>NC_092133.1:114571144-114886644 GCF_043159975.1 Macaca nemestrina | reverse complement strand
TTAATGTAAGCTATGCCATAGAGTTATGTGGACACTATGAAACTTAGGATCATTACTATGTATTTAACAGAGTAAGTGTTCTAACGGGGCAGAGGAGAAAAATATTAATAGTTGTGTGCCTCATTTCTGGGCAAATCTGACAATAAGCTCATTGGATGAGTAGCAAAATCATAATCTCAGAGAGAAATTTCTGAAACAGAAGGGCATACTGTCTTTTGGAGAATTAACTTAATTCAGAGCTTCCATTTTCATTTTTCTTATGTTTCTACTTTGCCTTTATATATTCTTTTGTAATTTACATATTCCTGTACGATCCTAAAATCTTTCTGAAACAAGCAAGAATATAAACGTATTATTTTGATAAGTGTTAGAAATTAATTTTTACTTTTTTTTTTTTTTTTTTTGAGACGGAGTCTCACTCTGTCGCCGGGCTGGAGTACAGTGGCCGGATCTCAGCTCACTGCAAGCTCCGCCTCCCGGGTTTACGTCATTCTCCTGCCTCAGCCTCCCGAGTAGCTGGGACTACAGGCACCCGCCACCTCGCCCGGCTAGTTTTTTGTATTTTTTTAGTAGAGATGGGGTTTCACTGTGTTAGCCAGGATGGTCTCGATCTCCTGGCCTCGTGATCCGCCCATCTCGGCCTCCCAAAGTGCTGGGATTACAGGCTTGAGCCACCGCGCCCGGCCAATTTTTACATTTTTTTAAAGAGACGGAGTCTTGCTCTTTTGCCCAGGCTGGAGTGCAGTGGCACGATCTCAGCTCACTGAAACTTCTGCCTCCCGGGTTCTAGCAATTCTCCTGCGTCAGCCTCCCTACTCGAGGAGGCTAATTTTTTGTATTTTTTGTATTTTTTTTTTTTTAGTTTCATCGTGTTGCCCAGGCTGGTCTTGAACTCCTGAGCTCAGGCGATCCACCCGCTTCGGCCTCCCAAAGTGCTAGGATTACAGGCGTGAGCCACCGCACCGGGCCGATTTTTACATATTTTTTAAAACACAAAGTTATCCTTGTAACCATTGGCATTGTAACTGTTAGTGAAAAGCAAGGGCTCCTCCTAGTGATATTGCAAGTCAGTGCAGCGTACTAATTCCAGGTGCATTTGTTTTCTTTGTTGTGTACCAAGTTCATTATCCTTAGTAAACACACACTGGAAATCTGTTGAATTCAGAGACCAATAATGAAGATGTGTATTCTAGGGAAACTGCAGTAACTCCGTCAGGCCACTAGGGGCCATTTGACTACATTCTCTTCCCAGTTCAAAGGAAAGGTCCCCAGTGGACCTCCAGGGAGCAAAAAGAAGGACCTCCTCCCATCCTAAAGTGGGATATTCTAAGGGTAGAATCAGGTGCATCATACTCAATAAATCAGTATTTCTCTAATTCTATTACTTTTTGAAACCTCTTTAAAAGGAAAAAATACATGTGAATTCCCCAATATTGACATGGGAATGGATTACTGTACAATAGTGATATATGTAAAAAATGATTGCTCTGACCATAACTGTCAACAAAAGGGGGTAGAATGAAAATAAGAAAGTTGGTGTTCCTTTCACTACTACCTGCTGTGGTCAAATATTGCTTGCCTACTCTTTCTCCTAAAAAAAGAAATGGGGCTAACATCACTACCTCCCACTTCCACCAAACCCTCCATCCAATACGCAATTTGTCCTCTTATGTAAGATGAGAAGAATTTCCCCAGTTGTTCTGGAAAAAGTGTTCTTTTTTGTTGGTTTTTTTTGGGGGGGTTGGTTTCCCCCCAGACAGAGTCTGCTCTGTCACCTAGTATGGAGTGCAGTGGTGCAATCTGGGCTCACTGCAACCTTCACCTCCCAGGATTAAATGATTCTTCTGCCTCAGACTCTTGAGTAGCTGGGATTACAGGCGTGTGCCACCACACCTGGCTAATTTTTGTATTTTTAGTAGAGACGAGATTTCACCATGTTGGCTAGGCTGATCTAGAATTCCTGACCTCAGGTGATCCACCTGCCTCAGTCTCCCAAAGCGCTGGGATTACAGGTGTGAATCAGTGCACCCAGCTGAAAAAGGTGCTCTTTTCTTTGTCCTTCCCTGCCTCTCTTGGCTTCCTAAGTGGTACCATTCCTGGCCAGGTACACCATTGTCTCTTTGAAGGTAATTAAGCAGATTGTATAAGATGTCATTAAGTTTTATCACAATTGCACACAAGGACAGACTATTGGACACAACCACCTAAGTACATATGTCCTAGATACTTAGGTGGCCGTGAAGCACAGGTCAGAGTCAGGCCAAGGTTCAGCTGACTGTAGGAAGGCCTCACCTTCCTTTTGATGCAGTTACAAGATGGTTCATTTGCTACCTTACAGAAATAGCTTTGAAGAAAAGTACTGTAAGCTGCGTGGTTGTAATTGGATTTAAGTACTATTGAATATAATATAAAAGTGACGCATCCTCCTAATAATTAAAGTTGTCATCTTCAGGTTTTATTCAATGTTTGAATCATGCTCAAACTTGCAGACTTAACTTAAGTATTAGATGCTTCATTTTCAAAGGAAGCTGGCCATGGAGTACAACAGGGAATCTAGTAGCAATCTGGAGTTTTCCTCTAAAAGTGCTGTGGTCTCAAAATGTAGTCCTGGGTATCTGGATACAATTCCACAACAGGTGAAACAGGTGATTGCTAAAAAGAAAAGATTTCAGGATTGAGGGACATAGCTCCTTCTTCTAATGCACATTATGTTGGGATGGTGGGGTAAAGGCCTAAATTTTGCAGGTTGGAGTCTTTCTGTGGTTTCAGTTTGCTTATCCTGGTATCTGCAGTTGAGAAGAAACCAAGTTTGAGATTTAGGATGTGGACAGGAGGCAGGAGTTTTGCCCATAAATTACAACAGAGTCTGAACCCACAGGGACCGCTAAGAAGACAAAGTGATCACCATTGGCTTGGGCCTGAAGCCAGGGCCCCTGCAGAGCAGTAGCCCAGTTGGGGCCTCCTCCCAGGGTCACTGCCGCTCTGCCTGTGCGTGGATGATAGACAAGCTCTGTGCTGCTTCCTCTGAATCATGGAAACAAACAGGCCAGGCCAGGATGGAATAAATGAAGCTGCAGATGAAAGACATTTTGAAGATGAACATGAATTAGAGGGTTGGAGGGATCTGATTTTGACTTTCGCATTTATCTGCCTTCTCCTTTCAGCAGTGTGCCAAGGTGGCCGGTCAAGCCATGGGAACTTCTACAAGAGCCTCTGCAGGCAGGAGGCTAGTGAAGACTTAGAGCCTATGGAGTGGACTCAGCGCTCAGGAGAGCTATGAAGCCGGGGCCTCGTCTGCAGGTTTCTTCATTCATGTTGAGAAAGTTTGTCCTTCCTGCCACCCATAATTTTCCTGGAGAACTGAGAATAAGAAAACCAGAGGGACACCCACAGAGTCCATACGTTCCTAGGTTAGTTCTACATGGTCCCCTTCTCCTCCCAGAAACCTGAGATGTCAGATTCCTCAAGATTCCTTTGAGCTCACCCTAAACTGCTCAGGGCAAGAACTTTAGTCCATTTGTCTCTTGAGGCAGTCTCTGGCATGTTTATGAAAAGATCACTGGAGACTCCAGTTTCACAATCAACAATGTACCTAAAAATAGAAAAAAAATCTGTTCCAGGATAATTATGTCTCCGAACAGCAAGATCAACAAAAGATGCCTTCAGGGAACAAGTGGTCCTGCACTGAAGTCTAATGAGACTCTGAGCTGCCTCTCAGAGCGAGGGGAGGGTGTGGCTCCTACATGTCCTCTTCCCATCCGCTCACACCGACTGGCAGTATGGATGAAGCTGTGAGCAGTAAATGGTGACTGTGAACCATTCTGACCCGGTCTCACGTCACCTGGGGCTAGGTGGCACTATTTAATGAACCATCTCTGCGCAAGGCAAGGCCCGGAGTCTAATTGGTTGGAACGCTTTGCATGAAATCCAGAATGCTAGTTGCCAAGACTCTCTTCCCCTAAGTTTTTAAATCCCTAGGTAATTCCCTGGAAATGTAATCCGGATGTTCCTGACTCATGTATATTTAAACCCATCCCACTGTTGTTTCCAAAAGACATTTGATGGATGTTCCGGGGGGAGTGTTTTGTCTTTATCCAATAAAGGAATCCCATTAATAAGACTCACAAAAGTCCACAGGGACTGCTGTGAAATCTAATTCTGTCTTACGTTTGCTAACTTTTTTTTCCCTTTCCTTTTTTTTTTTTCTGGCCTTGTTAAATAGTCTAAGAAAACAGGAGAAAGAGTATAGCATAACATAAAGCATCCTGGACCTTAGTACCTTTAAGCCAAACCTTCCTTTCTCAGAGCTGGCAAACTGGGATCCCATCAATAAGCAGTGTCAAAATATGGAGTTTCCAGCAAATCAGCTTAGGAAAGGGAGTAGAAGAGAATAAAGTAGAAATCAATATCCATTCCTAGGCTCTTACTGCATTGTAGGAAGCACTTTTGTGTTTGTTTGTTTGTTTGTTTGTTTGTTTGTTTGTTTTGAGATGGAGTCTCACTCTGTCACCCAGACTGGAGTGCAGAGGCACAATCTCGGCTCACTGCAACCAACACCTCCCAGGTTCCAGTGATTCTCATGACTCAGCCTCCTGAGTAGCTGGGATTACAGGTGCCCACCACCACACTCAGCTAATTTTTTGTATTTTTAGTAGAGACAGGGATTCACTGTGTTGGCCAGGCTGGCCTCAAACTCCTGAGCTCAAGTCATCCTCCGGTCTCAGCCTCCCAAGTTATTGGGATTACAGGCATGAGCTACCATGCCTGGCCATAGGAAGCACTTTCTATTCCAGTTGGTAGATACAGAGATAGCTTATCCTTGCTGTTATATCAGCAGACAACAGATCCCCAAACACAGTGCAGATTCATCACAGGGTTTTGAAGTCACAGAGACTTGAATCAAAGTTCTGTCCCCCTCCTCCCATTCCTCAACTATGTATGTAGGACTTGGATGAGCTACTGGAACTCTCTTAACCCCTGTTGCCTCATGTTTCAAGTGGAGGCAATAATATTTAACTCATCACTTTTAACTAATATTTATTGAGCAATTATTATGTGCCAGATATTGTGCTAAGAGCTTTTCATGCATCATTTTATTTTACCCTTATGATTTCCTTATTCTATAGGCATGAGAACTGACACAGTATTCACATTTGCTCACCCACAAATTCACAGTATTTGCTGAGTGGCAAATCTGGAACACAAACATCGCTCCTTATGACTCCAGAATTATCATCCTGCTGCTGTATGAAATGACATAAGATATGTATAGGGTAGGGCTCGTAATAGCTAAGGAAAAGAACCAACACTGACTAAGAACCTGTCTACTGTGTGCCACACCGTAGACATGTTTTCCTTTCCGAGGCTGTCATTTTGCTTGTGCATGCAAGGCTTTTGTGGATGTGACAGTTCTAGTAGAGGATCACAGGGACATGTGCACCTCCAGCTAAGCTTGTCCTCCTCCACCAAGAACACAGCTTTCAGAGAATGTAAGTAGAATGGTAAGTGAGGAAGGAGACAACCACTCATTTAGAAAAATAGTTTCCAAATCACTCCTTGAAATGGGGTCTGGCACAGTAGCTCACACCTGTAATCCCAGCATTTAGGAGGCCAAGGAAGGAGGATTGCTTGAGGCCAGGAGTTTGAGATCAGCCTGGCAACATAGGGAGACTCTGTCTCTATAAAACAATAACTTAAAAAAATTAGCTGGGCATGATGGTGCGTGCCTGTGTCCTAGCTACTCAGAAGGCTGAGGCAGGAGGATCACTTGAGCGTAGGTGTTCAAGGCTGCAGTGAGCTATGATGGCACTACTAAACTCCAGTCTGGGTGACAGACTGAGACCCTCTCTATAAAAAAAAAAAAAAAAAAACCCATTTAAATGAATGGAGAAAATGATGTCTCAGACAGACCCCATACTCTTCCTAAAGGGATTTAAGTATGCCCCATTTCAGCATGACCATAAGTCTAGAAAATACAAAAGGAGGAAGAATTTTCTGTCTAATGCTTTATTTGTGCAAGTGATGGGATTTCTAAAGCTTTTCAACAGCACAGCCGTTGGCTCTATTCAAAATCAGCCGATAGTAAGCAGGTACTTTGTCCTCTAAAGGTTTCTAGAAGCCTACATGGTCTGTATTTGGTCATCCCGATTTAATTCCCTATTTTTCTGATAGAGAAGGAATGTCGCTCTCTGTAGAAATATGTGTCCTAGAAGTCCCTTGGCTACTCCAATTGAAAAAAGAAACATGTTTGTGGGACTAAGCTAAGATGTTGAGATAAGAACGAACACAGTGGTCACAACAGATAAATAGGAGAAAGAAAGGAGCTGATGGAAATGGGAATGCTTTCTTTTTTTTTTTTTTTCTCTTTCCAGTTGCCTTGTGGAGGCAATAAACCCCCTAACTATGTTTATATTCTGATGATGTAGGACATTGCTTCCAAAGAGATTGCAGTGTCCATAGAACTGAATCAATGGGAGCAAATATTAATCTCTTTTTTATTTTAGGAGAAAGAGAATCATATAACAGAAAAGTCATGAAATGATCAAAATGTTCTTTTCTGTTCCCCCAAAGTATCATTAAATGTATGTTTAACCTCCTAATATAATCTGATTAACATATATGCTTGACATGATTCATTATAATAATGACAATGGGAATTTCCAAAGAACACTTATTCTGTGCTAGGAATGGTGCTGGCCACTTGACATGAATTATTTCACTTAATCTTCTCAGTAACTTAGTTGAGAAAATTGAGACTCCGATTTTAAGTGATGTTTCTAAGGCCATGTACATAATGCATAGGTTTGAATTCCATGTGTCTTTGACTGCAGAATCCATGCTAGTCCACACCTCCTAGCCCTAAAACAGCAATAATATATCAAAAGGGACCAGGAGATGAAAGGGGGTGGGAATTGGCATCTGCCCAGTACTTGGTCTGTATCAGGTACATTACACGTTTTCACATGCCCAACTTCACATAATTAGTAAGTAGGTGAGCTGAGATTTAACACCAAATGGATCTGCTTTCATAGTTCACTCATGTTCCCTCAAGTGGACTTTCTGCCTGACTACTTTATGTGAGTTTAAAAAAATTAAAATAGTTATTAAAGTTAAATTTAGGGACCACCTAATCCTGAAACTAACCAAAAACGACATTGGGAATTAAACTTAAGACATTGATATCCTGATTATCTATTGCTGCATAGCAAGTTACCCCAAAGTGTGGTGGCTTTACTACAATAATTTATTATTGTTGTTATAATCATAATTCTGTGGATGAAAAACTCAGGTGGAACACAGTACAACAGCATGCTTCTTTTCTTCTCCTTTGCTATTATTTATTTATTTATTTAAGTTTCAACTGGCATGTAGTAACTATACATATTTATGTGGTAAAGTGTGATGTTTCAATACAATGCATGCATTGTGTAATGATCAAATCGCGGTATTTAACATAGTCATCACCGCATACATTTATCTTTTCTTTGTGATGAGAACATTTCGAAATCCTCTTTTCCAGCTATTTTGAAATACATAATACAATATTATCAACCATAGTCTCCCTACTGTGCAATAGAACACCAGAACTTATTCCTCCTGTCTAACTGTAACTTTGTACCCACTGACCAACATCTCTGCATGCCTCAGGATGACTTGCTTCTGCTCTGCAATGCCTAGAGTCTCAGATAGGAAGACTTGAATGGTTGGGGGCTGAAACAGCTGAAGGCAGGATGGGTATCTCTCTCTTACTCTCTCTTTGTGTCTCTCTCTCTCTCTTTTTTTCTCTCTCTCCAAAATAGCAAGCTTGAGCTTCCTCACAATATGGCAGTCTCAGGTTAGTTGGACATCTTAAATGACAGCAGAGCTTTGGAGTGTTCCAAGTATTTCAAGAAAAGGAAGTGACATCTACCAGTCTCTTAAGGCCTAGACCAAGAAACAGATACAGTATCATATTTACCATAGTCTGTTGTTCAAACTAACCAAGGGTCTACCTCAATTCAAAGGAAGGGAACAGAGACCCCACCTCTTCATGGGAGAAGTATTGAAGAATATGGAGCCATTTTTAATCCACCACTGCTAAACTTCAAAATCGCCTAAATATACTAATGTCAGCTGACTCACTAACATCAGTATGATAGGCTACACGTTGAGCTGTTTTTTTACCCAGGCATTAACCAAACTTGTCAATAACTATTAATATTAGCCTTATTGTAGATATAAACCATCATTTGGGCTTTTTTTTTTTAACGTAAATGTGAAGATCTTAAGGAAGGAATAAAGTAGTCTTTATTAATAGTTAACCTACTGTCCAAAAACAGTGTTTATAAGATTTCATTTAATTTTCATAATTACCTTAATGTGTTATATCCATTTTATAGATGAGGGAGTTAAGGCTTAAAGAGATCCAAAGTGGTTTCTAAATATCAGCATCCTTGATGCCTCAAACAGTTTTAACTTTCAGGGTGAATCTTCTTTTAAAGTTTTTGAAAATTAAAAAAAGTATACATATATATTTTTGGTTGATACATAATGTTTTGCATATTTGGTGGTTACATGTAATTTAAATGCACGTTACTCTAGTCCACCTAAAACTCCATAGATCCAACACCTCCAGATTCTTGAACATGTGTTTCTAAGTTGTCCATTGTTTGAGTTTCCTGTTTCTATTTAATTCTTGATCCATCAGATCTTGTCTCTAGTTACAGGTCACTGCTTTCCACCTCACCCCACCCTAAATGTCCCAGCCCCCTTATTCATTAATTCCATAAAACTCCTTTTAATACAGGACTGTCTTGAACATACAGATCTAAGTTCTGAAGGTTTGAGGGTAATAGGGAGATCACATTCCACTTGACAGAGAAATGATTTTCAAATGAATGTTAGACAACGCTGTTTTTAAAAACACCTAAACCATTTCTGTTGCTGGGAATTTCTTACTGGCTGTTCACTCCCACCACGTGTTATAAGTCCCTGATATTGCCTCCAGCCTGTTGGTCTCTGGAACTACTTATAGCTTCACCTCACTCCTCTCCTGGCTGCTGCTATAAACTAATATTCTAACTATACTTTTGTGCACAGCCATTAGGGACGTTCTTTGTCTTGCCCTGGGCCATTGCAGAAACAGACTTCACCATTCAAAGAGGTTACTAAAATATTTTATGCACAATGACACTTCTCTTCCTTTCTACTCTTATCTGCTAGGGAGAAGGTGATACTGTACCAGTTCACCTAGTAGATATGCTTTTGAGTTTAGTTTCAATTACAACGAATACTTTTTAAATCTAAAATTCACTTAGCAAATAAAATATGCCCTGCACATAGTAGATATTTAATAAATAGGTGAAGTGTGAAGTGTAAATAGGTGATGGTGAAGTGCTAATCAGGAGCCATTATGCTGCGTAGTAAAGAAAGCCTCAGTACTTAGTTTCATGGTTTGACCACTAAATCAGCAAAACAATGTACGAAATTCAATGAGGAAAAACATGAAATTGCATTAGAATACACAAGGAACAGTTCAGGGAGCCCATTGAAGAATAGTCAATGGCCATAGAATGAGATACAAAAAAAGATGACAAAGTCCCAAAAATTAGTATTAGTTGGATGTTTTTAAGTTTATTTAATAAATACTTGAAAGAAGAAATGCTTTATTTATTTATTTATTTATTTATTTATTTACAGAGACAGAGTCTCACTCTGTCGCCCAGGCTGGAGTGCAGTGCTGTGATCATAGCTTACTGCAGCCTCCAACTCTTGGGCTCAAGCAAGTCTTGCTATGTTGCCCAGGCTGGTCTCAACCTCCTGGCCTCAAGTAATCCTCCCACCTCAGCCTCCAAAGTGCTGGGATCACAGGTGTGAACCACTGTGCCTGGCCATAAGACATGCTTTAAGAAATCCTTCAATAACTTGCAAAGTACTGTGACTGTTGGAAAGTTATCATGACCTAAGAGATTATCTAAAGAACTAAAAAGAATGTTCTGGGAATTCAAAGAAATACTAAAATAAGGCAGCTTTGAATGAAGACAGAATAGCCCCAAAAGAGAAACAATGGAATCGTTTAAATATATATAAATTCAAAGCTAACACACCCCTCTTTTAATGAATCTTATTCTCCTCAGCATTCCGTCCTGGCGTGATGTGGCTGTGTTGGCTTTTGTTGAGTGAGTCTGTTGCCCAAGATGGCAGATCATGGAAACTGTGGTAGAAAACCACGCCCCATCTTCAGCTCCCTCAACAACAGTCCTTGGTTTACAAAGGGTACACAGTGTGGGCTGCTTTGTGGAAAAGAAGTTTTCCCACAATGCCAATTAAGTTAAATTTGGAGGGCCGAGTCACTTTTTCCCCTACAGCTAAGCTTGAGCCCACGGGAAACCATCTTGATCCTTTGATACAGTGCCTTCAGAATAGAAATCCAAATTGGTTCTGCTATGACATGGAGTACTGTTGAGATCACTGAACTCCTCTGACCACTCATAAATTTAGCATTCCCCTTTTCTATGTCAACAAACCCTGGATAATGGTGTTCATTATTTCACTGCATTCTCAAAAATAAAGGAGCCCCAACAAAAAATAGTCCTGTGACAAGCTATAATAATATAAGAGAAAACTCATTTCCATGTTGTATTGAGCACACATGGGGTCTCACGTTTTGTTATATGCTATCGTGACTACTTTTGGGTACCTTTATTATAGAATTTTTAGCTTTCTCAGAATTTTAAAAAATACTGATTCAGAAAGTGAGTGCCATTATTTTTGCCATTATTTTCATTTGAAGCAAATGAAAAACAGTTATTTGCATATACTTAAAAATTGCTATCAGGGACATTTTATCCTATAGGAAATCTAGAATATATACTCCCAGGTACCTTGAGATGATTTTTAAAGAACACGATAATCTCATTAGTCCCACCCCCATGGGTGGCAATGTTTTACTTTCCTTGGGTTTATTTTTAGTATTGTGCTTCCAAATTTTGTTTGGGGATGAAAAAAGTCATATGAAGGCCTTTTTTTGTATTTTCTGTAAAGCATATAAGGGCTTATTGGCTACAACCCTCTTAAAAATCAGTGGTAAGAGAAAAGCAAGTATCTTCTGAAGCAGTGAATTGCTTCCCTTCGCTGGCAGCGGAAAACAATGTAACCCATTGTTTTTACTCTTTCCTAAACTGCCAGGAAGCTCAGAATTAAATTTAATGTTCGGTTGCAGTAACTATCTTAAACTTCCCCTTTTATATGCTTTTTGATTTTCTGTCTATTTTAACAAACTTACTGTGTACGTAACATTTTATTGAAACCTGCTTAAAATATTTTCTGGCAGAAGGAAGAATATAAGTTATTCTTTAAAAACAAAAACAAAAACAAGACCCAACTCCAATTACGCTGAAATGTACAGGTTATTTTAGATGTAAGCCCACAGAACAATCATCCATTAGGTTATTTGGGAGAATTGCCTCTACATATTCACTCTGTCCTTGTGCATAAAAACTCCAAATTGAGAAAAGTAGAAAGGCCATTTTGAATTTGACTTTAAAAAAAAGAAAAACAAAAATCAGAGACTTGTTCTGACACCCAAGCTGGAGTGCAGTGGCACGATCTCGGCTCACTGCAACCTCCGCTTCCTAGGTTCAAGCAAGTCTCGTGCCTCAGCCTCCCAAGTAGCTGGGATTACAGGCATGTGCCACCGTGCCCTGTTCATTTTTGTATTTTTCAGTAGAGATGAGGTTTCGCTATGTTCGCCAGTCTGGTCTGGAAATCCTGACGTTAAGTGATCTGTCTGACTTAGTGGGATTACAGTCATGAGCCACCGTGTCCGGCCC
The DNA here is from genome assembly GCF_043159975.1 of Macaca nemestrina. Taxonomy (NCBI): domain Eukaryota; kingdom Metazoa; phylum Chordata; class Mammalia; order Primates; family Cercopithecidae; genus Macaca; species Macaca nemestrina. Next base: position 114,874,834 of record NC_092133.1, on the reverse strand, counting down.
GAATTTGATTTCTTGATGAAAATCTACTTTCTGATTTGATTCTCCAATGAAGTTGACCCTTGGGATTAGAGAGCAAAAGACCTCTATTTTGTTCTCAGTTTTTTTTGTTGTTTGTTTTTTTTCCTAAGAGATTCCCAATGATGAGTTAAGTCCAGGAGAATTTTTTGCCTCTGACTAGCACCCAGTATGGGTCCCCGCTTTGCCATATATGATTCTGGGTATGAATAACTGGGCAAAAAACTTATTTAAGTCCTCCTTACCAAGGGATGCTTGTTCTATCTGGCTTCTAGTGAGGTATAAAATGTCATCAAGTTGGGCTTTTCAGTTCTGGTATTAGCACTGTTATATCTGATATTGCAAATTCCAAAGGGCTAAAAAAATACAGTCAAAGAAAGCCAACCAAATTGCTCTAAAGCTTTAAAAACAAACATTTGCATTTCAATCATGGATAAAGGCCTGGGAAAGAGGGAAGAATCCGTGGAAGTATTTAAATCAGTTTGCCCACCTCCTATCACATTCTTAGACCAGTGGTACATATTGATGGGGTTCTTAACCTTTTTGTAATTGTGTGGTAAATAATAGCATGTTCAAATATCTCATGAATTATGATTAGAATCTGATGCTGAAGCTTAACATCTCTTTTGAAAAAAATATAGTCAATGAATCATTCTTTATTACAAAGAACTTGGGAAAAAAATTAAGAACGGTCACAAGAGAATTTGGGATATTGCTAACCAATCAGAAGGTTTCAGGAAAAAAAACAGTTTGCATTTGATATAATTTAAAGACTATTTTGGAAATTTAATAAGCCTAGAACAAAGTTATTTGAAACTCCAGTGATGAATACAATGGTTAAGTTCCACTCATTCCTGCATCGTGGCAGAAATACCCTTATCTCTGAACACAAACCAAAATATACAAAGTCCTGATGCCTATCTGCCAGCCCTGGAGGGCAGCCTGGCAATGTGAGAAGCCAGAACTCTCTTAAGAGCCTTCTCCTTTACCATCTGTGCTTTCTACTAAATCTGTCATCTTTTACTTCTATCCAAACTGGAAATGAAGGAGCAGACCTTCTCAGATGGCAGAGGCTACTGATGTTGGCAGTAAATATATAAATGAAATAAAAACAGAAATAACCAAAAAACCCAACAAATTAAACAAACTCCTGAAATGCACAGCTCCCTTCTACCCTCTCTAAATTAATAACAGACTTAATAGTTCAAAGGTAACTTGCGAGAGGTTTGAGTTTCTTTTAAAAAACTTAAATATAGATTAATATATCCCCCTACCTCCGTATTAATATTTTTAAAAAATAAACACATTTGGTCTAGTGTAAGGAATATTTAAATATAAACAGTAGTTTTCACACGCAACTGCATGTTTTTATAATATTAAATCAACCTCACACCAACAAGAGTTGTTGCAGCACTTGACTATGTTTTTATTGAAATCTACGTCCATGATTTCTCCTTGCCATTAGAAGTGATATGGAAGTGCTGGGAAGGGAAGAGCGTGGTCCCTTTAAATGACAGGGAACCGAGGAAGGGAAGTGCTGGGTAGGGGAGGGCGTGGTCCCTGGCTACGGCTCCACCCCCACGGACGTAGGTGAGGACAGGCACTCCTGCTTTCGCCCGCCTCCTAAATGTTGCGTTTTCCAAGACTACTGTGGCCCACCATGCCCCTGTCCTGGGCCTATAAAAACTGGAGACCCTAGCACGACAGACACAAGCCGCTGGACGTGGAGAGGAGCACACTGGCAGAAGAAGGCTCAAGCGGCTGCTTGTGGAGAGGGCCTCGAGAGGAGAGCGCGGGCAGAAGAGCAGGACAGGCACTGGCTGGCTGGGAGACCATTAACTGGCAGAACGACGCGGAGTTTGACTGGGGCAGTCGGAGGAGAGCCCACGCCGCCCAGCAGCCCGACTCCAGGACAAAACCATCTCCTTTCTGGCTCCCCCATCTGCATCCTTGCTGAGAGTTACTTCTACTCAACAAAGCCTTGCACTCATTCTCCCAGCCCACTTGTGATCGGATTCTTCTGGTACACCAAGGCAAGGCACCCCAGGATACGGAAATCCCTCTGGCCTTCTGATAAGGAAGGGAGTCTCATTAAGCTGGTTAGCACACGCCGCCTGTAGACGGCAAACTAAAAGAGCACCCTGTAACACGTGCCCACTGGGGCTTCAGCTATAAACATTCACCCTAGACACTGTCGTGGGGTCGGAGCCCCACAGCCTGTCCATCTGTACGCTCCCCTAGAGGTTTGAGCAGCGGGGCACACCCTCATCGCACACACTGGGAGGGGGACAAGGGAACCTTTTCCATTTCAGAAGGGTGGTGGTAGCTCTTAAAATTGTGATGTGGATCACTGTTTTCGGCAGCCAGCACAGATGTGTACAGGGACGAAGGCATGTGGTCTGCAGTGACACTCAGGCACTAGGTAAATGAGGACATTTACAAATGGTATTTGATAGGTAAATTCATAAATGCCAAGGGATAACCAGAATTTTATGTCCCAGAAACTGGTGGTGCGCTGAACTTTCTCCATTCTCCTTTCAGATCCCCTGTCGGCATTTCTGTCTTGTTTTCTGAGCTCAGGAAGCTGACCTCTGCAGATTGCATCCACTGGGTCTGAGACCCCTTGTCCTTCGGCTTCCTGTGGTTTCAGCCAATGACAGCCACTGTAGCAGAGCAGAGGGGGACTCATTCTGCTGAAAGCCACAGCTCCTATCCGGTGGTCTTAGAGCTTGGTGGGTCCTGTAACTACCTGCATCCTTGCTTGTAGGTTTAAGGGTGGCAATCACTTCCCTTTTGCTAGCCCCAGAGGAGCTTTACAGAGACTTGTTGGTTTCCTTGCCCTTACTTTCATATAACCTCCTTTTATTAAAAAAATCACTAATTATCACATTTGAATGTCATCTTTTTCTGACACATGCAGCTATGCAGATTAAAGAGGGCAACTGTACTTTTAAAAAAACCAATAAATCAGACTTTTCATTACTTCACCTGGTCTCTTCCTTATCCCTTTGGTCCAATGTATTATGCAATATTGAAATATGGTGGTAATTCAGGAGGGCTAATAATCTCATGTATTGAGTACTTAGGTGCTAGATGTTTGGCATGCATTGTCTCATTTAATTTTTATTATTACCCACCTGGAAGGTAAGTGTTATTATCTCAGTTTTCCACACAAGAAAACTGAAGGACAGATGTATGAAGGAACTTACCTAAGAGCCCACAGTCGGCAGCCTGTGTGGTGCTGGAGCCTGCATTCTTCATTGTCAGTGCAAAATCAAACAGTGAATTCCTGGGGTCAGAGCAGTTGGTCTTAAAGTGGGTTACCTTCCCTGCTTCTACTGGTTGTTTCTCCCTTTCCCGATTGCCTTCTCTCTTCTTTCTCATTTTCTTGTTTTCAACTCTGATTTCACCTCATCACTCTTTACCCTTTGTCCTTTGCTCAGCCTTCTACCCTCTCATGAGCTGGATTTTCCCCTCCAGTGCAACACAGAGCAAAATATCAAGAGCTACAAATTGTTTTAAGATTGAGTTGTAGCCATTACAAATTAAGCTTATGGAAAGTTCTTAATGATATGGAAAAGGTGGGATTGTGAACTCCATAAAGCAGCACTGTCTTGTTCATTGAGCTTTCCAGCAGTACAATGCATGTACTCAGCTGATATTTAATACACAATTTTTGAAAGAATGCAATACTAAGCTCAGAAAGCAGGGCACACAGTTCCATGCACAATGCAATCTCAGGAAGAAATCACATATGTAAAGTGAAGCCAGGGCACAAATGTGCTTACCTAGTATCTGTAGTTGTGCTAAGATAATGGCTTTTCAGGTGCTTATTTGAATTGTTCAGCTTTTCTCTAGTTTTCAGATTTTTTCACACTGGGCATGTTTTACTTTTTAGGCATAAATGTAACAACAACAAAAACCCCAAAGTGATACGGTTTGGCTGTGTTCCCACCCAAATCTCAAATTGTAGTTCCCATAATTCTTATGCATCATGGGAGGGACCCCATGGGAGGTAATCGAATCATGGGGGCAGGTCTTTCCCATGCTGTTCTCATGGTAGTGAATAAGTCTTATGAGATCTGATGGTTTTTTAAGGTCCATCAGATCTCATGAGACTTAAGATCTATGGTTTTATAAAGGGGAGTTCCCCTACACACGCTCCTGCATGCCACCATGTAAGACGTGACTTTGCTCCTCCTTTGCCTTCTGCCACAATTGTGAGGCCTCCCCAGTCATGTGGAACTGTGAGTCCATTAAATCTCTTTCCTTTATAAATTACCCAGTCTTGGGTTTATTAGCAGCGTGAGAACAGAGTAATACACAAAGCAAAACGGGAAAAGTTCCACATCACGAGATGGTAAGCCCTGATTCTCCCCTGGCATGCTGGACTCTTGCCTGTCATTCTCTCTGCTCAGCAGAGTCAGACAGGCCCCCAGAGAGCTTACCTACACCTAATGGGTAGCAGTATTACGGAATCACAGGCGTTGAGTCTCAAAGGGCCTGGGAGTTTGTCTAGTCCGATACCACTCTTCTTACCACCTTAGAAACTGGGACCCAGTACTGATTTGCTCTACATCAGGTAGTGGGTTCCAGAGAAACACAAGCTAAGACTCCTCATCACTGGGTTTCTCATCCAGGGCTCTCACCATTTCTCTTTGCAGCTGTCCAGAAGAACCGTTTTTAAACCTTGGCATAAGTATTTTCATTTCAACGGGTGTTTGGCCATGCCTCCCGTTCTTGAGGTCAGGCACTGTTGAAAAGACACAAAAATGTTGGATCCCCAAGGTACTAAAGTAAATGAGGCACTTCATAACACAGTAAGACTGCCTACCCTGGAGAGACAGAAAACAGCACACTAGGTGGAAACACTTTCCCTGAAATTTTTTTTTTATTTAAATCTAGAGACAGGGTCTGGCTCTGTCACCCAAGCTGGGGTGCAATGGCTCGATCATAGCTAACTGCAGCCTTGAACTCCTGAGCTAAACTGATCCTCCCATCTCAGCCTCCTTAGTAGCTGGGAATACAGGCTCACACCACTATATGTGACTAATTTTTATTTTTTGTGGAGATGGAGTCTCATTATGTTGCCCCATCTGGTCTTGAGGTCTTGACCTCAATGATCTTCCCATCTTTGCCTCCTAAAGTGCTAGGATTATAGACAAGAGCCACTGTGCCTGGCCCTGAAAAATTTCTTTTGGAAATCTCCAATAAAAGCCAAGAATATCATACTCCAGGGCAGTCTTGGGGTGCTCTGACTTGACCTAAGAAAAGTCCCTCCAGGAAAGGACAAACCACATGTCTGAATAATCTTCCCTTTCTGTTTATGCATTGAGTGACTTCCCCATGTGAAGCATATGCATGCTGGAAACACAACAGTGAGTAAATGCACTGACACTCATGCATGAATATACAATAACAAAGGGTGTAAATGTCGTAAAGGAAGATACAGGCAGCATGGGGAGTACTCAGCAGGGAATCTGCCCCAGAGTGAAATTCTAGGAATTTCTTCCCAAAGACTTTCACTTTCAGCTCAATTTTAAAGGATGTGTGAAGTATGGGGAAGAGCATCAAGGCAGAGGGAATAACATGTTCAAAGGCTCAGAGGTAACAGGGGTTTGATATGTTGGAGAAAGTTACAGAAGGCAAATGACTCAGATCGTTCCTTTGGAATGTCTGTTTCTGAGCATCAGGGCCTTCTGCTATGACTGCCTGGGTGTTTTTGTTTGTTTATTTTCTTTCTTTCTTTCTTTCTTTTTTTTTTGTTTTTTGTTTTTTGTTTTTTGACAGAGTTTGGCTTTGTTGCTCAGGCTGGAGTGCTGTCGTGCTATCATAGCCTACTGAAGCCTTGATTTCCTAGCCTTAAGTGATCCCCCCACCTTGGCTTCCCAAAGCATTGGGATTACAGGCATGAGCCACTGCACCTGTCTGTGTGCTTTCACTGCAAAATGTACCTTTGGCAATTGAAAGTGCTGGCTTGATGGCATTTGGAGATTACATGTAAAGGATAATGATTTTTAACTTTGTTGTCATTAACATTAGTCAGTATTTCAGGCAATAATTGAGTCACTTTAACGATAACTCCAGGTTCATGCTCACAAAATGTATCAATAGCACGTGGAAAGGCATCTTTTTTTCTCTAGTAAGTGATCATGCATGCAATTAATCTGGAAGAGTTTTAAATCATTAGAGTAAGAAAAATAAGAAATCAAAACTCAAAAGTTTTACACTACTTGGAGATATTTTGCCTCTCTTGAGTTTAATCCAGTTTATCTTGTTTCTTGGGGTAGAATTAAAATATAGGTTTTGCAAGAGCTTTCATATTCAATTCATATAGCGAGGTCATAAACCCTAGAATCCCCAGAGAAGATAGGGCTAACTAAAGGTGAATGACAGATACAAGTGATCTCAGTTTTAAGGCAGATTTATCTATGCAAGTGTAAGATACAGAGGTAGTTCATGAAACCTTCTGACTCTTCGCGTAAGTATCTCGTTAACTTTTCAGGAATGTCAAAGAAACTACTGAATTTTGGATATGGGACAAATAACCAACACATCTCTCATTCAATATATATCCCATCCTTCCCAACTTCACATTACCTGCAAATGTAGTGAGAATGCCTTGTACATATTCACCTAAGTCACTGATAACAGCTAAATAGGGTAAAACCTAAAACTAAGAATATATGACTAAAGTAACTATCCTGCAACTGGGCATGGTGGCTCACACCTGTAATCCTAGCACTTTGGGAAGCCAAGGTGGGCAGATCTCCTGAGGCCAGAAGTTCGAGACCAGCCCGGCCAACATGGTAAAACCATGTCTCTACTAAAAATACAAAAAATTAGCCAGGCATGATGGTGGGTGCCTGCGATCCCAGATATTCGGAAGGCTGAGGCAGGAGAATTGCTTGAACCTGGGAGGCGGAAGCTGCAGTGAGCCGAGATCATGCCATTGTACTCCAGCCTGGGCAACAAGAATGAAACTCCATCTCAAAATAAAAATAAAGTTAACTATTCTGCAAGAAGACAACAGTCAGCATCATTCATGTCCTTTGTCCTCCATCAGCTACTAATGCACTTAATTATTTTAGCTTTCAATCTGTATTTATCTTGTCTGTGGAATAACCCAAAATATATTGTCACATGCCTTGCTAAAGGTCAGACTTACCTGTTTCCTGACCACTTGTCTAGTCAGCCTATCCAAATTGGAAATTAAAATGGTTGGACTTATCCATCCTTAGTGAATGCTAATTGATTTTTCTTCATTTTATAAGCTCCACCCTTTTCTTTAGTAATCCATTTTTAATCCTGCCCTCAGTGTCTGGGTTAAAGACAACCTTACCTTAAATCTAGAGTCTACTTATATTTTTATGTGGAATTAGAAAGTGCAGGTTGTTGACACATTGGTTTTTATTGGCTTTCTATTTGACCCTTGACAGTTTTAATCAGAGTAATTTCAAACTCTGTAAACTGATCCAAAAAAATTATTACGCAAATTTGTGCATATCTAGTATAAAAATAACCACAAGTTTGTCATTCAGGGACATTTGTGGTTTTCCCAAATAGGTTGTGACAAAGTCATGAATATATACACATACCTTTGGGTAAGTCAAATAAATTTTGCCCTATATATTCCCATATCTTCTCCCTCACTCTTCTGCAAGACCTTTCCTTGGATTTCCCAACTTTCTCTGGAAGCTCTCGAATACCCAGGTTTTGACATCTATTTCAAGCCTTCGTTGAAATCATTATGTTGACCTAACTGAGGCGTTTTCTATGCATGCATAATTATTCAGCATGAATGTCTCAATCAAGACTTCTTATCTGCTAGTTTTTATGGGCCAAAAGCATAAACCAGCTCTTTTTTTTCTTGTTTTTTGAGACAGGGTCTTGCTCTGTCACCCAGGCTGGAGTGCAGTGGTACGATCTCAGCTCACTGCAACCTCTGCCTTGTGGGTTCAAGTGATTCTCGTGCCTCAGCCTCCCAAGTAGCTGGGACTACAGGCATGTGCCACCACGCTAGGCTAGCTTTTGTATTTTTAGTAGAGACAGGTTTCACCATGTTGCCCAGGCTGGTCTCGAACTCCTGACCTCAGGTGATCTGCCCTCCTTGATCTCCCAAAGTGCTAGGATTACAGGTGTGAGCCACTGCACCTGACCAACCAGGTTTTTCTTTTCTTTTCTTTTCTAAGAATCAAAGAATAGTAACTGCTGAATTTTTGTTCTATTGCAAAGGGCTTTACTATTACTTTGTCCCTTATGAAAGTAGATGTGAGATTTTGATTGAGTTCTGAGAGATGACACTTCTGCCAGATTTTTGTAAATATTGTCTATTATTATGTGCAGTTATTATAAGGACTGACGAAGGTGGAAAATTGTGGGTTTCTTTGTTTTTCTGAGTTTGCAACATAAATCTCAACCAGAGAATCACAAAACAACAAACCCCAAAACAATCAGTCTGCTAAATCTGCTAAGGGTTCATGTGTCCTGGCTCCTGATGGTACCCAAAGCAGCAGGGTCCAGATGAGCAAGAAGCAGAAAATACCAAAGACATCCCCATCTGTATAGACCTGGAAAATGTCATCGCATGTACTTGACGTTCCACTGTTAAGGTAGCTGATTTATCCTGTAGCTAAAGTCGCTCTCTCTTCCTAAAAGATCTTGCTTGTTTTAACTTTGTGGCATTCATGTTGCTGTTCCAGTCCAATCCCAGGATAAACTTCTGAGGTTGCAATGCCAGTTTGGAGAGCAGGACAGCAACAAATTCCAAGGGAAGCCCTGGGGTTATCGCAAGCTCCAGCCGCCTGAGTTATGTCACATTGCCAACTTCAACAGAGGTTGACCTCGAGCTGAACTCCGCATTGCCAGGCTGCAGAGAGCTAAGCCAAGCAGCTATAACAAGTACAGGCCTTCCCAGCCAAGCAGGAGCCCACCTAAAATAAACCTGTAACCTTTCCCCAGAATATGTTGTGTTTGTTTATAAATAGCCTAACTGTGTATCCCCTAGAGTTCACTCATGGGGGCAGGAAGTCAACTTGTGTTAAACCCTCAGAGTTTCTCAGGTACCCCCCAAACTCCAGGCCTGTACTCACCAAAAATGGATCATTCTCTTCTTGGACTTCCTAGAATCCCGAGACCCAGGGCAGAAAGGAGAGTAGCCTCAATTTTCTAGTGGCTAGGAGGAATCTAACTCTATTTTTTTCCTATGGGTAGCAAAATGCCTGAGTTAAAGTTCCAGATTTGATATAAAAATGATAGTCACCCTTACCACGTGCCAGGTACTAGCCCATGCATTGCACATAATAACAAAGTAGGACACACCAACTCATTTAATCCTCGGAACAACCTTGTAGGAACGCTTCTCAAGGCTATATTACGGTCAGCTCTATTCCCAGTTGGGAGAATTCAGGCATTCAGGCACAGAAAGGGTGAGTAGCTTTCTCAGCTAACAAGCACTGGAGGCAAGAACTGATCCAGGTTTTCGAACACAGAATTTACACCTTTGTATTCATTTTTTGCAAGCCTGGGTGATGGAGCAGAAGGGAACTGGTGTCAGGATCCTGAGTCAGATGTGCCGAGTCTAGGCATCTCCAAATCTTGAAGTCCACAGAAATGCGGAGAAAATAGCAAAAGGCACTACAGGATGGATGGGGGTCTCAGCAGAATGAAGGCTAAGAGAGTTTAGGAGGGGAGGATCTCCCCCTTCTTCCCCATCCTACCGCCACCCCCAGTCTGCAGGCAGAATTTGATTGTAAAGGAATTCCCATTCAGAGGCTTAGCCTTAATTAGGTTAAATTCCTAGTGATCAGCAATCCCAACCAATCTAACCAGAGAAACCAGCCCTTTCAGTGTGAAGAACACCCTCATCCTTTCCTACTGGCAGGCTGTGAATACTGGCCTCCACCCCAGGCACCCACCACCCACCCACAGGCTCTTTCACAGCAAGGCACTAAGCTGTCTCTGCCTGGGCATTCCAGCAGCTGGGATGTTCTCCTGGTCGGCGCTTCTCACATCTTCTGTACAAACAGAGCTGATGTTCCTAAGATGACTTCCATGCCCTACAACACCCAGTGAATCCCCAATGTCCATCACAGTTTCCATTTTCAATGTAATTTTCAGTTTATGAGGTCATTTGTTATATTTTAGATCTTCCAAAATTGGCATCATATATGACATAAACTAAATGCGGTAGCCAGATTATTTTTTTAGCCACTCACCCACTAAATGGATCACTCAAATAGAAATAACCCCCACTCAGGAATTAAAGCTTGAAGGATACTGCTTATCAGATGCTGGGACAATGATTCCAAGTATCACCGGGATCAACCAGGATTAGGTACCAATAGATAACAGTGCCTTAACACAGAATTTCTGAAACTTGAAGGTGTATATGAGTAACCTGAGGACTTGTTATCTTATTGCTGTGTTTTGCTGAGAGTTCTTTGTATGTGATTATTATTTGAGACAGTATCTCACTCTGTTGCCCAGGCTGCAATACAGTGGCATGATCATAGCTCATGGTAGCTAAGGGCCTTGTTAGAATTCAGGTTCAGATTCAGTGGTTCTGAGGTGGGGTTGAGAATCTGCATTTCTTACAAGTCCCTGGGTGATGCTACGTGGGGAAACTATAAGGAGCAAGGCCTTGAAAAGTTCATTTATCTTGAGACTCTGTGCTCCTGATTGATGTTGTACAAATTGATGCAACCCAGAAACCTCTGAGGGGCATGCTCCTTATTATGGACACCCATAAAAGAAAGTGAACTTGTCCTGGGCTCTTTGGATGGGACGATCTTTTCAGATCTCAATGGTTTTAAGTTTTTGACTCTGTGCTTTCCCTTTGCTCAGAAAATATTTCCTGTGGGACTGTTTTTCTGTGTTAATATAAGCATCTCTACCTCAAAGGAACTCCGTGTCTCTGAGCTGAAGCGCAATAAAACTTTTCTCAGGGCCCTGTGGTTTGGTTATTTCATGTCTTTACATGTCGGTTACAGGATTATGCTGAAAGGGGGGAGGTGAAACAAATGTCTACTCTATTGAAATTGGAACAACGATTGGAACAAGAATTTTAAGCTTTTTGAGGACGGCCACCTTGTCTAACCCCAAATGAACAAACGATGTGAGAGGCAATACAGCAGAGAAGCGAGACTTCAGGCTTTGCAGAAACAGAGACCCTCATTCAAGTCCAAGTTCTGGAACCACAGGAGCTGTCACATGGGGACAGTTTCCTAAACTTAGTTTCCTTACCGGTAAAATAGGTGAGGCCGTCATGAGCAAAAGAGCACTGGTGAGATACACGGCAAGACAGAGAAGGCAAAACTCGTGTTTCCTCTTGACAAGCTCTGGATGGGTTCCATCAAATCATCCTGGCACTAAAGGTTGTTAACTACTGATGACGAGAATCTGACTGCTGATGTCCTCCAGAAGGTGCCTTTATAGAAAGAAAGCAGAGACTCAATTGTGGGCTCATTGAACAGAATTGCATTCAGGTTTTCCCTGCCGGGCATCTCCATCCCTTTATAGAATCACAGACAATCTGATACTGGTTGCATTCTGCAACATCCACTAGTAGGGGTGGTTTATTGCACTGCATAGGAAAAACATTTAGAAGATATCTTTCAAATTTTGTTTTTTGGGAAAACAAAACCCAATATAGTTTTCTCTGTTTAAGTTATTTGGCTTAGTGCTTATTACTTGAAATATGTTTTCTAGTTGACTTTTTTTTTTCCTCTTTCAAGATAAGTGTCTCTGCCTCAAGAAGATTGATTCAAATGGTAGGGCAAGCTTCCTGTGTCCACTCCTTACTATAATACCTCTCATCCAGCCATGAAGTAGGATGCTGGTGGAATTTTCACTCATCTTCCAGTGCCACCTATCACATCCCATAAAGGGAGTAAAAATGTTGTGCCTTAAGAGCTTTTCTGCCCCAAAGTACACACCAGATGACGTTGAGCAGAAAAGTCTCCAAACCAAGGCCACCAGATCCTCTTACTTCAAAGGCAATTCTCAGCTCATGTCTCACTGTTGCACCTTATTCTTGAAGCATCTTGATTTTAGGGCGTGGAAACGTGAAACAGACACTTCCTGCTAGAATCCACTGAATAAGTGCTTCCTCAATATTAGGTTGGTGCAAAAGTAATTGCAGTTTTTGCCATTACTTTCAGTGGAATGAAATAGTATATCAGCAAACCAGGCTGGGCGCGGTGGCTTATGCCTGTAATCCCAGCACTTTGGGAGGCTGAAGCGGGTGGATCACGAGGTCAGGAGATCGAGACCATCCTGGCTAACAAGGTGAAACCCCGTCTCTACTAAAAAAAAAAAAAAATACAAAAAATTAGCCAGGCATGGTGGCGGGTACCTGTAGTCTCAGCTACTGGGGAGGCTGAGGCAGGAGAATGGTGTGAACCTGGGAGGCGGAGCTTGCAGTGGGCCGAGATCGCGCCACTACACCTCCAGCCTGGGCGGCAGAGCAAGACTCCGCCTCAAAAAAGAAAAGAAAGAAAGAAAAAAAAACACTGCGAAGTCCTGTCTTAGTTTTTTTGGGCTGATATAACAAAATACCATCAACTGGGTGCCTTGTAAACACCAGAAATGTCTTTCTCATAGTTCTGGAGGCTGGAGTCTCAATCAGGATGGCAGCACGACTGGGATCTGGTGAAGATCTTCTGGGTTGCAGACTGCTGACTTCTCGTACCCTCACATGGTGGGGAACAGAGAGGGGAGACAAGCTCTCTCAGGACGTTTATAAAAGCACTAATTCTATTCTTCCTTATGACCCCATTGAATCCTAATTACCTCCAAAGGTCCCCACCTCCTAATACCATCATATTGGGTGGTAGGGTTTCAACGCAGAAATTTTGGGAGGACACAACGTTCCGTCCTTTTAAAAAGCACACATCCTTTTAAAATGCACATTCTGATTCATTTGATCTGGGGCAAGGCCTGAGATACTAAATTTGCAACCAACTCCTAGGTGATGCTGATGCTCTGGTCCACAGTCCAGCAGGCTGTGAGTAGCAGCACACCAGCACTCTCTCTGGCCCAATTTAATTGCAAACACTCTAAGGCATCGCTCAAGACCTCCTCTGTGCATGTGTGTCTCCAACCAGCCAGAAACTTGTTACGCGGTCATCAACTTTGATTTCCACTTCCTCTCGATACCTTGGGCCAGCCTGTTCTGAGTGTTTGAAGGCAGGTTCCTAACGACTTCGCTGTAGTCACCCCAGCAAGAAGATACAGAAACAGGCTATCCTCAGCACAGCTCCCAGGACCAGCTGGATGTTTTGAACTCTAGAGGAGGAAGCCTGATCTCCACAAACCTGTGGATCATAGAATTTTAAAATGGAGAATAATCTTAGAAGTAGTGTTATACAAAATCATTTTATAGGAAATCAAGTACAATAATAAGAATAATGAACACTTACTCAGCACTCACTCTGTGTTCTTTAATCTTCACAACAGCCTCATGAGATAGGTCTAATTATTGTGCCCACTTTACAGGTGATAAAACTGAGACTTGGAGTGGTTAAATATCTTGCTTGGGATCACTCATCGTGTAAGTGGTGCAAACCCAGCTTTGTTTGATTCCACCCTCATGCTCCTAACTACAATTGAGCAAGGCTTTTAACCAAGAGAAATGGAGCAATTCCCTCTGAAGATACACTGTAATATCTGGGATTGGGATCTGTGTCACTGAACTCATAGTTCTTTCCCCTCTACAGTAAGACGGTTTAACTTTTTTTTTTTTTGAAACAGAGTTTCGCTCATGTCGCCTAGGCTGGAATGTACTGGCTCGAGCTTGGCTCACTGCAACCTCTGCCTTCCAGGTTCAAGCAATTCTCCAGCCTCAGCCTCCTGAGTAGCTGGGATTACAGGCGCATGCCACCATGCCGGGCTAATTTTTGCATTTTTTTGTAGACACGAGGCTTCACCTTGTTGGCCAGGCTGGTCTCAAACTCCTGACCTGAGGTGATCCACCTGCCTCAGCCTCTCAGAGTGCTGGGATTACTGCGGACCCATCACCTTGCAGAAACTTTCATTCCAAGAAGGAGAAAAAAGGAGATTTTGATAGTACAGTTAAGGAATTTTTTTTGTTGTTGTTGTTCCCATTCACCATCCCTTTACCCCCTGCCAGCCTCTAAGCCCTGCTAAAGTGAGTGTCATGATATTCCAGTAGGTTTGAGATACTCAGAAAGAGATGTGCTGTTATACAAAGTTGGTTAACAATTTTTTGTTCTGGATTGTCTGGTGTGAGCCACCGCGCCCGGCCCAAAGGGTTTATCTCAAAGCAAGTGTTAAGTGTCACGTGTTTCTGGCCCTGAGTATTGCATTCAAGCACAACTACAATAATGAAAAAGATTCATTATCTCACGAGGCATTGATAACTGAATATGCAATAGTATAGAAGTACTATGTAAATCACATCCGAGCAGAGATAAAATATTTAGTTTTACCTGTTCTGTTTCCAAAGGGTGTATCAGATTTCCTATTGTTCCTGAAATCTGTATATTTGGTACCCAATACTGAATACACGATGCCTTAATGACACAGCATTTTTGACAGCTATTCCCAGAAGTAGGTTGTGTCTACCTAACTTCCAAGGAATTAGTTGAAAATTGTTTTCAAGCCAAGCAACCAGTTGTTTGATGTTACATATGACAGAGCTTCCTGAAACGAACAAGTCCTTTAATAAAATAGACTGGCTTTTTGAGTCATATCACTACAGTGTCAAATTGTTCCTTAGGAGGTAAAATTTTAAAGTTGTGGGTGTTCGACTAGCTATTGATTTGTTCAGGTTAGTAAAGGGACAAGAGTTGAATGGACTGGAGGCAGAGGCTATTAGGGAAAAGAATTAGTAAGAGATTACATGGACTTGTCAGACCATCCAGAACAAAAGACTGTTGACCAACATTGTACAACAGCATACCTCTTTCTGAGTATTCCAAACCTACTGGAATATCATGACAGTCGCTTTAGCAGGTCTTAGAGGCTGGCAAGGGGTAGAGGGATGTTGAACGGGAATCCAAAAAAACCCTCCTTAACTATAGTATCAAAATCTCTCCTTTTTCCTCTGTCTTGGAACTAAAGTTTCTGCAAGGTGAGGGGGTCTACTTAAATTTCTCACTTCCCTAAGACTATAGTGTTTTAGATCTGCTACGATCTGCTCCCACAGTGGTCTGGCCTAACTTTTTTTTTTTTTTTTTTTTGAGGAGACAGAGTTTCACAGTAGTTGCCCAGGCTGGAGTGCAGTGGCGCACAATCTTGGCTCACGGCAACCTCCGTCTCCTGGGTTCAAGTGATATTTCTGCCTCACCCTCCCAAGTAGCTGGGATTACAGGCGCCTGCCACCTTGCCTGGCTAATTTTTTTGTATTTTTAGTAGAGATGGAGTTTCACCATGTTGGCCAGGCTTGTCTTGAACTCCTGACCTCAGGTGATCCACCCACCTCGGCCTCCCAAAGTGCTGGTATTACAGGCATGAGCCACCACACCCGGCAGGCACCTGTGAGTATTAGAACTGCAGAACTCTCTAAAATCTTAGACTGTTAGAATGGGGCATGGTTTTGAGATTGTCTAATCCAGGTTTCAAGCTATAATATGGTAGTGCTTCCTAAGCAGTAAAATCCTTTATTCAAAATAAATCCCACTCAGTCACAATCTATAAGAGAGGTCAGGTTGGAGATGGCCTGGTTAAAATTAGGGGGTAGCTGGGTCAAGTCTTACTGGTCCTCTGTCTTGATTCCTGCATCCTTGAGATTCTTTCAAAAATCCAACAACTCACTAGAAAACTGTTTGCAGACTTAGAGTTGAAAACCTCAACTTCAAGATCAGAGAGTGCCTTACCAAGATCTGGGAGTGCCTTTGTGTCAGAGGCTGAATAGGGCCTGTCTTTGCTTCATCTAGTCCAGAGTGTGTAGCTATTGAACTTCTAGCTCTCCTAAAGAAACTCCTCACTTCTTCCTGAAGTCAAACCGCCCATGTGAGCTACTTAGCAACTCTCACTCAGCACCCAGGAATGTATGGAAGTCTCCTGTCTGGAGCAGAGGCCTTCCCTTTACCATGCAATTTACCTAAAGAGCTTACTTTGGTCCTTCATGCCAAGACTATTGGGCTGAGAACTAGCTGTTACACTCTGGCGTCCAAGTGCAATTACTGTATTCACTTGGATGATGAAACAAAATCAAAGACAAGAATCTGCTAGATCCACAGTGTGATAGATTAATTTGGACTCTATCAGCATGTGTGGAGATTCAGGAACTTCATTGTCTAGGTACAGAGCTCTTTGCAGAGCTTGCATCTGTTGGTCATCTGTGGCGCTCTTTGCAGCCATAAGCTAGGCGTCTAGGCAGATGTTGGACAATGCCAGCCTATGTAGCTTGGCCTTCATTTGTGCCATGAGGAGGAAATGCATGGCACTAATGTTCATAGCAGTGGCTGAAACCCCACAACAGACACCCTGGATGCTGCCTGGGAGTGGCCCAGACAGTGGTGAAAGAACAAGACATACTGGGGCCCTGGGACACAGGAAGCCATTATACTTTAAGCCCCAGAATTCTCTTCCAAAAGGGCCCTACACAGAAGGCATTGTTTCAATGCCCTGAACACGTCTACAGCCCATTCCAGCTCATGACAATAAGCTAATTAAAACTTTAAAGCTTAGCAAAAAAATGCTTCAGAGTCTCTATGTCTCAGTAAAAGACCATGCTACAGGGCTCTGGGTGTGAACACACGCACTGTCTACTCAAAGTCGCTTCTACTCAGAGCCTCCATGTCCTTCCCTCCCAGTGAGCAAAAGGCATCCCAGCTGCTTGCTTTAATGCACAGATCCATCCCTAGCATATCTGAGACAGCTGATGTCCTCAATCAAATGTGACAACTGAGGATGTAGCCAAAAGAATGCATTGAGTCAGGTGACCCCCCGGGCAGTGTGGACCCCATCATAGAGAGCTAAATGGGCTTTATGCACTGGGCTCAACAGGACTTGTAGGAGCTTTTTTAAGATTCCCAGGAAGGAGACTGAAGCCTTGCAAATGGAAAATGGGATGGAGAAACAGGAGCCATGTAGACATTGGTGTACAGTTCTTAAGTCTGCAATAAATAATAACAGCTCTATCTACACTGCCAGGTCCCAGAAGGTTCCAAGTCTTCTGAATGTCCCAGGGGCCTCTCCTTCCAACCTTCAGGAAGCTTTTACACCAAGATGATTCAGTTCTCCCTTTATGAAGGCAGCACAAGCTCAGCTTCTTCTTAGGAAGAGGCAGGAAATTGGGGATTCTCTAAGGGCACTTTTAGAAAATTGAACATAGAACCTTTTATCAGTGAATGCATAGTCGGCTTTAGCTCTCACATTCATCAGAAGCACTTCAGGGAGAGAAAATTAATGATAATCCTAAGTACATAATGACTTGCTGGAGACCAGAAGCCTCCACTCTGATGGGTCTGACTGTAGCTTTGCCCCCAGAGTAATGAAAGATGCCGCCTGTGAGCTTGACCTTGGCTTGGTTCATGCTTCAGAGTAAAGCGCTGCAAAGTTGCTAGGGCTGCGTAATCTCTTTCCTGGTGACTGAAAGCAACTTAGATTGGGACCATTGGGAATAGTGCTGTACTTGGTTATTTTAAAAAAGACAGAAAGAAACTCTTTGCTTTCAATATTTCTTGCCAGTGTAAACATAAAAGCTCACAGGGCCCCTAGGAGAGCAGTACACAGAGCACAGAAAAGCAAGTTATTGTGCAAAAAAAAAAAAAAAAATTAGACAAGGGTGCAGCCTTCCTATTAAAAGCACATTGGTTCAGTAGTACAGCTAAAGACAGAAACCAACCATACCCAGCCTAGTGTGTCAGTGAAACTGATGCTTTGTACTTTTCAGAACATGAATTGTGCAACTATTACCCAGCACGACATTTAAAAGTGGCTTTGCAATGTCCTGCCTTTCTCCTCAATGCTGACATGGGGACTGATTGCTTTAATTCACTCCTGGGTACCTAGAAATTGGTTGTGTGGTTACTGTTCCCCGTAGAAGGTGTCCAGGTTCTTGGCATCTCAAAGAATTGATTTGGACAAAATGCACAAACAAAGCAAGGAAAGCAAAATTAGGGATTTATTGAGAATGAAAGTACACTCCACAGTGTGGAAGCGGGCTCAAGCGGAGAGGCTCAAGAGCCTAGTTACAGAATTTTCTGAGTTTCAATACTCTAGAGGTTTCTGGTTGGTTACTCGGTGAATTTTTTTTTTTTTTCTTGAGACAGGGTCTTGTTCTCTCTCCCCGGCTGGACTGCAGTGGCACGATTTTAGCTCACAGAAACCTCTACCTCCCATATTCAAGCAATTCTTGTGTCTCAGCCTCCAGAGTAGCTGGGACTACAGGCAAGTGCCACCATGCTCGGCTAATTTTTGTATTTTTAGTAGAGACAGGGTTTCACCAGGTTGGCCAGGCTGGTCTTGAACTCCTGACCTCAGGTGATCTGCCTGCCTTGGCCTCCCGAAGTGCTGGGATTACTGGCTTGAGCCACCAACCTGGCTGCTTGGTGAATATTCTATGTAAATGAAGAGAATGAAATGAAGTCATAGAGTCGTTTACTTAGAATGTGCCCTATTGTAAATGGAGAGGCTGTTACTTGGAGTGTGTGGTCTATGTAGATAGAGAGGATGAATGTGAAGTTACAAAGTGTAAATGTCGTGAATGGAGAGGAGGAAGTGAAGTTATAAAGCTGTTCACATTCCCGTCATTGCTGAAGTGCTTTGATTTGATTTAGTTCTAGGAACTAAAGGTGTGGATGGGCTTTATGTTCCCTGCCTCCAGGGCCTATTCTCCTGCTTCAGTTATCACACATTAGACTTTAAGTAAGTTGTTGTTTTCTTTTTTTAATTATCACTAAGGTGTAAATGTCTGATATCAGAGTTTGTTTTTGAAATTGGAGAGGAAAAGGGGGAAGATGCCTGTGTCTCACCAGGCCCCTGAAACAAGAGCAAGAGCTTGGTGGAATCCTTGGAAATTGTTTAAAGGGGAAACTGGAGGCAGGTAGAAGGCTTCACAGTTCTGTTAAAGTGGCCCTCACTGAGGTGTTGTGCTACAAAGAAAAGACCTTGGGCATAACAAAGCCACATCCCAGATAGCCTGCAGCACACTCCTGTTGCTGGAGATGGTGACTCACTATGACTATCCTTCCAGTTTCTGCTGGGCAGCTAGGCTGGGCCATTTAATGTTCATCATTAATTACTGTTGTCTGCATTCTTGTCATTAGAGTACCAACAGGTTTATAATGAGCCTGAGTTTTTTATGCTGAGATCAAAGGCAAACCAGTTTGGAGATGGTGGGCAGAGGGGTAGGAGAGAGGAGAGCTGAATAAAGGGTGTGTCTGGGATTTCCACTGCAGGGCAGGGTTGACCCTGCTGTGGCACAGAGACACCAATGGGTTGTTCAGCAGCTGAGGCACCAGCTTCCTCAGAGTCACTCTTGCCAAGAGTCAGAGGGTGGCTTTTTCTGGAGCCTCACAATGCAGGCCGCTTACTCCTTTCAAGGGCATGAGGCCTCTGAGGTTAGAGAACCAGCATTTCACAGAAGGGAAGGAGAGGGGAATGATAGAGACTTCACTTCCTCAGGGCAAAGTCCAGTGGCCAGATGAGTGGGAAGTCCTCTGATCCACAGCCCTTGCCCTTGTAGCATGACAAGCCTCACACAAAACCTCTCAGACACTGGGTTGTAGAAGGAAGGGCTTTATTCAGCTGGGAGCATCGGCAAGCTACTGCCTTAAAACCCGAGCTCCCCAAGTGCATAATGTCTGTCCCTTTTTTTTTTTTTTTTTTTTTTTTGAGACAGAGTCTGGCTCTGTCGCATGGGCTGGAGTGCAGTGGCCGGATCTCAGCTCACTGCAAGCTCCGCCCCCCGGGTTTACACCATTCTCCTGCCTCAGCCTCCCGAGTAGCTGGGACTACAGGCGCCTGCCGCCTCGCCCAGCTAGTTTTTTGTATTTTTTAGTAGAGACGGGGTTTCACCGTGTTGGCCAGGATGGTCTCGATCTCCTGACCTAGTGATCCGCCCGTCTCAGCCTCCCGTCTGTCCCTTTTAAGGGCTCACAACACTAAAGATTTCACATGAAAGGGTTGTGATTGATTTGAGCAAGCAGGGGATATTTGGTCAGAGTGAAACACAACAGGGCAGAGAGTTTCACAATGTTCTTCTATACCATGTCAGGAACATCGGTTTCTAAGTCATGAGTTGAGTTTTAACTACTGGGTTTAGGCCAGGCAGACCCAGGCCTGGTTCCGGGCCTGGCGCCGGGCGGCTTGTCTTTGGTTTTACTTCATTGTTTTTTCTTAAAACAGGTACTGAGTATAAAATAGTATGAGAGGGTCTCTCTCTTTCCTCATTTCCCCCCTTTTGAGACTCTCACTTTTTATTAGTGAGAGTTCTCACTCTTATTTTTGCTACTTATGTCTTTTTGTGTAATAGACTGATAGTGATTCATATAGTACACTTGTGCTGACGCATTTTGGTGAACTAAGGTAGTGATGAAGCTTTTTTATCATTTGAAGAAGTACAGGGAACAAACAAGAGAGCAGTAAGCAGGTTTTTATTACTATTATAGCTTTTATTATAAGAGTTTTAAATCTTCCTAGTGCTGGGAACTAATTTTTAAACATGGCTTCAGGGTTGAATTCATGCTACACTTGTACGGGCACATGTGACTATGTCTTTAACTACTTGCCTTTGATTATCTATGTGTAGACAGTAATTAGTAAGGTTAAATTTCTTATAGACCTCTCTTTCAGCTGCTAGCAAGTCATCAAGAGCCAATCTATTTTGATAGATTGCATTTCTTATCTGAGTTTCTTGCTGGGCCAGAATAGTCAAGGCTTGACCGGTTTTATTAGTGATGATTTTTAAAACAGCTTGCAACCGTATGATTCAGTTGAGCATGTAAATGGGGGTCCAGTATCCCCATGAGCCATCTTGTGCCCAAGTGCTGTGTCCATAGTATTGTATGATCCTTTCAGGGGGCTATTCATCATCTTTTTAATTACTTATGGCTATGCTTTGTTTTTTTGTGGGAAGCATAGACTGGGAAGCCCAGAAGTTCACATATTTTTATGGGCAGTAAGAAGAAAGATGGTTTAATAGTGCCAATAACACAACTGCCTGTCCACTGGTCAGGCAGCTTAGCGTAGGCTCTATGTCTACATATCCAGTATAACCCGGTGGAGGCAGTCCAGTCCTGGTGGAACTCTGGTTGGGCCCAGACAGTCTGCAACCTTGGAAATTTATTGAATGGATTTCTTTCTGTATAACCGGAAGTCCACCATATAACTGTTTTTGCAGTACTATTACATAGCTTTTGCCCAAGACAGCTAAGCCACCCTACAGGATGAGTGCATCTTTTTCCCTCTCTAGCTATGCAATACTGTCTAATAATTGAGACTTTTAGAACCCAAAAATTGTCAGGGTGGTTCTTTTGGGCCAAGAATTCATCAGGAACTGGGTCTGTAGGGACTAATTCTTGGGCTTCCCATGGTCATTGATCTCCTGCTAGGGTTCCTCCACAAACATAACATGAAGTGACTTTTAGAGACTGGGCTACATTTTTGGCTAACTGCAAAAACAAATTTTTAGTTTTTCCTGGAATCTCAGATACTGGCACATTTCGTTCATCATAGATAGTCTGAACTACTGTTTCTGGAGAGTCTTTGAACCCCACCTTTTATTAGGATGCTTATGGTAGGATCTAGTCCTTTTCCATCAATGTCTAATGTTACATATTTTTTTATTTCATTTTGGGTCTGAGGGGTTTGTGATTACCAATTCTAAAGGATTGCAGCTCCCACTCGTGCAGGAGGGGCTGACTTTTCCTTTTTGGAGCCAAACAGGATCTTTTTAATTTTTTTCAAGTAGCCAAAATGACAAAAGACCAGTATTGACACATTTCATATAAATATGATTCTTAACAGATATACTTATTTTCTGCTGTGTAACGTTTTTCTCAATCTAGAGAACCGGATCTCATCCCATGCTGCTTACTATTAATAGTGGCACAGGCATCAAATCTTAAGGTTATATTTTTGGGGACCCCTCTTTCTTCTGTTCTAGCTATTACTTTACTTGTGTCACTTAGAAAAGGACCAATCCTTAATTTTACTTTAAAAACTGTGATCATGGGAGGCTTAAAATGGGTCATAACACGCATCAGGTTGGTTATTTCATGGGCTGCATACCTTGGATAGAATAGCATTATACAGAC
Source organism: Macaca nemestrina (assembly GCF_043159975.1). Classification (NCBI taxonomy): domain Eukaryota; kingdom Metazoa; phylum Chordata; class Mammalia; order Primates; family Cercopithecidae; genus Macaca; species Macaca nemestrina. The sequence continues at coordinate 114,852,590 of NC_092133.1, read as the reverse complement.
AAGCTTATTTTAGAGCCCTGGTACCCTTATAATAACCATAAAATAATAGGACTGTAGCAATCTTTTGTCCTACCTCAGTGACTTGATGTATACACTGGTAACAGCCCTCAGTCTGAGGAAGGTCAGTTGAAGTCCTTACTGTACAAGTCCAAATTTGAAGGAAAATGAGTCCCACAATGAGGTTCTTCATGCTTTGGCCGTGCATTGACCAGTCAGCTTCCAGGTGTGACTGGAGCAGGGCTTGTCATCTTTTTCAGAGTCACTTTGCAGGGGTTAGAGAAGCTGCTCCCGTCCATGTACAGCTCCCAGTCTACAGATGTTTAAGGATGGTCTCAGAGGTTAGGCCCACCAGAAAAAACTGAGTCCAATACTTTTACACAGTTATGTTTAACTGGGCTCTTTGATACCAGGAGCAGGGTGGCAGGTTTAGGATGCTGCAAACTTCAGTGGTTATGCGGGGATTTTTACAGAGTGAGCTTTGGTATCTAGTTAGTCTATCATTTGTTAGCTAATGGTGTACTTTGGTATTTATTAAAATTACCACAGCATGGGGGGACTTTATGTTTAGGTTTTGCCTAAGAGTTAGTTTATCTGCTTCTTGTGCTAACAGGGCCATTGCTGCTAGGGCTCTCGGACATGGGGGCCAACCTTTAGAAACCCCGTCTAGTTGTTTTGAAAGATAGTCCACTGGCCTTGGCCAGGGCCCTACAGTCTGGCTTAAAACTTCAACTGCCAATTTTTTTTTTTTTTTTTTTTTTTGTGACACATAGAGTGTAAAGAGTTTTGTCAGGTCAGGTAGCCTCAGGGCTAGGGCCAACATGAGTTTTTCTTTTTAACTCATGAAAAGCTCATTGCTGTTGGTTGTAATAGATGTAGTTTATCTCATCTACATTTTTATTCACTGTCATCTATCAAAATATTGACTTAAATCCTGTAACTATTTGATTTCAAGCTTTAAATTGATCTGGTATTTCTTGCAGGGCTCCAATTGCATCTAAATAGATGTGAGAGTTGAAACACCTATAAGGGGCTTCTCTTGCTTTATGATGTATTATTATTATTATTATTTCTGATTGATGAAATGCCAGCGTGAAAGGGATAGCCAAATGGACTAAAGCACAAGTGCCACTCTAGTTATTTGGCAGAGTACCCAGTAAAGATCCACCACAATACCACCACACATCTGCTTGGGGATGAACAAGGGCTGACTGATTGATAAGCTCTTGAAAATTCTTAAGCTCACTGCATCCCTTCAGGTGTCCAAGGAATACTAAGTCTCCTCCTTGCCGTGAGAGACACGAAGTGAATTTAGTGTTGGGAGACAGAAGCTGGATGGCCCTCAGGGGTTGACCCGCAGGGACTTTGGGATATAACAGAGAGAGCTTGGCATAACTTATTACTCAAGGCTGTAGAATCCTGGAAAAGAGCTAGCATGCAGCCCATGCCTGGTGGTCTGGAGGACTACCTTAGTGGAAAGGGGACAATCAGGGCCTCTGGCCTGCCATGTGCACAAGCATAACAATTGCTTATGTTTAACATGCAGATGGAATATTTGATCCATTTCAACCAGGCATTTGCATCTTGGTATGCTGTCTTAATTGCCAAAGTTTGTCTTAAGTCTTTAACTTCTATGATCCTCTAGTAAAATGAATGTTTCCTTTAGCACCTATTTTTATTAGGTTTAGACCAAAAAAAGCTAAACACTATTTTATATTTAATAATGCTTTTTGTATGATTTTTATCCCAGATAAGTTAAATTTTATCTTTATATTAGTGTGTTATTAATGTTAATCTTAATTTTAATAAAATCTTATAGACATATTTATCTAATTTTTTATGTTTGACCATCAGGTAAGATTTTATAGACTTTTTTTAACCTTTTATAATTTTTCTTAAAGAGCAGGTTGATGTTTTAAGAAAAACCTGTTGCATTTTTACTTGAATGTCCAGTTCACAGAAAAACTGGATGATACCTTTTTAACTTTAGCTAATATGTTTACACACAGATTTTTTTTCCCAATTAACGTTTTAAAACTTGCTTAAACTTTTAAAACAATAATTTTTTTAACCTTTTAATGTAGGTAAAAATCCACATTCTTATGCCTCATTTTAATCTTTTTACTAAAGGTATATTTTACCTTTTTTTATACACCTTACACATAAATTTTTTTTAATAGTATTCACGAGGCCTTATTACTTTTAAATTATATAACATTTTTGCATAAAAATTTTTTATCACTCTTTGTCTTTTACAAATTTTACAGACAACTTTTTTTTTGACATGTCTCAACTTTTTGACTCATCACAAACTTTTTTTTTTTTTTTTTTTTTTTTTTTTTTTTTTTTTTTTTGAGACGGAGTCTCACGCTGTTGCCCAGGCTGGAGTGCAGTGGCGCGATCTCGGCTCACTGCAAGCTCCGCCTCCCGGGTTCCCGCCATTCTCCTGCCTCAGCCTCCTGAGTAGCTGGGACTACAGGCGCCCGCCACCGCGCCCGGCTAATTTTTTGTATTTTTAGTAGAGACGGGGTTTCACTGTGGTCTCGATCTCCTGACCTTGTGATCCGCCCACCTCGGCCTCCCAAAGTGCTGGGATTACAGGCTTGAGCCACCGCGCCCGGCAACTTTTTTTTTTTTTAAATAACCAGTTAATTTATTTCAGGACCAGAATTTACCATATAACATTCTTTTTATATAAATTCTGCCTCCCCCTCCTTTTTTTTTCTTTTTTTAAAAAAATTTTTCAACATACTTCCTAATGGGATGGGCTTATTTGCGCCTGACCCATGTTTTCTCAAGACAAAATACCAAACTCACACCACACACACTCACCACAAAACAAAGAATGGGTAAAGAGGGCACACACACTTTTATCGTTTATACCAAACCAAAATCAGAATACCACGAAATTCAAAATCCGAGTACCAAGAAATTTAAGCCAAGTCAAAACCAAAACCAAAGTATCCAGAGTATCCAGCAATTCAAGTCAAGTCAAAACCAGAACAAAATTGCCAATCCAGGCACACTGTGGGTGATCAGGCCATGCTTCCACTCAGATGGAGTGGGGCAAGTTCCATAGACTAGTCTTACCAAGTTTCAGATGTCCGGACTCCAAGTGCCATTTCCTTCCCAGTGTTCAGCCACTGTGTTAATCCTCCATGGGGGCCTGCTACGTGCTGCTGTGTTGAGGCGTTCCACCGGGACAATTGCCTACCCGGGAGCGATCTTTGGATCACATCACTCAGGCTGGCGGGAGTCCCCCGCAGGGATGCTCCACAGGGCAGGCCTAAGCCGCCTAAGGGGCTGCCTCAGCCATCTGTCAGTTACCTCGCTTCCTGGTCAGGGAACCAAGAAATGTAGCAGGACAAGCCGCAGACAAAACCTCTCAGACACTGAGTTGTAGAAGGAAGGGCTTCATTCAGCTGGGAGCATCGGCAAGCTACTGCCTTAAAATCTGAGCTCCCCAAGTGCATAATTTCTGTCCCTTTTAAGGGCTCACAACACTAAAGATTACACATGAAAGGGTTGTGATTGATTTGAGCAAGCAGTGGGTATGTGACAGGGGCTGCATGCACTGGTGGTCAGAGTGAAACACAACAGGGCAGGGAGTTTCACAATGTTCTTCTATACAACGTCAGGAACAGCGGTTTCTAAGTCATGAGTTGATTTTTAACTACTGGGTTTGGGCCAGGCAGACCCAGGCCTGGTTCCGGGCCTGGCACCGGGCTGCTTGTCTTTGGTTTTACTTCACTATTTTTTCTTAAAACAGGTACTGAGTATAAAACAACATAAAACAATATGAGAGGGTCTCTCTCTTTCCTCACCCTCACCCCTTCTGGTTTCTAGAAGAGCACAAGTAGAGCTGGCCTGTCCCTCTTGAGTCATAACAGGGACCAGAGAACCTTTTGTTAAGCTTGTCCACTGTAGGTGTCCCATTCATGCCTTGGTACTGTGTCCACTTCTCCTTTCAGGATCTCGGGTGCTCTTGGACATGGATCTTTCTTGGCCTGATGTCCTTGAACCCCGCTTCCCCAAAAGCTTGTAAAGCTCTTTTGATGAGAATCAAGGGTCAGCAAGCTAGCTCAAGAGTATAACTGGAGCAAGGGGGCTGCGTGAGGATGGGAGCAGGCTATCAAAGGCAAAAGCCATGCCATTTGAAATGTAGCCATCTGGATGCCATAGCACCTGCATCCTTTTAAAATATATATTTTAGGCTGGGCGCAGTGGCTCACACCTGTAATCTCAGCACTTTGGGAGGGCAAGGTGGGTGGATCACAAAGTCAAGAGATCAAGACCATCCTGGCCAACAAGGTGAAACCCCATCTCTACTAAAAATACAAAAATTAGCTGGGCGTGGTGGTGCACGCCTGTAGTCCCAGCTACTCAGGAGGCTGAGGCAGGAGAATTGCTTGAACCTGGGAGGCGGAGGTTGCAGTGAGCCAAGATCATGCCACTGCACTCCAGCCTGGTGACAGAGCGAGACTCCATCTCAAAAAAAAATATATATATATATGTGTGTGTGTGTGTGTGTGTGTGTGTGTGTGTGTGTGTGTGTGTATATAAAAAATATTTTGGGCTGGGATCAGTGGCTCATGCCTCTAATCTCAATGCTTTGGAAGCTAAAGTGGGAGAATCACTTGAGGCCAGGAGTTCAAGACCAGCCTGGGCAACATAGCCAGACCCACATTTCTAAAATAATTTTTTTTTAATTAGCTGGACGTAGTGGCATGTGCCTGTCATTCTGATACTTGTGAGGCTGAGGCAAGAGGATCACTTGAGCCCAGGAGTTTGAGGCCACAGTGACCTAGGATCACACCACTGCACTCCAGCTTGGGTGACAGAGCAAGACCTCATCTCGAAAAATATATAAATAAACACAAAAATAAATAATAACAATTTTATTGATGTCTAGTTTTATGCATAAAATAGATATATTTTAAGTGTAGAGTTCTATACTTTTGATAAATGTATCCAAATTGCCAATACTCCAAAGAAGAGCTAGGACACTTCCACCTCAGGAGTTTCCACCTGTCCTTCCCAGCTCCCCCACGCCATCCCAGAGACGATCATTGTTCTGATTTCTGTTCTCCACACCCTTTGTCTACCCAGGTAGACTCTAATGGTGGAAAGCTTGCATCCCATGCCCTCACATCATGGAACTAGCCCTCCACTCTCCCCCTCCTCTGCCAGGCCCACATTGATACAGCTCTGATGAGTGGAGGATTCTTTGTCTGGAGTCGAATTAGATAAAACTACATGGACACACTGGAGTGGTTTTAAGAAGTGGAGAATTCAATAGGCAAAAAAGAAGCGGAAAGAAAGAAAGAAGAAGCTTCCCTGTACAGAGACAGAGGGAGGAGATTTCCAAAGCTGAGAGAAGGAACCCCAAGTGTGGTGGATACCAGCCAGGTATATGCAGAGGCTGGAGGAGGCAGAGTCTGATTTGCATAGGGCTTAGGGGATTGGTTTGACCAGGCAGGTCATTCATGTAGCCCTTGAAAAAGCTGGCCCTCCCACTATAGCCATTTAATATGCAAATACAGGAGCCATGATGTTCTACCCACATGGGGATATGTGGGGGCGGCCATGTTGCCAGGAACATGTGGGTCAAAGTCAAGAAGGCAGGGAATCGCCATGTTTGGGTGGACCCAGTTTCTAATGCCGGCATTTGAATAGCAAAGGTTACTGACCTGACTTTAAGAGCTGCTTTAAGAACGAAAACTTCCCAAGGATCCCCTTTCCTGTCTATCTGCCTAAAATAATTTCTTAATATAACTCTTACAACAGCGTTTCCTTGAATACACCTATTGTGGGGGCAGAGTGTATAGCTAAGGTGAGAAAGGAGGAGGAGAAGAAACTCAGAGATGAGGATGGTAGCTAATGTGCCATCGATCTGCCTCAGGCAGGCATTAAGCTGGATTCGAGGAACAAGGATGGGAGAGGAATCTTGCTGGATTATGGAGTGATTTGTGCAGAGGAGGAGAGAAGAAGTAGGAGAAAAATTTGCCCCTAAGACAGGAGACAGCCTGGCTTCAGAGAAAGGCTCTGGGATTGACAGCCCTGGCATTGCAGACACACTCACTAGCTCTGTCATCTTGGGATGCTTCCAGCTTTTGTGTTGGTGAATTGAGGTAATCATTTGGAACCTCTTAATTAGGGGTGTTATGAAGTTTAAATGGGATAATGCAAATAAAAAACCTATTGTAGGACCTGACATATAATAGGTATTTCATACATGATAGTAGCTGTATTACTGCTGCCAGGTAATCCCAGTTCTTAGTAAATGGTTTTCTTTTCTTTCTTTTTTTTTTTTTTCAATTGAGACAGAGTCTCACTCTATTGCCCAGGCTGGAGTAGGGTGGCAAGATCTTGGCTCACTGCAATCTCTGCCTCCTGGGTTCAAGTGATTCTCCTGCATTAACCATAGTACAGTTCCATTTGGCCAATATAATGATGAATTATTCAGAAATTTACAAGTCCTGTTTTTAATTATGCAAAAAGTCATTATTAAAGAGTGTTTTGCTATAACTAGGAGCTGGGCTTCCTTTAAACTTTTATTGCCACTACAAGCTACCAGGTGAAAAAAAAAACAAAACCAAAATAAATGGACATAGTTCAAATCACAGCAACAACAACAAAAAACAATAAATAAAACTCCAAACCCAAGTTAAGCACTTAGTCACTTCATCATCAAATAAGACCAGGGATAGTGAATTCAGATGGATTGAGCCACTTTGGATAAAAAGTTGGCACTGACCAAGTCCCAGCCCAAAGTGCGGGCCAAACCAGACACAGCTGCTTGAACACACAGAATGTTTTCTAGATGTTGTTTTGATTTTATGTTCAAAATTCAGAGGGAGAAAAAAAGTTGAGCCCACTGTAGAGTGGGAGTCACCAGGTTACATGCCGCCAGACACGGTGAAGACGACACATGGACACTGAAACACACAGACAGAAAAGTAGCTCGGTGTGAGAGAGCCCAAGGAAGAAGTTCCCAAGTAAGAAACATCCTGGACAGGATGACCCCAGAGTTTCCTTCCAAATCTGGAAACCCCAGTTCTCTGTCTCAGCCCTCCCAGTCCTCAGGGAAGTCAGGCAAACACAGTGAGAGATGTAATGTCATCTATGCCAGAAACATCTGTAAGAAAGAGGCACTTTTCATTTTTGATGAGGCAGAAGGTTACGAGGAAGGTTAGGGGACCTTTGTTTCTGGTTATGATGTAGAAAGTCAAAAGAAGCTATCTGTCACTCTTGCCCAAAAAACCAAACCAAGAAGAATCAGTGGGACAGGAGAAATCTACTTTAGATGGCAGGGAGAAACCCTTCAAACTTATAAGAAAATTGTAATGGCTATGTGTGAGATAATGTGAAAAATTAGAATATCAAGGAGTTCTATCCACAGAGCAAATCTGTATCCACTTATCAATTTTTTAATGTAGGTTTTCATCAAGTTCATGGGTGCTTATGTTAAACGTTGGGACTCGATAGCTTAGAGAGATCCTCACAGAGTATGAGGGGTCTTTCCAAAGTGCAAGGCAGCTGATGTCTAAAGGTGGAGGAGAGACCAGGAGAGAAGAGAGAAAAGCATCTCAGGCACTATGGGATTTTAATGACCAAAGATTAGGGGAGGGGCAGGCACACCTTGCTTTCAGATTTCAGAGGAACAGAAATTTGAGGACAGGTACAGAGAGCAAAGAGAGATCATCACGGATCTTTGCAGCCAACGCAGAGGGAGATCGCCTATGGTTTGTTGGAAAAACTGGCAACTTTGTGTATAACATAAAGAAATCTGTGGACTCTCAAATTCTCACATTCTAGAACCTGCTGAAGGGGAAAAACTTACCTCTCTCTCAAAACATTTGAAACCAGTGGGAAACTGAATCAAACTAAAACTGAAAAAAAGCTCAGACTCAGACTGACACCTATCAGATAGAGTTTAGTCCTCTAGTCTTGACACCTGACAAGGGCATGACACTTCTTAGGAGTATTATTTATTTCCCTTTATAGTGTCCTTTTATATAAAATATCTGTTAGGCAATACAATTTGTGGGAACTTTGAGATGAAAATAAATGTTACCCATAGTAAAGAGAAGAAAGAGTCAATAGAAACACACTTAGAGATAGTGTAGACAGGAATTTTAAAATAATAATAAATACGCTTAAAGGATGTAGTGGAAAAAGTAAACATTGTAGGAAAACAGAGAGTTTTAGTATAGAAATAGAAACTATGAAAAAGAAGTAAAAGAAATGCTAGTGAGATTTTGCTTCTGATCAAGATGGAGTAATCATGACTAGATTAACTCTTCTGTGTGAAACAAATGAAAAAAAATCAAACCATAGCAAACAATGATTTCTAAGACAATGGACATTAAACAACAAAGAGCAATGATGCCTCAGACACAGATAATAAAATTGATGAATCCTACAGGTGTTCCAGTTTATTGCCTTGTAACAGATTCCAGGCTGTGACACACAGAAAGAGACCCAGCTGCAGCCCAGAAGACTCCTGAGTTGAAGAGATGGAGTGGAAAGTTCTGGGATACCAACGTGGCTAGAGTGTGTAGGACAGAATACCAGAGAGGGAAATTGAATAAAGAAATAACTCTGGAGAGCTACAGAGAGTCTCCATTAAGTATTGAGAAGAATATTGGTCAGTGCATGTCTGTGTATTCTCCCAAGGCTTGGAGGAAAAAAAAACCCCAAAATATTAGAAGAAATAGTAGCTGGTGCTCATATAGGGATAAAAATTATGTTTTCCCCCAACAGCCTAGAGAAGAAAACCTTAGACATCACACTTGGTAGTGTACTTATATATTAGTGAGCTTGGGCTATGATAACAAAATACCACAGACTGATTGGTTTAAACAACAGAAATGTATATTCTCACAGTTCTGGAGGCTGGAAAGTCCAAGATTCAGGTTCTGGCAGGGCTGAGTTTCTAATGAGGGCTCTTTTCTTGGCTTCTAGACAGGCACCTTCTTGCTGTGTCCTCATATGACACCAACCTCTGGTGTCTCTTCCTTTTTTATAAGCACAAGTTCTATTGGATCAGGGTTCTACTTTTATGACCTTATATAACCTTAATCACTTCCTCAAATGCCCTATCTTCAGTACAGTAACATGAGTGTTAGCACTTTGCCATATGAATTTGGGGGAGACACAAGTCAGTCCATAGCAAACTGTAAGAGTCTTGTCTCAGAAGTGGGTAATAAGCAGGTCTGGTTCTGAGTAACAAAATTTAGAAGTGAGACCTGAAAAGTTCAAACTGTTTCTGAGTAACATAGTTGTATACTAGAAGTAAGATCAGGAATATTACAGAAGTACAAAAATGTACAGAACCCAACGAGGTAAAATTCATAGTTCTCGCAATGAAAAATTACCAGGCATGTACAAAAGCAGAAAAGTATAACACATAGTGAAGCGATAAATCAATCAATCAAAACTGACCAGAACAGATACAAGTGTTACAACTAGCAGAAAATGACATTAAAACAGTCATTTCATCTGTATTTCATAGATGAAAAATAAAGTAGAGGCATAGAAAGTATTAAAAAGACCTGAAATCAGCTTTTAGAGATGAAAACTACAATGTCTGTGATGAAAATATGTAGGGTGATATTAACAACGGATTAGATATGTCAGAAGAAAAGTTAGCAGGCTTGAGGACATGCTACTAGAAATCATCCAAAATGGAATACAAAGAGATAAAATAATTTAAAATTAACAGTGCACCAGTGAGTGGTAGGAAACTAGCAAGAAAACTAAGATAGTTGTAATTGTAGTCTATGAAGAGGAAGAGAAAATAAGGAACAGAAAAAATATTTTAAAAGATAATGTCAAAAAATTTCCAAGTTGGATAAAAGCTATAAACTCACAGATCCAAGAAACTCAACAAACTCTAAGAACAAAAAAAACTTAAGGGAAACTACAAATAACATCCTAATTAAATTGCATAAAACCAAGGAAATCTGAAAAGCAGGCAGAAAAAAAAAAAGACAGAAGTTAGATACAGAGAACAATGGTAAGGATGACAGCAGATTTCTTGTCAGAAACAATGCAAGTGGGATGAAACTGGAGTGACACCTTTAATTTATAGAAAAGAAAAACAAAACAATCTAAAATTCTATATCCAGTGAGAAAAATCATTCAAATGTAACCGTAAAGACGTTTTCATACTTACAAAAACTAAAAGAATTTAGTTCTGTTAGTTATCACCTCCAGACTTACATTACAAGATATTAAAGATTACTATATATATAATACAGACCAAACAAAAATTATACCAGAGGGAAATATGTTCTACACAAAGGAATGAAAAATACTGGAAATGGTAAATACATAGGAAATATAAAATGTTTTTCTTTTTATTTAAATCTCATTAAAAGATACTGTACTGTTTAATGGAAATAATAAGATGAGATTTTTGACATATGGATGTAACATACATGACAATAGCATAAAGGCCAGTAGGGAAGGAAATAAAACACACTATTGTAAGGTATACTATACATGAAGTGATATAATATTGCTTGAAGGTATACTATGATAAGTTAGAGATGTATACCAACACCCTAAGGCAATCTTTAAAATAACAAGACATTTGTGATGGCATTTAGGGTGCACCGAGATAATTCAGGATAATCTCCTTATTTCAAGTTTCTTAACCTAATTGCATCTGCAAAGATCCTTTTTCCAAATAAGGTAATATTCCCAGGTTCCAGTCATGATGATGTGGACATATCTTTGGGGCCACCATTCAGCCCATAACAGCAAGGTTCCCTCATTTGGAGAAAAATCTGCTTATGAACACAGATTTTGAGTTGAATTCAGTTCTTTGTGGCTGTAAAATTGAAGGCTTTTATTTCTTGATGACTATTGAATAGAGGCTTTTATGACCTCCTAGAGGCTACCCACAGTTCCTGACCATCTGGGGTTCCCCAAAAGGGCCATTTTCTTCTTCTTCCTCCTCTCCTTCTTCTCCTTCTCCTCCTCCTCCTCCTCCTCCTCCTCCTCCTCCTTCTTCTTCTTCTTCCTCTTCTTCTTCTTCTTTTTTCTTCTTCTTCTTTTTTCTTCTTCTTTTTTTTGTTTTTGAGACAGAGTCTCACTTCTTCACCCAGGCTGGAGTGCAGTGGTACAATCTTGGCTCACTGCAACCTCTGCATCCTGGATTCAAGCAATTCTCATGCCTCAGCCTCCCAAGTAGCTAGGATTACAGGCACACACCACCATGCATGGCTAATTTTTGTATTTTTAGTAGAGGCAAGATTTCACCATGTTGGCCAGGCTGGTCTCAAAATCCTGACCTCAGGTGATCCACCCACCTCAGCCTCCCAAAGTGCTGGGATTACAGACATGAGCCACTGTGCCCTGCCCATTTTCTTCTTTAAAGCCAAACAGGTAATGAAAGACTCCAGCAAGACAAGTGTTAAACTCATATGGAAGGCAATCATACACATGCAATCACATATAGTGCCCAATCACCCATTGCCTTTGCCATGTTCAATTGGCTAGAAGCAAGTCCCGCTTTCTACCTACCTTCAAGGGGCAGGAATTATGCAAGGGCATGGATACCAACTGGTGGTGGTTGTAGTCTGTCCTCTGGTCCTCAATGATCCATGTCTCTCCTACATGCAAAATACTTTTACCCCCCGACCAAGATCCCCAAGAATATAATCTAATAACAGCATTTGCTTCAAGACCAGAGTTTTATTATCTAAATCAGGCCAGGTGTGGGTGGGGCTCCATGGATGCAAAGTTCCTCTCAACTGATGAATCTGTAAATGAAGGAGACAAATTATCTTCCCCCAACATCCAAGATACAATTCTGAGAGGGGTATAGGAAATAAGCTACAGACATTTTTCTTTAAAAAGGGGGAAATGGAAGATAAAAAGGAATCATTGATCCATAATAATTGTAAAATATAACTGAGAAAATGTTCAGATTTCTTTAATTAAATTTCAAACTTTGGGAATAATTCTCCACAGCTCTAGAATCTGCTTCCTGGGATCTTAGTTCTACCATCTCAGTCATTTTTCCTTTTCTCAATGAAAGTCAGTCATGTTTTGAGTTATTTTATCCATCTGCTTCCTTCTAGTAGAATTGGAGTTACAAGGGTCTCTTTTCATTTGATCCTATCTCTGTCCCTCTTAGTCCAAGCTGGCAGTGTTTCTTCTGAAAGAATTTTCTCAAGAACTTTGTGGGCCTTCCATGAATTTCCCTGGGGTTTACTCCATTAGACACATCTTCACCCACAGATCTTTTTTTAGAAAAGTCCTTCTCTACCTTGGGCTTCTGCCGAGGTTGCTGAGGGACAATGCATTTCATTCTCCTAGCAGCCCTGTGGTTTGATTGAGAAGATCTGTGAGACACACCCTTAATCTTTTGAAAGGGCAATTTGTGTGGCAGAACCCTCTGGCCTTTTGCTCTTTCTGAGATTTTAGTAAAAGATCGTATAGTCATAGCCTTGGCTTTTTCTCATGTGTGTGATTTTCTGAGAGTGCTTAGAAGCTGTCTCTCCGTTTTAGAACATTTTGCCATTTGGAAAGGCTGAGAATTTTCAAAATCAAGTCTTGTTTCCTATTAGTTCAATAGTTTTTTCCCTTCAATCTGTCTCTCTCTTTACACAATGTATTATGAGAGCAAGGATATGCAAAATGGTAACTTCGAGCACTTTGCTTGGAATTATCTTTAGATAACTAAGTTTATCATTTTCAAGTTCTACTTTTCATACATTTCAAGAGACAATTGTGCTATGCTTTCTGTCACTATCTAAGAAGGACCCCTCTTCCTCCAGTTTCCAATCACATGCTGCTCCCTTCGAAGACCTCACTGGCAGCATCCTCAATGCCCACATTTCTGTTAATGGCTTGTCCAAGGCAAGTCAGGTTTCATTCCAATGTTCTTCAAACATTTCTGGCCTCTGCCCATTGCCCAGTTCCAAAGCCACTTCCATTTTAGGTATTTATTATATCAGCACTCCACTTACAGTACAAAATCTGTATTATTTACCTTCTGCAGCATAACAATGTTGCCACAAACGTAGCAGCTTAAAACACAACACAGCCCTTTCGGCTCTCTGATCAGCACCATGGCAGTTGGCAAGAACAAGCGCCTTACGAAAGGCAGCAAAAAGGGAGCCAAGAAGAAAGTGGTTGATCCATTTTCTAAGAAAGATTGGTATGATGTGAAAGCACCTGCTGTGTTCAATATAAGAAATATTGGAAAGACATTCGTCACCAGGACCCAAGGAACCAAAATTGCATCTGATGGTCTCAAGGGTCGTGTGTTTGAAGTGAGTCTTGCTGATTTGCAGAATGATGAAGTTGCATTTAGAAAATTCAAGCTGATTACTGAAGATGTTCAGGGCAAAAACTGCCTGACTAACTTCCATGGCATGGATCTTACCTGTGACAAAATGTGTTCCATGGTCAAAAAGTGGCAGATAATGATTGAAGCTCATGTTGATGTCAAGACTACCGATGGTTGCTTGCTTCGTCTGTTCTGTGTTGGTTTTACTAAAAAATGGAACAATCAGATACGGAAGACCTCTTATGCTCAGCACCAACAGGTCCGCCAAATCTGGAAGAAGATGATGGAAATCATGACCCGAGAGGTGCAGACAAATGACTTGATAGAAGTGGTCAATAAATTGATTCCAGACAGCATTGGAAAAGACATAGAAAGGGCTTGCCAATCTATTTATCCTCTCCATGATGTCTTCGTTAGAAAAGTAAAAATGCTGAAGAAGCCCAAGTTTGAATTAGGAAAGCTCATGGAGCTTCATGGTGAAGGCAGTAGTTCTGGAAAAGCCACTGGGGACGAGAGAGGTGCTAAAGTTGAACGAGCTGATGGATATGAACCACCAGTCCAAGAATCTGTTTAAAGTTCAGACTTCAATTAGTGTCAAATAAAAAGTGCTATTTGTGAAAAAAAAAAAAATACAACACACAGTTATATTACAATTTCTGTGGGTCAGGAGTTTGGGTGTGGTTATTTGGTCCCTCTGCAATTAAAGGGTCAGTTAAGGCAAAGTTTTCATCTGGGGAAGAATACACTTCCAAAGTCATACATTCATTGGCAGAATTCAGTCCTCTGTGGCTACAGAACTGAGAAATTCTGTTTCTTTATGGCTGCTGGCTGGAGGTCAGCCTTAGCTTCTAGGGGCCAATTGTCATTCCTTGTCATGTGGGGAAGCAACATGGCCATTTGTTTCTTGAAAGGTAACAAGGAAGTGAGAAACTCCTGGACAAGTGCTACAATTTTATCTAGTATAATCACATAATGATATATGCCATCACTTTTGCTGTATTTTATTGGTTAGAAGTAAGTCACAGTTCATGCCTACAATCAAGAGGAAGGGATAATACACACATGTGACTACCAAGAGGCAGGAATCCTGGAGGCTGCCTTAAGGTATGTCTACCTCAATGACCAAGTGGGATTTACCTCCAGAATTCAAGGATGGTTTGACATTCAAAAATCCATCAATGTGACTCATTAAAAAACTATTAAATGTACAAGAAAAACCATAAGTTCATCTTCATAAATACAGATTTTAAAAAATGAAACCTCACTCTCCTTCCTAATAGAAACAGTCATCTGGGAATAGAAATGCATTTCTTTAATCTGATAAAAGACATCTGTGAAAAGCCTTCAGCTAACATTATGCTTAATGGTGAAAGAATGGTTTTTTTCTGAGTTTTAGCAGAGGGGGAGAGGGAGTGTGAGTAAGAAAGAGAGAGACAGGAGGAAACAGAAAGACAGAACAGTGCCTCTGAGATCCGTGACACAATATCAACAATCTTATATACAGTTATGCATTGTTTAACAACAGGAATATGTTCTGAGAAATGTGTCGTTAAGTGATTTTGTCATTGTGTAAACATAATAGAGTGTACTTACACAAACCTGGATGGTATCCCCTCCTACACACCTAAGTTACAAACCTGTACAGCATGTTACTGTAGACTTTATACACACTGTACACTTAAGCTATACAAATTTATAAAAATATACATATTTTTAAAATTATACTTACTGATTCAGCTCTGATGAATGGAGGAGCACCATGGTTCTTGTTTCTAGTTGAATTACATAAAATGACACAGACACACATGGAGTGGTTTTAAGGAGCTGAGAGTTTAATAGTCAAGAAAGAAGGAAGACACTCCCTTGTACAGAGACAGAGGGAAAGGGGTTCCAAAGCCGAGAGAGGAGACCCCATAGGCCACTGATACCACCCAGGTATATGTAGAAGCTGGAGGAGGTGGTGTTTGATTTGCATAGGGCTCACAGGATTGGTTTGACCAGGCATGTCATTCATGTAGCCTGCAAAAACACTGGCTCTCCCACCCTAGCCTTTTAATTTGCAAATGCAGGGCACCATGATGTTCTACACACATGGGGTTATGTGGGGGCAGCCATGTTGCCAGGCACATGTGGGGCAAGGGCAAGAAGGCCTTGGGAATTGCCATGTTTGGGTGGACCCAGTTTCTAATGGCTTGCATTTGCATATCAAATGTTGCCAGCCTGGCTCTAAGAGTCAGGGCTTTCCAACTAGGCAAGAAACGTTTCTGGAGCTGCTTTAAAAATGAAAAGTTTCCAAGGACCCCTTTACTCTCTATCTACCTAAAATAATTTGTTAATAACTCCTATCACATTACCTTCTGTAAATATTTCACTTTATAATATTTTTTTAAACGTATTAGTTCTTTGCCACAACATTTAGCTTAAAGCACAAACACATTGTACAGCTGTGTAAAGATATTCTTTCTTTATAACCTTATTCTATACACTTTTCTCTTTTTAACTTAATTTTTTGTTTGTCTGTTTTGTTAGAAACACACATACACATACATTAGCCTAGGCCTATACAGGGTCAGGATCATCAATATCACTGCCTTCTACCTTTACATCTTGTCCCACTGGAAAGTCTTCAGGGGCAATATCATGCATGGAGCTGTCATCTCCTATGCTGACAATGCTTTCTTCTAGAATATCCCCTGAAGAAGCTGCCTGAGGCTGTTTTACAGTTAAGTTTTTAAAATGTATTTTTTTTTAATTTAAGTAGAAGGAGTACACTTTAAAATAACAATAAAAATTATAGTGTAGTAAATACACAAGCCAGTAACATCATTTATTATCATTTTATCAAGTAGTATGCACTCTACGTAGTTGCATGTACTAAGACTGGCACTGCGGTAGGTCTGTTTACACCAGCATCCTCACAAACACATGAGTAATGCATTGTGCTATGATGTTACAATGACTACAGTGTCACCAGGTGATAGGAAATTTTCAGCTTTATTATAATCTTACGACCACTATCATATTTTGGTTGATCATTGACTAAAAAGTTATGTGGCACATGACTATACAAATTGGAATTCATAAAGGAAAAGACAGAGAGAATGGTGCGTAATAACTATTTGAAGAGATACAGCAGAAATGTTTGAAAACTGATAAAAGACATTGTATTAGTCCATTTTCATACTCCTATGAAGTGCCCAAGACTGTGTAATTCATGAAGAAAAAGAGCTTTAATGAACTCACTTTTCCATATGGCTGGGGAGGCCTCAAAATCATGGCAGAAGGCAAAAGAGGAGCAAAGGCATGCCTTACATGGCAGCAGGCAAGAGAGTGTGTGCAGGAGAACTGTCTTTTATAAAACCATCAGGTCTTGTGAGACTTACTCACTATCACGAGAGCAGCATGGGAAAAACCCACCCCCATTTCAGCTTTAACCCTGGTATCCGTCCATTTCAGTTTTAACCCTAATTTCAGCCGTTTCTGACTGTGTCCTTAGGCAAGTTATCTCTGTTCCTCAGTGTCTTCATCTGTAAAATGAGGGATAAGATAATACCTACCTTATAGAATGATTTTGTGGATTAGTCTCTCTAGCACTTAGAATAGTGCCTGGTACATTGTAAGTGCTCTGTTATTAGCTATTAGCATGTGATTATACACAATACCTACATCATAATAAGCATTCGAAAATGGATAGTGATGATCACATCATTGTAGTGCCCAATATAAAAGAAACTCTTGTGTTATTTAGGATACGTATGTAATGCATACAGATATGTTGTAGCAGATAGACCCAAATATGCAATGGCTTGAAGAAGTTTGCTTTTTGTTCATGTAACTGTCCAGATAAATGAAGACTTGTGTATGCACAAAAACCCTGTGCATGAATGTTTACAGCAGCTTTATTTATAATGGCCCTAAACTGGAAACAACTAAGATAACTTTCCATGATAAGTAGTTAAACAAACTGTGGTACATCCATACCATGTCGTGCTATGCAGTAATAATTATAAAAATGAAGAACTGATTGGTGGTAAGGGAAACTGAGGAAGGGATACTCTGGATCTCTTTATATTATTTTTTACAACTGTGTGTGAATCTACAATTATCTCCAAATAAAAAGTTTTTAAAATCTCCTGATTTATTTCCTAAAACATAAGTAAGCATGGAAAACATAATTTTAAAAGACAATGCAAAACTCTTTCCTGTGAAAAATTTTTCTCCCTGTAAAGCCTATCCTCACTGGAAATGTTACCAGTTGAGGGTAGTTGTTCAGGTTCTTGGCATTTTTAACAAAGAATTGGACAAAACGCACACACAAAACAAGGCAGCTAAAGCAGGGGTTTATTTTAAACGAAAGCACAGCCCACAGGGTGGGAGCAGGATCAAGCAAGGGGCTCAAGAGCCTCAGTTACAGCTTTTGCTGGGATTTAAATACCTTCTAGAGGTTTCCATTGGTTCACTCTATGCAAATGAAGTAGTGGCCTACAACCAGTCCGATTGGTTGTGGAAGGGGACCAATCAGGTACTTTCATTTTCCAACTGACATACAGAAAAAGGCAGAGTTGAAGAGGGAGTAGCCTCTGCTATCCAGTCAGTGTGAATCAGCCTTAGATTCCCTGTCTCCAGACCCTATTTTCCTCACTTTCTGTCCTACCTGCTGCCCTCCATAGTTGCATGGGTCCTTCTTGTGATACCTCTTCCCCTCATACCTACCCTTGACATTCATTTTAACCAGGTTCTTCTGCCTCTTTTAAGAATAATCCTTCATTCAAAACATAATCATTGCGCACCTGTACTGTGCCTGGCATTGTAATTCAGTGGTTAACAAGTCAGTCCTTACCTTCACCCCATTGTCATCTTCCTTATCTCATACTTTATATTTTCCTTAATATAGACCTTGTTTTTTTGTTTTGTTTTTGAGACAGAGTCTTGCTCTGTCACCCAGGCTGGAGTGCAGTGGTGTGATCTCTGCTCACTGCAACCTCCACCTCCTGGTTCAAGTGATTCTCCTGCCTCAGCCTCCCGAGTAGCTGGGATTACAGGCGTGTCCCACCATGCTTAGCTAATGTTTGTATTTTTAGTACAGATGGGGTTTCTCCATGTTGGCCAGGCTGATCTTGAACTCCTGACCTCAGGTGATCCACCCACCTTAGCCTCCCAAAGTGCTGGAATTACAGGTGTGAGCCACCACGCCTGGTCCCCTTGTATTTTTTTAGTGCTTTCTGCAAGCAAGGCATTATGAATCACGTTCACTGACCTTCTGCAGGTAACAGTATCTCATCCTTATTGTATAGACAAAGGAACATGGGCCTCGGAATGGTAAGGGTGCCCCAATTCACACAGGAACTGCCTACTATTGTGACGCCTGTATGTCTCCTGGCTCTGGTCACTGCTGTTCTGGACTTTGACCTAGGAGGCCTCAGTGAGCTTTCCCACACCCATTAGGTTAGACGTAAGTCTAACTCAGTTCTTGACCTCGCGTCTCCTTTGCTACAACTGCTGCTGCTCGAACCTGAACCCCGTGTGGGTGATTCCAGTCTCACCACTTGACTTTAACTTCAGACTCATCCTTTCACCTGAAGGTTTGGCGTATTGTTCTAAACCATCAGCCAGCACCCGAAGAAAACATTTGTAAGCTGGCATGAGGACTGTTCTCACCAGTCTTCGCAAATCCATCATGTAGGAAAATTGGGAAAAAAATCATAGCCCTCTGCACATCAATTCCATATTGACAACAGTGAATAAAATGTCCCTGACTCTACTGTCTCCACTGCTCACCTGCCAGCATCATCATTCTTTCCTTCCCCTCTCTGAGAAAATAATCACCCTTCACTCCATCTCCCATTGAATCCTCTGAGATAATTACCATTCATCACTCCATTTCCCACTGAATCCTCTGAGATAATTGCTATTCATCTCTCTCTCTTTTTTTTTTTTTTTTTTTTTTGGAGACAGAGTCTCTCTCTGTTGCCCAGGCTGCAGATTCAAGCAGTTCTCATGCCTCAGCCTCCCAAGTAGCTGGGATTACAGGTGCACGCCACCACCCCCGGCTAATTTTTGTAATTTTAGTAGAGATGAGGCTTCACCATGTTGGCCAGGCTGGTCTCAAACTCTTGACCTAGATGATCTGCCCCATCTGCCTCCCAAAATGCTGGGATTACAGGCGTGAGCCACCATGCCTGGCTACTATTCATATCTTTATTTAACATATAAAGAAGCAGGTTCAGAGAGATGATATCTTGCCGCACTAAGATATCTGCAGAAAAATGGCATTCCCTGACCCACTGCAGTGCCGAGCTCTATGCTAGGCAGCACCTTGACTCTGCTTAACCTTGTGAACTAGAGGATCAGCAGGAAAGATTGCTGAGCAATTTGTATGCAATTGTTAACTGAAAAACCCTTATGATAGCTGCTAGCTAATGTTAAAAGGTAATGATCATATCATAGAAACAGAGCACAATATTTAAAAGCTTGCCGTTACTGGGTATACACCCAAAGGAATATAAATCATTCTATTATAAAGACACATGCACACCTATGCTTATTGCAGCACTATTCACAGTAGCAAAGACGTGGAGTCAATCCAAATGCCCATCAATGATAAACTGGATAAAGAAAATGTGGTACATATACACCATGGAATGCTGTGCAGCCATAAAAAGGAACGAGATCTTGTTCTTTGCAGGGACATGGGTGAACTGGAAGCCATCATCCTCAGCAAACTAACAGGAACAGAAAACTAAACACCGCATGTTCTCATTCATAAGTGGGAGCTGAACAATGAGAACACATGGACACAGGGAGGGTAACACGCACGGGGGCCTGTTGGTGAGGGAGGGGATGGGAGACTATCAGGATAAATAGCTAATGCATGTGGGGCTTAATACCTAGGTTGATAGGTGCAGCAAACCAACATGGCACACATTTAACTATGTAACAAACCTGCATCTTCTGCACATGTATCCCAGAACTTAAAATAAACAAAATATGTGTATGTTTTAAATATACAAATATTTATGTTTAAATAAATAATTATGCATATATTTTCATAATACATACATTTAAAAGCTTGGGCTCTGGGCTCCAGTCAAGCACATTTTAATGCCTACTCCACTGCCGCAGTTCTATGATGTTTAGCAGGCTACTTAGCTTTTCTGATCTCAGCCTCCTGCTCTGCAAAATAGGGTTAACAATAGCACCCACCTCCAAAAGTGGAATAAGAGATTTATATTTGGATTTAAGTCTACCGTTCCTTTAGTTCGTGGAGTGTTTCCTTGTTGAGTTTTTTGAAAGGTCAAAAATGGATCATTTAGTTTTCACAAGCATTCTCAAAACCCTAAGTAGCTTTTAATCACACTCCTTTTAACGAGTCTCCTTTCCAGACTAAACTGTCCTAATCTTGGAAATCTTGCTTCCTTTGGAGCTGGAATCACATGTACCAAAGTAGAAACAAAAACACCCTCTTCAGCATTTATGAGGGAAAGTCCTGCAAAGGGCTCATTCGCAGCAGTCTTTCCTGTGGAAAGACTGAAAAATTAAAGCAGAGAAGTTCAAAGATGGGGCTGCAGAATAAAAACAAAATCCCTTAAAATTACGCTGATGGTTCTTCCAGATAAGCAGGTAATTCTTCGAGATAATTTGGAGAGAATTCAACAGTGTTTATTGCAGGTTCACTTAAGAGAGCTAAACATTTAGCTCTAAAAGCCATTTCAAAGCGAAACTCTAAACAGTATTTTAGAATAAGAAGAAATTATATGCACACTCTTGCCTCCCAGGGGTTTTGAAGAGTTAATGAGGGAAATAGACGCTCTGGGGAGAAAATTGCCTGAAGAATTACAGGAAATATAAGAAATTCACCATAAATAGGACAGGCTGACATGGTATAATGTCCATTAAACTCATTTTTAGTAGACAATAAATAAATACCTGTAAGTGGAGTGACTTCCTGTTCAATGATAATTATAGTGAACGTTCTAGGAGGCACAGCTAAGAGGAACTAGGATTGCTGCAAAAATTAAAAACTAGTTCAAGCACTTATCACCTTTTTTTCCTTCTTTGACAGAAAGTGTCCAAGAAGCATTAGTATTCACTTGAAAACTAATATCTTAATAATTTCTTAAGGAGCAAGTCAGACTGTTTTATGTGCTGGAAAAATGACACATAAAATAACAGTTTGCTATTGCAATACATCACAATGAGTGTCCTTAATGGGGAAAAAAGCCACATTATTCTCCAATGAGATTAGAAATATTAAATGTTCAGCATTCTTAATAAGGATGAATAGACAATGAGTGAAAACAAGGCCTTTTAATAAAATGTGCTTATGTTATTCTAAACCTTCATGTGAACTCTTCTGGAAAAGATGGAAAAAAGTGTTGAGCTTCTCCCTCTGAACCACTCTGGGAAAATCACTCCCATGAATAATTTTCTTACATCCTTCAAAGCCCTCCCTCAAAGACTGTTTCGAGATTGCCATCTCTCCATCTCGCTTTTGTAGTGATGTTTCTCAGAAAACCATGTCCCTCTAAAGATGGTTGAACATTGTAGTTCCATGCATACTCTTTTTACCAAGAGCAGTTATGTGTCCCAGTATGGATTAAAGTCGTGCACTCAAAGACCTGAAGCTCTACTGCCTTTGAAGTCAGAAGTTCTGGATTCAATATAGCATAGTCCTGAACACCCAGACGTTTGAATCAAAGAGATCTGGACTTGAATCCTGCCTCAATCCTTCCTAGCTAAACAGCTTTAGCTGAGTTACTCAGCTTCTCTGATCTCCAGCTTTCTCCCTGTACAATGGGAAAAGTGAAGCTTACATACCAAGATGATTGTGATGGATAAATGAGATTATTGATCTAAAACACCTCTCTTGATTTGTTAAGGAACTAAAGGTAGATCTACTATTCAATCCAGTAATCCCACTACTGAATATCTACCCAAAGGAAAAGAAGTCATATAAAAAGACACCAGCACCCATATGTTTATGGCAGCACAGTTCACAATTGCAAAGACATAGAACCAATCTAAGTACCAATTGACCAATAAGTAGATAAAGAAAATGTGGTATATCTACACCATGGAATACTGCTCAGCCATAAAAAGAGAATAAAACAATGTCTTTTGCAGCAACTTGGATGAACCTGGAGGCCATGATCCTTACTACTATTCAATCCAGTAATCCCACTACTAAATATCTACCCAAAGGAAAAGAAGTCATATAAAAAAACACCTGCACCCATATGTTTATGGTGGCACAGTTCACAATTGCAAAGATATAGAACCAATCTAAGTGCCAATTGATCAATACGTAGATAAAGAAAATGTGGTATATCTACACCATGGAATACTACTCAGCCATAAAAAGAGAATAAAATAATGTCCTTTGCAGCAACTTGGATGAACGTGGAGGCCATGATCCTAAGCGAAGTAACTCAGGAATACAAAACCACATACTGCATGTACTCACTTATAAATGGGAGCTAAGCTATGGGTATGCAAAGGCATACAGATTGGTATAATGAACATCAGAGACACAGAAGCAAGAAGGGTTGCGGGGTGAGGTATGAAACACTACAATTGGGTACAATGTACACTACTTGAGTGATGGGTGCACTAAAATCTCAGGCTTCACCACTGTACAATTCACTCATCTAACCAAAAACCACTTGTACCCCCAAATGTTATTGAAGTAAAACCTATTAAGTTTTTTAAAAAGCTTCATTCCTGGTATCCATTTCATTGTTGATATTGTTGTTGTCAACATGGCAGCCCAGAGCACTGAGTCTATTGAGGTGCTGCAAAGACCATATTGGCCTTGAGCAATAGGTTTAGTGGCAATGTTGTACTAGAGCTAGCGTTTTCTCCTGGAAGCAGAAGTTCTTCTTTTCCAGTGCCAGACCTACTTGTTCCTTATTTACTGACCACTCATATATGAAAGTCTTCCTGTAATAGTCTTTGTTTTGAAACCTCTCCAGGTTCAACTTGCCAATGATGGCCGCTGAATATATGAGGACCCTAAGACATCAAGACTCTAGGGTTTGTTTTAATTATATACTTGAGAGATTTTCAGAAAGGCACACTTAATATATATGTCTAGAAATTTAGAATGTTACAATATGAGATGCCTCTTCTTTTTTAAGTGCCTGTTAGATTTCTTCAACGGTTTTAAAAAATAGGCCTGGTTGACATAAAGCATTCTTCTATCTAAGTGTTATGCTCAGTTGTATGAATGATGGTTTAGAACCGTATTCTCTCTCTGTGGAAAGAACACTGGGGGTCCTGGCTCCACACTTCACTAGATGGGAAAATACTCCTCTTGTATTTATGATGGTTTTTCTTTCCACTTGATTAAGAAAGGAGAAAGTGTAATTAAGAAGGCGCTTCTTGAAGCAATGTCAATTTGGGAACAAGATTTTCAGGAATGAAAAATTTGTGACTGTTCTCAGCGTGAAAGGTAGAGAGAAGATTACTTGATCATTATGTGCTTATTTGAAAGTCCCTTTCCTCCCATGCCTCAGCATCTCACTTTGTTATGATGCAGACTGAATGCATGGAATCTCTGTTTTTTAAAAAAGACAGAGTTGTATTGTTAAAGGAATAATATTGCCTGGGAAAAAGTTCAGTACTGAACGGTTACTCTATAAAGAGATTAAAAAAGAAAATCAAGGGAAGGTGAGGAAGGCAACAGGTGGCTTCCAACCTTGTGGGGTCTACTAGCATTATTTCATGCTCAGCTCCTGAGCTCAAGCGATCCACCTGCCCTGGACTCCCAATCTGCTGGGATTAGAGGCATAAGCCACCACTTCCTGCCCATTCAAAAACACATTTTAAAAATTTCATTCACAATTTGTAAACATTTACTATGTACCTGCTATTTACAAGGCACTGTGAGGAGTACTCTGACAAGGCCAAAGGTAAAAGAGTTGACAATTCGTGTAGCGTAAAGCACCCTTGGATAGTCAAGTAATCTCCTTCATTGAAATGTAACACACCATCTGATGACAACCAGATCTGCTCGGGGTAGAGCAGGTGTGCATTCAACCTTCACGCTTCCAGCCACTTTCTCATCAGTTGAAACCTTGGAAAAGGCTCTAGAATAGAAAAGAGATGCTCTGCCTGCCTTTCACCACTGTTTAAGAAGCTTTATATGAAGTTCCCAGTGCCAATTCTGTTCATTGATTCTCTTTCTCCAAGACAACAACTGAGGGTTACAGTTCCTGGACACTGGAACATAGAGATGATCTGTCCTGGCACAATCCGTCATCGTTTCTAATATTATTTATTGTGGCAGGGCGCGGTGGCTCAAGCCTGTAATCCCAGCACTTTGGGAGGCCGAGATGGGCGGATCACGAGGTCAGGAGATCGAGACCATCCTGGCTAACATGGTGAAACCCCGTCTCTACTAAGAAATACAAAAAATAGCCGGGCGAGGTGGCAGCGCCTGTAGTCCCAGCTACTCGGGAGGCTGAGGCCGGAGAATGGCGTGAACCCGGGAGGCGGAGCTTGCAGTGAGCTGAGATCTGGCCACTGCACTCCAGCCTGGGCTACAGAGCGAGACTCCGTCTCAAAAAAAAAAAAAAAAAAAATTATTTATTGTTACAATCTAGACTTTTACTTGAGTTTTATTTTCCTTTTGTTTCTCTTTGTAAGAGGATCTCACTCTTTTCTCAGGTTGAAGTGCAGTGGCGCAATCATAGCTCACTGCAGCCTCAATCTCCTGGGCTCAAGCCATCCTCCCACCTCAGCCTCCTGAGTAGCTGGGACTTCAGGCTCATGTCACACGCCTGGCTAAACTTTTATTTTTTCCTTTTTTTTGTAGAGGCAGGGTCTTACTTTGTTGCCCAGGCTGTTCTCAAATTCCTCTCCTCAAGTGATCCTCCTGCTTCGGTCTCCCAAAGCACAGGGATTGCAAGCATGAGTCATTGCACCCAACCTACTTGACTTCTGTGTGGCCTTCTGGTCTCCCTAAAAGATAAATTCTCTAAGAGCAGAAGTTACTTTTTATCCTTCTTTGCATTCAAAGAAGTTTCATTAACAATGAATATGTGCAAAAATTATTTCTGCTTGGATGCCCCTCTCAGAGGGACCTAATTTACATGCAGAACAAATATAAGATCATTAGTTGAAGGGCTTATAGGGGCACAATCTTATTTTTGCCCTGTTTTTGATTTTTTCCTTCCCCTCTGGCTCTTCTTGAGTTTAGATTAATTTTTCCTGCCCCTTCCTTTTTTCTCTATAAAAACACGTATTCCTTTCTGTGGTGCCTGCCGGAACTCACGCTCTGTGCCTGCAGTAACCCTGTGCATGGAGCAATGGGCACCACAGCCTCCCCCAGGAAGGACAGCGAAGATAGAATGTCTCCCAGTCAGGGAAAGCATCCACAGCCCCGTCCAGAAGCGCCAATGTAGGCTGACTCCTTTGTTCTTTCTCTCTGTACTTTTCAGGGTTTTTCTATTTAAACATAGGGACACAAGTCTACTATGATAACAGGAGGTATTTTAATGCATAAATAGCTTTATCCACGTTGGGAATGTGTTTCCTGTTTTGACTTGTTCTCTAAATATATATATATAATTTTTAAATTATAGGTTTACGTCAGTAGGACAATTTAGTCAAGTATGACTTTCTTCCCCAAACATGTCCCAGTTGCCACACGTAAACTATGGAATGTGAGCAGGCTCAGAGAACGCACGAAGGGAGGCACCCTCCTCCTCGCCCTCCAGTTCCCACATTTTAAAATCATCTCTCTACTCTTTTTCTGTAGTGACTAAATCTACAGAGGAACTGCTCTCTAAGCAAAGGTTGTAAGGACCAGAACCTTAGTTGATACCACCTTGATAGAAAACTATTCAAAATCCTGCCATAGAGAGAGAAAGTTCCTTTAGGAGGGGGACTTTTCTTAGGTCCAGCATGGCTAGCAGGGCGCAGGCATTTCATCTACAATCCCTCAGACCACTTGCTTATTGGGGGCCGAAGTTCCCAGGCAACAGCCGAGAAGGAAGGTGACATCTCTGGAGAGCTGGGCTGTGTCATTTTTCATGTAGCTGCGCAGAGGAGCAACCCAAGAACGTTTCTTTTTCTGCACCTTACTGTATTTCTGGAGTGTCCATTTTCGAAGTAAAAAAAACCAAAAAAACAAAAAAAACTTTCTTTTTTCCTATTTTATTTTTATGTTTTAATTATAATTTTTATTTTTGATTCTGGGGGAACATGGGCAGGTTTGTTACGAAGGTGTACTGCGAGCTGCTGAGGTTTGGGCTTCTATTGATTCTGTCACCCAGATCATGAGCCTAGAACCCAATAGGAAGTTTTTCAGCCTCCCTCTCTCTCTCCCTCCTTTGGGAGTTTCTAGTATCTACCGTTCCCATCTTTAAGCCCCTATATACCCAAGATTAAGCTCCCCCTTACAAGGGAGATCGTGCAGTACTTGGTGTTCTATTCCTGAATTATTTCTCTTAGAATAATGGCCTCTACCTGCATCCATGTTGCTGCAAAGGCCAGAATTTTGCTCTTTTTTATGGCTGCATAGTATTCATGGTGTATATGTACCATGTTTTCTTTATCTAATTTCCCACTGATGGGCACCTAGGCTGATTCCATGTTTTTGCTATTGTGAGTAGTGCTGTGATGAACATACAAGTAGATGTGTCTTTTTGGTAGAATGCATTATATATATATATATATATATATATATATATATATATATATACACATACACACACACACACACACACACACAAAACCAGTAATGGGATTGCTGGATCAAATGGTAGTTCTGTTTGTAGTTCTTTGAGAACTCTCCAAAATGCTTTCCACAATAGCTGAACTAATTTACATTCCCACCAGCAGGTATAAGCCTTTCCAAAGGAAGAGTTTTTGACATGGAATCATAAGTTTTGAAAGGGCATAAGTTCTGAAACTGAGATCACTCACCTCAAACTGGAAAACAGCCAAATAACTTAAATGGATTTGTTATGACATAAAATTAAAGCAGAGACATATAATCAGGTTGACCTATGTAGAACACAGGTGAAGGGTAGGCTTCCACTCTGTCGTGGGTTGGGTTGCCTGGGAAACAGTTCTGAGATTTGGGTGCAAGTGGTTTATTGGAGAGAGTGCTCTAGGGAACAAAATCAAGGCCTGTAAGAGATTGAGAGGAGCAGGACTGGGTGGGGAGAAAGTGGGCTGTGATGTGGTGGTGATAGAGGCCTCGGTTGTGTCAACAGGAAGCGCTGGACCTGGGGGGGCCCTTTAATGTTGTCACAAATTGGGGTGTCAGGGCCAGGCTGATAAACCACTCCCCATCTTCCTCACTCCCTTTGCCCCTGGGCTGCTCTCATCACAGGGAAGAAGGGGAGAAATCCTGGACACACAATTCCTTTTAGGCTGAGGGCGATTCCCTGAGGGGAACTTATCTGTGAGCCAAAGGCAGCCGCGCTCACAGCAGGGGAGAGAAGGATTCATTCAGACCTGGAGGAAGCATCAGGACAGCACGCACAGCATCCACTGCACCCTTGAATTCGCAGAGAGAAAGACACAAGCAGACAAACGTCTAGGACTTGAAATAGATACAGGGTAAATGTTCACATATCTGAAGATTTAATTATTGTCTATAATTTTTTAAAATTAATATATACAAAATAGATAAAAATGATTTATTATTGTGAATTATTTTTGAGTAATTCATCATTACTCACAAGTGAATGAAAATGAAGCAAAAAATTCCAGCAAATGTAGCTTTCTGTTGGACACAGGCAGATCTGACACCGTCTATTGCAATCAGGGGACAACTTCAATAGTGGGACTTTGCAAACAATAATGGATGAAGGCAATGATTTCTGAATTGTGTGTGTGTGTGTATGTGTGT
The DNA here is from genome assembly GCF_043159975.1 of Macaca nemestrina. Lineage (NCBI taxonomy): Eukaryota > Metazoa > Chordata > Mammalia > Primates > Cercopithecidae > Macaca > Macaca nemestrina. The sequence goes on along the minus strand of NC_092133.1, from coordinate 114,824,421 downwards.
TTCCGTGTCTGTGTCCTAGGCAACAGTCAACAGGAAGACACATTTTTTTCTTTCTAGATTTGGAGCCATCAGAGACATGTTGGTGACATTTCAGTGTCCTCGAACTCATAGAGAAGCTTTACAGGCATCTGACTGATGGCATGAGTAGGTACATTTATACACTCAAAAGTTCCAGATTTTGCAGTGATTCATACCAAACAATTAGAAACAGAAAAACCTCAGCAATAACAGAGTTGATGAAGTCTGTGTCATAGAAACTTCTCAGAGCTTATATCAATTGCATAAAAATTATAATTGCTTCCAATATACAGTCGATGAGGCAATAAAAGAGTTGATGAAGTCTATGTCATTGGTCAGAATGCTTCTGGATATTGCACAGATGTAACTGTCAGCACCTGCAGACAGTTCAACTTAGAATTCTGAAATTAGGTAATCAACAAGACACACACCAGAGTAAGAAGCAGAAAGTGATCAGTGCCACAGATCAAGGATGATGAAAGAAGAGTGTCTGGACCCACCCAAGACAGGTACCTTCAGAAGCAATACCAGACAAAGTAGAAATTGGTAGTTTCCACCAGAACTGATTTAGCTATTGTCATTTTTACCATATATATTTAGCATACTACATAATTCATTTCATAGAGTGTGTGCAATTCTTTTCAATGAAGCTTCTAATGTTTCTTCTAAGGTCCCAAGTCAAAAGAAGGAGAGGCAGCTGCTAAGGAGCAGGTAAATTCACCCAAAATTTGTCTCTCTTCTAGTGTGTTAAAAGAAAACTGCAGACAAATTAAATTTAATGGAGTTTAATTCAGCAAGAAAAAGAAAGCAATCTGTGAATCAAGCAGCCCTCAGAATCACAGCAGACTCAGAGAGACCCCAGGGGTGCCTTGTACTCAGAACAAATTTATAGACAAAAAAAAAAGTGATGTACAGAAATCGGATGTGAGGCACAGAAACAGCTGGATTGCTTACAGCTCAGCGGTTGCCTTATTTGAACACAGTTTGAACACTCAGCAGTGTATGAGTGGTTGATGTATGGTTGCTGGGATTGGCCAAGACTCAGCTGCTGTTACAGGTGCACACTACTAAGTTAGGTTTTCAATCTTGTTTACCTATTAACTTAGGTTACAATTAGTTCACAAGGACTCAAATATAGAAGTATGAAGTTCTTCTCAGGCCATATTTAGTTGGCTTTAACACGTGCCCCAAGTGGGAAGACCAGAAAAGCAACATCCTTTAGAAAATGTTTCCTACCTAGGCTATTCCTTTGTGAGTATGCCATCCATTTCTTACATGTTTTCACCATTCCAAAGAGAGAAAGAAAAAGAAAGAAGGAAGGAAGGAAGGAAGGAAAGAAGGAAGGAAGGAAGGAAGGAAGGAAGGAAGGAAGGAAGGAGAGAGAAAGAAAGAGAGAAAGAAAGAAAAAGAAAGAAAGAAAGAAAGAAAGAAAGAAAGAAAGAAAGAAAGAAAAGAAAGAAAGAAAGAAAGAAAGAAAGAAAAGAAAGAAAAGAAAGAAGAAGGAAGGAAGGAAGGAAAGGAGGGAGGGAGGGAGGGGAGGAAGGAAGGAAGGAAGGAAGGAAGGAAGGAAGGAAGGGTTTATTGGAAGCAATTATCAGTCTTATACAGTTGATATAAACTCTGAGAAGTTTCTATGACCACTTTCTAGTACAGCTTTTTATTTCATTTCTTTTGCTGAAAATGTGTTTGGACATTGGCCTATAAGCTGCAAAACAACAAATACAGCTTCAGTCTTTCGAATCAATTCCACAATGACAAGTCCTCTCCTAAGGAAAAAAAAAAAAAGCATTTCAGAGTGTTTCACTGAGGGGTCAAAGATTAGACACAAGAGGCTTGAAATGAGATTTGTCTTTTTCAGTCTTTCTTAGAGGCAAGAAAAAAAATGCAACTGCCAGAACACTTAGCCTCTCCATTTGGATGTAAGATCTCCTAATCTTCTCCCTCGTGAACATTGTCCTGTCCCTGTCCTTGGACTGAGATGGTCCATCCACCTGAACTTGAACAGACTAAGAGGGATACTGACTTCAAAATCAAGGTAATGGTGGACAGTTGCCTGGGACCTGGAGTCAGGAGACCTGCTCTGGGGTTCTAGCACTACTGCTTGCTGTGTGTGTCCCCTGGTGTCCACTGGTTCCTAGTGTCTGCCCATTCAAGCAGATGTTATGCTAGCCTTGTGATATTTGCAAGGATTAAATAAAGATGAAAACTTGAAAATGGCTTTGTAAACTGCAGAGTCCAATGCCAAAAGGTGTCACTAGAAATCTTTATCTTTGTTGCTGTGGATGTTTGCTAAATGAGTCACAACAGATATTGAAAAATTACACAGAGGAGTGGTATGAAGGGGTAAGAATTCCCCTATAGTCCCCCAAGTTACCCTAGATTTTTTCCCTGACCCAGTACTTGTAGTTGTAATGTAGAACAATGCGGTGTTAGCACCCGGGGCTTTGCGTTCCAATACTTGATCAGTGGTGATCTCCCTATCAAGATGATTTATTTCCAGCTTTCTGCTTCACATTTGGGCTCCTGACACTGAACGGGCATCTGAAGTGCCATGGAGTCCCTGACTTTCTCTCTCTCTCTGTAAGAAGAGGCCCCCACATAAGCACATTTATACATGCAGGGGAGAGGGCACAGAGGCATAGAGAAAGGACAGAAAAGAAGAAGGGAGACCCCAAAGACAAACAAACTCACACTTTAATCTGGGTCCTAAGAGCTTTGAGGCAGGAGATCTAGTCCAGTTATCCCATGGACAGGGTGAAATTCCAGGAAGCAGAGAAGGCAAAGGAATTCTCTGCAAGTTTCCCATTCTGACCCAGCACAAAGGCTGATAACTCTCACTCTGCAATATGTGTGCCTCTTACCCCCGTCACTTCACATTTATAAAATCTAGTCACTCACCAACTTCCTTTCCCAGCATTGCTTAAAAACAAAACCTTATCCCAACATGATTTTTTTTTCTGGACATCTCTCCCCTCCAGTATAGAAGAAACCCCTGAATCGCATGTTGTATTTAAGGAAGTGGGTTCTGGATTGAAACCTTCATTTTGATACTTACTAGCTTTGGTAATTTGGGCCTATTAATTGATGAGTGCTTCTCTTTCCTCACCTATAATCAAAGATAACTAGGAGTAATAAAGTATTTAAGAGAATGCCTGGAAGGTAGTAGATGCTCACTAAATGTAGGCTATTATTATTAACTATACACCACTCTTAGCTATATTAAGTATATACACTCTCTCAGGCTGACCAGGCACCCCAGAGGTGTTAGAACTAGAAAAATAGATTTTTTCTCTAATCAAACAGAGAAGCAAGGCCTGTCCCTTATGAGCTCCCTTTCTCACGTACACCCTGAACTGTCTAAGTAAACTCCATGCATGGTGACTCGGTGAACCACAGAAAGAGTCCAAGCCTAGAGTTTGGTCCTGCGTTTAATTGTGGTTCTGGCTTAGCCCTATGACCTTCGCCTCTTCCTTTCTGTTTGGTCTTCTTTGCAGTAGAAAATATCGGATTAGATCTCAATAGTGGTTCTCAAATTTGGGTGCCCATGAAAATCTCCTGGGATCACTTTTAATATTCCTGATGCCTGGCACATCCCCGACAAATTAAATCAGAAGATTCGAGGGTGAGATTTAGGCAAGAGGACTTCTTACAGCTCCCCAAGTGATTTCAATGTTCAACCAAGGTTGAGAACTGCTAGTTTAGAAGATTGGTAGTTCTCAACTCTGGTACATGAGAACTATCTAAGGAGCTTTAAAAAATTACAGAAGCCAGAGTCTTAGCTTAGGACAATTAAAATAGAAATCCCTGGGGATTTGTCCCAGCCATGATATCTTTTGAAGCTCCTTGGGTGATTCTAATGTGTAGCCAGAGTGTGGACCCTCAGGTTTAATAATCTTCAAGGATCCTCCTTCATCTATGTAGGGCTCTAAGCTTGTATGAGTCTGCACCTGTGGAGCTGTGAGCATGTGTATCACCTTCTCCGGAAGCTGGCTACACCAACACTCTCTGACTCTGAGAAACGAAATGATTATTCCCATTCCCAACATTCATCTTCTCTGGGCTTCAGGTATTAACAACCAGGAAGGACTCCCCTATTTACAGTCCATAGAAAGGTCACCCTAGACTTGACCTCAGTCCCATTATAAGGCAGCAAGTCAGCGTTCTTCATCTTTTTGGTTACACAGACCCCTTTAGAAACTTCACGAAAGCTATAAGTCATCTCATAAGGAGGATCTTACATGTACATCAAATTGAGCATACAATTTTCATGGATCCCTGAACTCCTGATACAAAGATAATTCTATTCTATTTCCTTATAATATGAAAGTCAAAAAGTTACATAACCCAGGAAAGGAGAGATTGCAACATAGTAGAAATAGACCAGAGTGAGAGTTCTAATCCTGGTTCCACTACTCATCAATCAACATTTAGGAGTCACTGAATCACTTGAAGCCTGAGTTTACTCACATGTCCAGTTAGGAATTATACAATCACACCACCACATAACAATGTTTTGGTCAACTACAGGTCACATATAGGATGATGGTTCCGTAAGATTATAATACTGTGTTTTTACTGTACCTTTTCTATATAGATATGTTAAGACACACAAATACTTACCATTGTGTTACCATTGCTACAGTATTCAGTATAATAACCTGCTGTACAGATCTATAGCCTAAGAGCAATAGGCTATACCATACAGCCTAGGTGTGTCGTAGGCTCTACCACCTTGGTTTGTGTAAGTACAATCTGTGATGTTTGCGCACAATGAAATCGGCTAATGATGCATTGCTCAGAATGTGTCTCCATCATTAAGTGCTATCAATCTTACCTATTTTGGAAATAAAGTAAAATTAATAATGTAAAATTGCTTTGACCAAGTTATAAGCATTACATTGTCGTTGAAAGTGGAAGAACTACACCAGGAGGCCCTGGTGTGGCCCTGGAGTAGGTGAAACTGTTCATGCATGTATCTTCCTTGCCTTCCATTCTCATAAAGAATCGCACATTCCCCACATACACCCTGGCCAAACTGTCTTTGGGACTGCACCACGGTGTGTTGTTGTTTGTTAACTTTTTCCCAGTGCCTGTGTTGACCAAGAGGCTTTGGGAATAAAGGTACATAAAGGTCGGAGAGGCTGAATGAGCCTGGGGCAAAAAGACAGCATGCAATGTCCTTGAATTTGGAGTGTGACTTGAACTCGCCCTTGGGAGGGGCAAGTGCAGAGCCCATGAACTCACCATGCACCAGTCCCGGTCCTTGGTGGGGAAAGGCTGAAACTGGAACCAGATGTCTCAGAAGCAATCTCCCAGACTTCACAGTAACTGCCAGATTGACCACAAGTTTGGCAGAAACCATCCTACTGGTGAGTGCCAAGTGGTTTGGAGTGAGCAGGAGCACAGCCTGGACTCCAAGCCTAGGCCTCCGGGGAGAACCTGGGTTCCCAGACTCACTGGGTATTCAGGCCATTAGCGTGCTATCTTAGTCTGTTGGGGCTGCTATAGCAAAGTACCATAGACTGGGTGGCCTGAACAACAAATGTTTATTTCTCATAGTTTGGAGGCTGGGAAGCCCTAGATCAAAGCACCAGCAGACTGGGTGTTGGTGAGGGTCTGCTTTCTGTGGCCATCTTCTTGCTGGGCCCTCAGACGGTGGAAAGGAATAAGACAGTTCTCTAGGGTCCCTTTTATTTTATGTATTTTATTTTATCTACTTATTTTTGAGACAGGATCTTGCTGTATAGCTCAGGTTGGAGTACAGCAGTGCGATCCTAGCTCACTGCAGCCTCAACCTCCCAGGTTCACATGATCCTGCCACCTCAGTCTCCTGAGTAGCTGAGACTACAGGCACAAACCAGCATGTCCAGCTAATTTTGAAGTTGTTTTGTTTACTTATTTTTGAGACAGGATCTTGCTCTTTATAAGGGCACTAGTCCCATTCACAAGGGCCCCACCCTCATGACCTAATCATTTCCCAAAGTTCCCACGTTTTCAAACCATCACACTGCAGGTTAGGTTTCAACATACAAATTTTGTGTTGGGGGATGCAAGCATTCTCCACAGCACTCTCTAGTCTGACGAGGTGGCACCCTCATCCCTGTAAGAGGGTAGGTATGGTGGCTCTGGGGGTCCCCAATTAGCTGCATCACCAAGAGAGCACAGAGTTGTTCTACCAGAAGTGTTGGGCAGAAATTAACCAGGATGGACATGAGAGTATAGAGACTGTGCTCCTGGTCACTCCCTGAGCCCATTCTGCCCCCAGCCTACCTTCCCCGACCTCTAGGAAAGCCCTATGGAAGCACGAGTGCGGTGAGAAGAGAAAGGTAGAAGTTTCTGCCTGGGGCCCTAGGCTTCTGCTCAGAGAGAAAGGAGAGGAGCCCTCAGTGCTCCAGGAGAGTGTCTCCCCCTAAAAGTGTCAGAGAAAACAGTAAGAAGGGCCTCAAATTAAAAGTGAAGATGTAGGTACAGACAGGGTCACTCTGGGAATTCTCAGAGAGCTTGAGGAACAGACCTCAGGGAAACAGGAATAATAAGAGGAACCATGTTTGTTGCTTAGTTTTGTTGTAGATTCCTTGGGATTTCTAGGTGGATCTTCATGACATCTGCAAATAGGGGCCATTTTACCTTTTCCTTTCCAATCCATATGACTTTTATTTCCTTTTCTAGTCTTAGAGAAGTATTAGGATCACAATAATAATAATAATAATAAGGAAACTAGTCTGGCATTCTGACAGAGCTGTTTGTCTCTCTGTAATTCAAATGCACGTGTGGATGCACACACATACATGCAGACACACATACACAGGCACACACACAAACACGTTCTCTTTCTTTTTCTGAGAAACCCAGAAGGACTGACCACAGGCTCAGTCCTTGAGCTACTGAGGGGTGCTTTTGTGTTTGCATGTGGTCGCTCCATATGGATGTATCTACTGAGGGGTGATTTGGGGTTTAGATGAGATCTTGCCATATGGATGTCTCTACGGGCTGAAAGCGGATTCTCTAGGAGCTGCCAGATTGCTTGGCACAAGGTTTCCTCCTCCTTGAAACTCTGAAAATTATCATGGGGAGGGAGTTGTCCAGGGAAGAAAAACACCAGTCCCCACATTCTATACCCCGAGGTGGTCTCTGGTCTTTCTAGCCCAGGACCCTCAGTGATGTGGTCCCTGATGGACTCGACCTTGTTGCAGTCAGAGGGGAGATATCGGACGGGTGACAGCCTCTGGAGACACAGCTTCCCAGCCCCGGTGACTCCAGGCTTTAAGGAATGACACACTTGCATGTTCACATCCCTCAAGGGTGTTCTTTCTTCTCCTTTTGTCCTCCTGGAAAGGAATAACTTGAGGACATTGGCTGCACCCCAACGGAGCCCTGTGGCTTTGTTTTCATTTCCTCTCCATTCCTTGGTGGCTGCTCATGGACTATTTTGCAACTACAGTTTCCAGCTGGGACAGAGCAATATACACAAGCAGTATATTCTTTTAAATATTTACTTATTGAAAATAAAGATAGGTATCTCATCGTTTCTTCCCATAAACCAAGTGATATGTGTTCCCAAGCTGGGGCATTTCTTATTGTCTTTATAGATCTGGCAAATGAATGATTTTCTACCATGTATTCTTTTTTTTATTTTAACTTTGTTTTTCTGGAGAGAAGCTTTCATGTTCTACACAAAGTTGCTATCCTGCATACGTGACTCAGAGAGAGAAGATACAAACAGCTGTTGATAAGATGGTGGAAGATGTATATTTCCACTGGGAGGCAGCTTTGGGTTGCCCTGTCTTGTGGATTTGGTGAAGTCCAAATGAGACCACTGGCCAGAAGAGTCCAGGGAAACCCTGTTGAGACCCAAGAACTCACAAGCTTCTTGTTTCCTTGTCTGCAGCACCTCAGCCTCACAAATCTGTTTTGATGGAGTGAAATATATTGTCACCTTTAATGATGACACCTCACCATGATGCTGTTTGCAAACCTCAGAAGAAAAGACCAAAGTACTCCCCTCCCACTGAGAAAACTGCCATGCGAGGCATTTAGAGCGAGGTGGGACATGTACCTCTCTGAGTCTCCTCATTGTGGCAAGGAGATTGTGCCTCATTCCTGTATCAGCCAGCAGTCATCCAGGAGCCAGGAAGCACACCAGTTAGTGTAAGAGGGAATTTGCTGTAAAGAATCCTTGGCCGGGTTTGGTGGCTCAAGCCTGTAATCCTAGCACTTTGGGAGGCTGAGGCAGGAAGATACTTTGAGTTCAGGAGTTCAAAACCAACCTGGGCAACATAGTGAGACCCCTTCCGTCTCTGCAAGAAATACAAAAATTAGCAGGGTGTGATGTGTATGCTTGTGGTCCCACCTACTTGGGAGGCTGAGGTGGAAGGATCACTTGAGCCCAGGAGGTCGAGGCGGCAGAGAGCCATGAATGTGTCACTGCACTCTAACGTGTGTGACAAAGTGAGACCCTGTCTCAAAAAACAGAATTTTTAACTATATTAAAGAACTGAAAAGGCAACCATGAAACACAAAGGTATCAAGGAGATGAAAAGTGAAGGAAGCAGCTACTTTGCCCTCGGGCTGAGGACACAAAGGAAGAGGTTGGAATTATTACATGTTAAAGTTTGGAGGAGGACTCCTTGGACTGAAACTCTAACTTCTGCAAAGGGGACCATGTCTTGCTGTGAAAGCTGCCTCTTGGGGGATGCAAAGAGGCAGTTTCTGTGGGTGTTGAAAGAACTGCAAAGGGGACTCAGCTGCTGCTACTGGGACAGCCAGTCATGGCCAGGGCAAAGCAACATTGCCGGGGGGATCCTGATGGGAACAGGAAGTGCAGGAGTGAAAAAATGCGGCAGGAGTATGGACTCTTCTCCTCAAGGCTCTCCCCAGTGTCCTTTGTTAGCAGCACCTAGCAGGAAGCAACTGGCATAGAAGAAATGTGATTTGCAGGTCTCAGCTCTGGCATCAAAAGCAGAGACAAATCACTTAATAACAAGTTCACTTGGATAAGTTCTCCATTGCTTCACTGCTGTAAATCTAGTTTTTGCTTTTTCCTGATCCATCATTATAAACTGTGGGACTACCCCTTTTTGTTTCCTTGCAATGACTAAGCTTAGACCTGAAGAGGAGTTAGGGGCTCACACCTGTTATTCCAGCACTTTGGAAGCCTGAAGTAGGAGGGTTGCTTGAGGCCAGGAGTTCAAGACCAGCCTGGGCAACATAGCAAGACCCATCTCTACAAACAAACAAACAAATTAGCAAAGCACAGTGGCTTATGCCAATGGTACCAGCTACTCTGGAGGCTGAGGATTGCTTGAGCCCAGGAGTTTGAGGCTGCATTGAGCTATGATCCTGCCACTGCACTCCAGCCTGGGCAACAGACCCTGTCTCTCTGAAAAATGAAAAGATTTCAGGGAGCCTCATTTGTAGGTTATCAGCATGCTTATAACCCAGGATTTCTCAACATCAACTTCAATTATCTAGTCCACTAATGACATTTTGGGCTAGATAATTCCTTGTTGTTGAGGGGCTGTGCAATGCACTGTAGTGTTGTGGGATGCTGAGCAGTATCCCTGGCCTCTACCCACCAGGTACTAGCAGTGACACACCTCCTCTCCCACTACCTACAGTCCATAAAAAATGGCAGCCAAAAAGGTCTCCAGACATTGCCAGTATCTCCTGGGGAGCAAGCTTTCTGCCAGTAGAGAATCACTACTCTAATCTCTGTCTACATTGTCACCCTGGATATCTGGCCTGAGAATTAGAAGTATAAGGACACCCATGCATTTGCATAGTAGTTTACAGTTTTCAAAGCCCTTTCTCTGCTTTATTTGAACATATTTAGACAGCCCAAAGAGGCAAGGCAAGAGAGATACTATTGTCTTCACTTTACAAACTGCAAACCATTACTCAGAAAGGCTAACCAACTTCCCTAGGAACTCATATCACGGCAGAAACTATGCTATTCTGACAATTCTCATTCTCCCACATTTAGAGGGGAAAGGAGGGTGGTTTGACAGCTGACTGACAGAGAAGACACTTTTTTTTTTTTTAAACTCCCTGTTATGGTTTGACTGTCCCCTCCAAAACTTATGTTGAAATTCTAGTACTATTGTGATGTTATTAAGAGGTAGGACCTTTAAGAAGTGGTTAGATCGGCCGGGCGCGGTGGCTCAAGCCTGTAATCCCAGCACTTTGGGAGGCCGAGACGGGCGGATCATGAGGTCAGGAGATCGAGACCATCCTGGATAACCCAGTGAAACCCCGTCTCTACTAAAAAATACAAAAAATTAGCCGGGCGAGGTGGCGGGCGCCTGTAGTCCCAGCTACGCGGGAGGCTGAGGCAGGAGAATGGCGGGAACCCGGGAGGCGGAGCTTGCAGTGAGCTGAGATCCCGCCACTGTACTCCAGCCTGGGCGACAGAGCCAGACTCCGTCTCAAAAAAACAAAAAAAAAGAAGTGGTTAGATCATGAAGGCTTTACCTCCATGAATGAATTAATGCTGTTATCAAGAAAGTGGGTTAGTTATCACAGGGGTGGGTTAGTTATTTGCTGGAGTTTGTTTCTCTTTTTCTCTCTCTGTCTCATATACTTGCTTTCTCACCATGTGACACCATGTGCCATGTTATGACAGCAAGAAGGCCCTCACCAGATGTCATCACCATGCTCTTGGACTTCCCAGCCTCCAGAACAATGAGCCAAGTAAATCTCTTTTCTTTATAAATCACCTAGTCTGTGGTATTCTGTTATAGCAGCAGAAAATGGACTAAGACACCCCCCACAAGCTACCAATAATGTTTCTTTTATTTTTCTTTTACAGTGTCCAGCTTTTGCCAGGAATACCATATAAAACATCTTTATGAAGTGAACACAGGTCCCACCAACTTATACAAGCTGGCTCTGTCAAGGGCACCAGTGTTTCTAATTAATGCCTGGGTCCAGTGTTCCATGCAGGCTTTACCTGTACCCTCTCCCTCAGGTTTTGACTTCTGGCTGACCCACCAGGGCTCTTGCACCTATGACTAATAAATGCTCCTGACGTTTCTCACTGGATCTGGGAGGGCGAAATAAAAGTCAGTTCCAACTACCCATGTTCCAGCCTGAACGTGGAGCATTCAGAGCAGGCACCGGGGAGAGAGTTCTGGCACCCTGTGGTGTCCGGCGGCAGCATTCTCAGACAAGCGTCTCTCTGTAGCTAAACCGTCTCATTTTGAATATGCTCAGCATCAGATATAGTCACCAAATAGTCTCCTAACTCCCCATAGAGAAATCATTCTCGAAACACTGGGGCAGTCATCTTCACATCTGCTATACACTAGAGATCTCTGGTACTTTTAAAAACTGAAGGTGAGATTGCAGTTATTGGACAGGACAAAATAAGAACAGGCATGAAAGTAAGTTCTGTATGCATGCACACATGTGTCTGTGCATGTGTGCATATTTATCCAGCACTTCTCATGTGGAGTTGATGGAAGCCAAGGTCACGGAAGTGCAGACCCTCTGCAAACCCCATGGCCTGTTTGGTTAACTGCTTGACTAATTGATTTCTTAGAAAAACAGGGCATTGATGCTCAAAAGAAACTCAAAGATAATTTTGCCCAACTGTCTCATTTTACTAGGGAGTAGATTAAGATACAGAGAGGTGAGATGACAAATCAACACCATGCACGGCCAATTAGTGGAAAAGCTCAGGACCAGGACCTCCCAAGCAAAGAGGCTTCTTCCCAAATCCTCACACCACCAAGATGAAAGGTTATCCCCTTCTCAGCCACTTTCTCCAAGAGCTGTCCCAGGGTCTGTAGCACCCTGGGTATGTAGCACAACCCCTCCTTTCCAGAAGGAAGAAACTGTTTGGTTAGTGCCTGGATGTGTCCATTCCTGTCTTTACTCTCCTTCCCACTCTACCAAGGCTGCTCTTCACTGAATCCCACCCCAGACTATCAGATTCTGGCCACTGGGAGAGGATGACCCCAGAGTGAGAAATTATAAATTGTTATCCAGACACTATGTTCCTAGCAGAAAGCAAAGCCATGAAAAACATCTAGCTGTGTTATTAAAATGCTTGTAAATATTTAGATAATCTACCATACTTCCCCCCTTCTTATTGATGTTGAGTACTTTTAAAACAAAATCTCAATCTAGATCTTCACAACTCAGAAATCATAAGTAAATAGGAGGCTCTGTTTTGGTAAGGACTGTGTTATAATTTTTGTAAATTTCCCATAGCACTTAGCATAATGCTGGAATAACAACTGAACTGTCATTTCATTGATACTTGGTAGTTAAATAATTGCTAATTAAACATTAACGAAATGATTGGAACGATGTAAAAATAATGTTACTTTCTTTTGAAATGACAAATTGACACCTAGGGTCAGTTCTTTATAAAACAGAAGGTAAACATAGATAGAATTTTCCTTATCTCTTTGTTGATCATCATAGCACAGCTGTATGGTGGCCCTCCTGAAGCCATGGGCATATTCCAGGATGACCAAGGACAGTTGCGTCCTCAGACTTTGGATGCTGGACAGGATGTGAGTGGATGTGAAGTTTCCCAATGATCCTGAAAGTCAGAGTATTGCCACGATGAGAACTTGATTTGGAGTTCACCTCCGCACTGTGTGACTTCAGAAAAATCACTAGACTTTTCTGAAGTGAGGATAACCAAATCAGTATTTCCATCTCAAGGTTGTTGTGAGGATAAAATCAAGCATGCAAACTGTAGAGTGCAATACAAGAAGTGGTTGCTATTAACGTGGAATTCAAGGTCAAACCATCCAAATTAAGGAAAGCAGACTTCCTCTGCATTTGAGAAGGTTTCCCAAAGCCACACAGGGACAGCTCCAAGCGTTTGGATTTAGAAGGTGCCTCAGTTCAAAACAAACTTCCCAATTCACATACAAATTTTAGTTAATGAAGCTGTACAGAGTAAGGGCTAGATAGCTACTGGTGTGTTTGGGTCAATAAATTCAATATTAAAAGTTTGTTTATGAGGAAGTAATTTATTTTTTAAAACATGAAAAGCAATTCGTTTAGAAAAGGAAACAAGGTATGAAGTAGAAAAGAAAATAGTTGCCTCAAATCCTAATTCCCCAGAATTAACTGCTTTAATGTTGGCATACTTGTTTCTATACTTTTTTCATAATTTAAAAAATGTGAAAAGGTAATAATACAGATGATATGTAAATAAAGCAAAAATCATGTGTGCAAGACACAAATCATGAAAGGGAGGGAAATATTAATATTAGGCGTGGTGCAGAACTTTGTCTTATGGATGAGAAGTAGGTGAGATCTCACTCAAAGGTCAGCCTACAAAAGTGATGGGAGCAACTTTGCTGAATCCTTCAGTACCCACCGCTATGGGAGACATATGCAGCCTCTGATTTGAGAGTGTGGACTCCCCACAGAGTGGCTTCTCAGTTGCATGTCTTGCTTGCCTTAGAACTTGCTTGCCTTAGTACTATAAGCACTTTACTTAGTACTTAAGTACTAAATAGTACTTAGTATATACTTAGTAATAGTACCTAGTATATAGTACTCCACATAGTACTTAGTATATACTTAGTAATAGTACTTAGTATATAAGTAATTACTTGTATACTAACCACTATAGTAATTACTAAGTAATAGTACTTAGTATATAATTATTACTTAGTAATAGTACTTAGTATATAAGTAATTACTTCTATACTAAGGACTATAGTAATTACTAAGTAATTACTAAGTAATATTAATTACTTAGTAATTACTTAGTAAATACTAAGTAATATTATATACTTACTTTTATACTAAGTACTACTATAAGTGTTACTATATACTTACTTATGTACTAAGTACTACTATAAGTATTACTATAAGTACTATGATTATTATTATGGACTAAATGTTGATGTCCCCTCCAAAATTCATATGTTGGAGGCTTACTTCTTCACGCCATGGTATTTGGAGGGTGGCCTTTTGGGAAGTAATTAGGGTTAAATTAGGTCATAAGGGTGGAGCCTCCAAGATTAAGATGAATGCCCTTATGAAAAGAAAAAGAAACACGAGATCTCACTCTCTCTTTTTGTGCGCACACCAAGGTAAGGTTTTTGAGGACATAACCCAGAAGACAGCCCTTATCAAGCACCTGATCGTGGTTGGGTGTGATGGCTCACACCTGTAATCTCAGCACTGTGGGAGGCTGAGGTAGGTGGTTTGCTTGAGCTGGGGAGTTTGAGGCCAGCCTGGACAACATAGTGAGACCCCATCGCTACAAAAAGTACAAAAATTCACTGGGCATGATGGCACATGCCTGTAGTCCCAGCTACTTGGGAGGCTGAGGTGGGATCTCACTCAAATGTCAGGATGGGAGGATTGCGTGAACCCCAGAGGTTGAGGCTGCAGTGAATCAAGATTGCGTCACTGCACTCCAGCCTGGGTGACAGACCAAGACTCTGTCTCAAAAACAGCAAAAACAAAAACAAAACACTTGACCATACTGGCACCCTTATCCCAGACTTTCAGCTTCCAAAACGATGCGAAAGAAGTTTCTGTTGCTTAAACCACCCAGGCTGTGGTATCTGTTATAGCAGGCTGAGCTGGCTAAAATGCATGTAGGAGTACCCCTTGCAATTTCCCTTTACACTGTTTCAGTTACCCACAATCAACTGTGCTCCAAAAAATAGGTGAGTACAGAATAATAATATATTTTGAGAGAGAGATCACATACATATCACTTTTATTACAGTGTATTATAATTGTTGTATCTTATTAATTATTGCTATAATCTCTTACTGTACCTAATTTATAAATTATGCTTTATTGTGACTATGTATGTGTAGGAAAAAACATAGTATATATAGCATTCAGTACTGCCCATGGCTCCAGGCATCCACTGCGGGGCTTGGAACACATCCTCCATGGATAAGTGGTGGCTACCGTATTCTGTTTTAACATGCGCCCTACCCATTCTTCCTGCTTCATTTCATCCCAAGTTTTGCCAAGGACACAATTCCCTTACTTCTTAACATGTTGACAAGGCTCTTTGTAACCAGGCCCTTTACCAAGTGCCTAATTCTAGGAAGGCTGAAGAGACGTGAAACACTGCTTAGGCTGCCCCAGCAGGCAGGGAGCGATGGGGTAGGGAGGCGGAGTCCCGGTGGAGAAGCTGGGCAGGGCCGGCTTCGAGTCAGTTCTGCTCAAGTGACCTCTCCATCTAATCGAAAAGCCTCAGAATCAGAAACATACCCCAAAACTTCATGGGCATGTCTGTTTTCCCACCTTCTGGCTGCCTTGATTCTTCAATAGCTCTACTTTGCTCTGATTAGCACAGATAAGTAACTGCTAAAGTGTGACAGGCAGGTTTTCACTGTTCGAAATGCATCGGTGTTGAGATACTGTCTTGCTTACTGGGAAAGAAAGAAGAATAAACAAACCTAGAGAAGTAACTCTGAGGGTACATCATGGCAAAAACTAAGGGAAAGTATAAGATATTAAGTTAGAAATAATTTCTACCACTTAGAAATTTAAGAATATAATTTTGAAAGACAAAATACAGAACAAGACATATGTACGTATATATGACACCATATACACTATCTAATTTGCACCAATATATTGTGGGAAAAATATTCAACAAATGGAAATTTCTCCTAAAATCTGGCAAAAAGCCACCCCTCAGCTCAGCTCTTATTTGGGGGAAAAAAAAAATTATAAACAATGTGGTGGTGTCTGGTTTTACATTACAGATTATTTACAGATATCTAGCTTTGATTACAGTTTAGCTTTTTAGATTTTTATCACAGAAATGTATTTCAAAGAACCCTAGAATACAGATGATGGCAGAGAAGCTTGTAAAAACAAACTCTCAGGGTTTTTTAAGCCTAAAAAAATCAAAATAAAAACACTGGACAAGCTAACCGCCTTGCTCCTCTGTCCCCCATTCATTTCTCTGTATTTTACTCTCCCCTGCAAAGATCTTTGCATCCTGCAAGCAGAACGTTGACTCACTAGGGTGAATTTTGGTCTGTGGGACTAATATGAACATGAGAGAAGAATCAAGTCAGCTTTCAGTCCCCAAATGCTCAGAAAAGCATGCTTGGTGACAATACTGAAACTAACAGAGAGACATAGGTTGCTCCTAGCTGCACACAGAACCCAGGGCCCACACTGCAACCCAGACACTTGTTTTTATTTTATGTTAGATTAAAACAATTTTGGGTGAGATGGGGTCTGGCTCTGTTGCCCAGGCTGCAGTGCAGTGGCATGATCACAACTCACTGCAGCTTCAAACTCTTGGCCACAAGTGATCTTCCCACCTCAGCCTCCCAATCACTGTACTGGGATTACAGGTGTGAGCCACCATGCCCAGCCCTTTCAACTCCCTCTTCTAATGCCAATTTTATCCACTAATGAAACACATCTCATTTACTTGGAAGCATTTTTCTCCCACTATTTTATTACGAAACAATTCAAACATAAAGGAGATCGAAACAGCAATACAGTGAATACCCATTCAGACTTCCAGTTTCCAAAACTGTTAGAAGTTTCTGTTGCTTAAGTCACCCAGCCTATGGTATCTGTGATAGCAGGCCAAGCTGGCTAAAACACATACAGTAGTCCCTGTAAATAGTATCCACTATTTAGATTCTATACTTAACAGTTTGTCATATTTGCTTTATCATAAATCTATCCATAATCTATCCACCCGTTATTCCTTTTTTTTTTTTTTTTTTTTTTTTTTGGTAGAGACAGGGTCTTACTATGTTGCTCAGGCTGGTACTTGAACTCCTGGTTTCAAGTGATCCTCCCACTTCAGCCTCCCAAAGTGCTGCAACCTGGATACTTGTGTTGTGCAGAGGGAACCAAAACATCAAAAGCTGCCCTGAGAAAGAAGAGCAGTCACAGAAGTACAATGCCCCCTGGAAAGGGAGCATTGAGAGGGGCGGCCACCGCTTCAAACTCAACCAGCTCGCCCGAGTAGCCAAGGTAGAGCAAGCTCTCTATACAGCATCCGCGTAGAAGGGTATTATGGTGTTGGCTTTCTAGCGCTAATGGGTTCAGACTGCTTCCTGCGTCTTCCCTCTGGTGGTCTCTGAGCTCCCCAATGTATGCGCATGCCCTGAAGATGCACTGTGTTGGTTTGATGGTGCTGAGCTTTATGAAAGGGGGGAAGGTGAGTGTGGACTGGGGGATAGGAGGCAGGACCACCTCCTGCTAGACTCTGGGTATACTTAGGGGCCCTTCCAGACAGCTGTCCCTGAACTTTCCCCCACTTTTCCCTGTCCAGTGCTTGACACTCTCGCTTTTTCTCCTAACATCTCTCTGCTTCTCTTTTCCCTAGAGATCTGTAAGCTCTTCCAGGACAACCTTGGCGCGTAAGGCAAATGGAGCTTAGAATTCTGGGCTCTGGTGAGAAGATGCTTTGTTCTGGCATCTGAGAAATGACCTGCAAGTGGGGAGCCACCCTCCACAGAAGGAGCCCTGTGACTCACGTGGAGCTCGGGGGGGCCTTGAAGGACTTGTGGTTTAACAAGGCCCAGGACTCCATGCAAAACCTCTGCAGAGATCAGCCATCCTGAGCCTCCCCCTTAGCTATCCCTGTTGTTTCTGGCCTTGTGAACCTATGGTGTCACTTCACCACCTCTCTGAGCCTGTTTCCTCAGCCATCAAATCGTGCTGTTGCTCCCTGTCCCTGTCCTGTACATGCACAGGAGATTAACAGGAGATGTACAGGGAATACACAGGGAATGCACACGAAATGCACATGAGATCAGTGTCTTTGAAAGCACAAATTACAAGCTGTTATGGCAACAGTAGATGTTATTAATCCCAGAAAGCTAACAGGCTGGATGCACATTAATGGCCCTGAAGCAGTTTGAGAATGGATGGGGAAAGTCCGGCTCAGCTGTGTAGCTGTACTCCATCACAAAGCCCAGAAGGGCAGGGAAACAAGCTCCCTGCGAGAAATGCAGAGTGCCTCATGAGCTCGCTATCTCCCCTTCCTCTCAGGATTTGGAGGGAAAAAATGCCTTCATTTTCTGTGTAACCAGCCTGAACTGAAACACATATCACTTTGTGCCAAGTTCTAGGGACTTGAGTTTCCTTTACTGAGGGCACCACTCCCATGTGTCAGTGGGAACCGGATCAGTGGGAGCTTAGTGGTTTTACTTGAGGGGAACCTACAGGAAATAATTTAGGAAGATAATAAGGGGGATTTTTCCTGTCTAGAAATGAGGCCCATGAAGTCTTTGCAGATGACATTACTCTCTGATTCAGAAATAAATGCAGAAAAATGGCCTCAGTTGTTTTGCCAAGTCAGTGCTATTGGCCATAGACACTCTCAGAGTAGTATGGAGCTGCCATGCCTTATGCTTTGCCCAGGATCCAAGGCCCTGCACAACATCCTGCCTGTCCTAATAATTCTCTTTCCCAACATCCAGTACTCGCACCAGTCAGGATCCCTCCTGACCCCATGCTTTCCTATTCTCTCATTCTCCATTCTCTTCTTTGCCCCCATTAGATTTGCACAGTTGTTCAGAATTTCATTATCATCAGAACTAAAGTTATAAGCTAATTCCCACTGATGTAGAGAGTACTTTGTGGGGTACCCTCCTCCTCACAAACAATTTTTATTTTAAGAAACAGTTTAACTTAAAAGGGCAACTAGTTTTGAAATTCAGCATTCAGCTGTCTGCCCAGGAATTGGTAGGTTGGAAAAGGGATTGTTTGATACCTAGAAAAAGAATAGTTAGGCTGAGCACAGTGGTTCATGTAATCCCAGCACTTTGGGAGGCTGAGGCAGGAGGATAACTTGAGGCCAGAAGTTTGAAACCAGCCTGGTCAACATAATGAGATTCGTTTCTGAAAAAAAAAAAAAAAAAAAATAGCTGGTATGGTGACACATGCTTCTAGTTCCATCTCTTTGGGAGGCTGAGGTGGAAGGATCACTTCAGTCCAAGAATTCGAGGCTGCACTGAGCTATGATTGTGTTATTGCACTCTGGCCTGGGCAACAAAGCAAGATCCTGTCTTGAAAGAAAGAGAGAGAGAAAGAGAGAAGGGAAAAAAGAGAATGAGAGAGAGAAAGAAAAGAAAAAAGAAAGAAAGAAAGAAAGAAAGAACGAAAAGAAAGAGAGAAAGGGAGAAAAAGAAAGGGAGTGAGAAAGAAAGAAAGGGAGAGAGAAAAAAGGAAGGAAGGAAAAAGGAAGGAAGGAAAGAAAAAAGGAAGGAAGGAAAGAAGGAAGGAAGGAAGGAAAGAAAGGAGGGAGGGAAAAAAGAAGGAAGGAAGTAATTAGAATAATGATGCCTAAGGTAAGATCTAATCCAATCTCTTCATTTAATAGGCTAAGCCTAGTGACTACTGATTGAACAAATAAACTAATGAATGAATGAGTAAATGGATCTGAAGAGTTGGAGCTGTCACTGAGATCGCCTAGGGTTCAAGGCGATCACACTCTCACTTTCTAGGTGAAGTAGCTGAGGCTTAAGCTACAACCTGCCCAAGTAAAATCACAATCAGTGACAAGGAACGCTGAAGGTGGAGTCTCCAGGTCCCCAGTGCCCTTAGCAGAGGAGCCTCTCCCACTCCAGGCACGCCAGGCCTGAGTCCAGGGGTGAGGGCCCCGCCTGGGCTAGAACCGGGGCTCTTCGCTTTTCTCTGTTTCTCATTGCCATCTGTATCACATTGCCAAGGCTCACTTTGAAGCTGTGAGGGCAGCTTTCCTCACTCCCACGACTGACATGAGGGATGCATAATAATATTAGCCTGGGAGAGAAGCCCTCCCGGCCTGGTTCTCACGATTCCCATGTCCTGTGCCCTGGCCATCATCCTATCTCTGATCAGTATCCAGTAAACAGAAAAGAGCCTGCTTTCCACCATCACAGATTAAGTGACACCAGTGAGGAGTTACATCTTTCACTCTTCCTTTGAAATGAATCCTCCCTCCCATCCCTGCTCTTTGTCCCATGAGAGGAATGTGGAATGGGGGTGGGGCTGAGACTTCTTTTTCACATCCAAACAGGGGAAGTCCAGGCCCTTTTGCTGCTGAGAGAGCAGGCAGCGATGGAAAGATTAAAGCAACACCTCACTTTAGAGCATTTTCATCTTTATGGTTATGGCTTTTTAGCCCATGAAATGATCATCCCAGAGGGAAAACAAGGACCCAGAGATGCAGAGCGTGGACAGCATTCCCTGCAGCAAAGGGGAGGGAGGCGCTGTTTGCTGCATTTCATATCCTAAGGCCATTCCCCCAAGTCATCATCTGCCTTTGATATCCCTGATTTCTGGAATACCAAATCTAGATGGTTGCTAAGACCAGAATTTAATCATTTCTAAAGTGTGGGGATATGAGAGGAGAGCCCATTTCAATGACTTTCAATCCAGTAGAAAGATGGAGGGAAAACTCTGAGCTAGACACGCTTGTCCTGGTTCTCAACATCCACTCACAGAGAGCATGGGAAAGCAGTTTCAATTTCAGCCTGCAGTTTTACCAAACTTAACTGGGACAATGTACATTGAACCCACTCACAGTAACTTCCAGTTAAAGCAGTACTTAACCTCATATGAAAATTCTGTTTCTTCGTGGTTCTCCCAGTTATCAACGTATGATATAAGAAGTATTGACCACAGGGTACCAAAGCATGATCGAGGCTGAGGGGAATATGCTTAAAGGTGGGGCATGGGCTTGTCAGTGACAGGCAGAGGTGGCTTTGCCCAGTGCATCTTAAAGCTGCTGTCTTTACACTGGGATGTGACAAGCGTGCTTCCTAAGAAATGAGGATTCATGGATAGAAAAAGATTTAGAATGGGGGACATGATTTATTCTATATCTCTTTTTATTATTTTATTTTCCTTTATTTTTAATTTTTTCTTTAAGAGTTGGAGTCTTGCCCTGTTGCCCAGGTTGGAATGCAGTGGTATGATCGTAGCTCACAGTAGCCTCAAACTCCTGGGCTCAGGTGATCCTCCCATCTCCGAGGGTTTTAGGGATGCAGTTGGTCTCCTGGGTAGCTGAGACTTCAGGCACCTGTCACCATGTCCAGCTGTTTTTTTCACTTTTTGTAGAGACGGGTTCTCACTATGTTGCCCAGGCTGGCCTCCAACTCCTGGCCGCACGGGATCTTCCCACCTCAGCCTCCTGAGTAGCTGAGACTACAGGCATGCACCGCCATGCCTGGCTAAAGATGCTGTATCTTTTGATGTTAAAATCACAGCGCAATGACAAGATTTTTCTTTCTACCAGACAAGTTTTCATCATGTGAACTGGATAGAAGAAATCAGTTCATTAGAGAGTATTTTCACTTTATGTGACTTCCAAGTATGCTACGGGCTGATAGTGTGGTCTCAGCTGGGAAATAGCCTGGTGTGCAGTAGACACCCAAGAGCACACAGCGACCACTCGGGGCCATTGTTTTCCTTTGATTTTCACTGATGGTTGTCAATGCTGGCTTCCTTTTACTTTTCCAGGCTCAAAATGTGTTGATTTTCATCTGGGCTTACGTGCAGTTCAGAATTTGCTCAATGTTTAGTTTCCTTTCCCCCCTCCCAGTTTGATAAACCTGTTTATTATTTTTAGGTTGCAAAATCAAAATAAGCTTACAAGGACATCTTTGCTGTGGAAATTCCTGCTGAAAATAAACAACTTTGTAGCTGGGAGCCTGAAACTCTAGCTTCTAACCACTCCCTCATACCATCACCACCAACTTTTTTCTCATTGAAATGACCTATATAGATTGTGATTTAAAAATAATACTGCAAAGGGTTTTAGGGATGCAGTTTTCCTATTACAGCAGTAGTCAGCTTGGAATATTATCGTTTTGCAAGATTTTGATAAGCTAAAGTGAATTCCAAGATGCAACTAGAAGGGTGCAGGGTCTAGAAATCAACTGCAAGGAGCAGAAGGGATTAAGGCTGTTGGGTTCACAGAGAAGGGGAAGGTCTGTCAGGCAGATGTATTTTTTAGACCTAATCTGTGTTTCTGCAGGACACAGAGCACAAGGTCACTGTTCTAGGGAATGAGATTTCAGCTCTGTGCAAGCAAGAGTTTTCTAATAATTACAGGTGATCAGAAAAGAAATGGGCTGCTTTGAGACGGAGTGATCTCCACATCCATGAGCGAATCCAAGCAGAAAGTAGATAACCTCGTGTCGAGAAGTTTAGAAAAGGATTCTCTCTTATAATGCTGAGATGCGTTCTCCACTAGGATCTCAAGAGTGTCAGAGGGTACACAGGTAAGAGGGAGAGGGTCAGAGGCAGATAAACAGTAGAGAATCATGATGAATGCAACAAGCCAGACACAAGAGACCCCAAAACTGTCTCAGATGGAGAGTTTTGCACTCTTCTGCAAGATTGGCTTCTCCAGACCCATGGACTCCTCTGTGAGCCAAACTTCTTCGCTCTTCTCCACTCCCTGACTTGATTTCTACACCTTTCACCCTTCCGGTCTCATCTTGGAATTTAATTATGCTATCAAAATTTCTCCCCTGGCAGAGTCTGGAACGTCTTCTCTAATGGGCCTGCACTGAATGCCTTAAGCTCTGATCCTGCAGGAACAGATCCCACCAGGGATTCCTGGTGAAGCCACACCATGCATTAAGAAAAGCTACCTGGGCCAGGCACAGTGGCTCATGCCTGAAATCTCAGCACTTTGAGAAGCTGAGGCAGGAGGATGTCTTGAGCACAGGTGTTCAAGACCAGCTTGGGCAACATAGTGAGACCTCATATCTAAAAAAAATTTAAAAATTAGGCGTGTTGTCACATGCCAGTAGTCCCAGCTATTTGGGAGGCTGAGTCAGGATGATCGCTTGAGTCCTGGAATTCGAGGTTGCAGTGAGCTCTGATCGTGACACTGCACTCCAGCCTGGGTGACAAAATGAGACCCAATATATAATAAATAAATAAATAATTAAATAACAAAGCAAAGCTAAACTACCTGGAGCACCTGCCCCTGTCATGTGCATTTGTGCCCTGACTCACTAGTGGGGATCACTAAAGACCTCACTGGCCTGCCTGGTGGCGTGACAGGAAGGCTTGGTGTTTCTGCAAGTGAGACTTGAATGCGTTGGTTTGAGAAACTCCAACTATATGAAGGCAGATGCTTGGTCTCTTGGTTTCTCAACCCAGTTGTGCTCCGGGGGACTCCTAATCCACGTTTCCTACTAATTTACCCTTCATTCATCAAAATATGATTTCATAAGAGTGTTTTGATGTCTAAGAAGTCTGAGTCTGATGAGTCTCTTAAGCCCTTTCCTGCTTTGTGTCATGAAATTGTGTGCTCCCAGTATTTAGTGGCACCAGGAGCTGGGAGAACAGCCTTGTAAACAGTTCTCTGCCCAGTGCTTGCAGGCCAATTGTGATTATGCCAGGGAGCAAGAAGTCAAGCCATTTTTCTTTACATTATTCATTGGGCCCTCCTTCTAGGGAGGGTATACCTCCATTAGAAATTCATTAAACCATACCATTCATTCACTCCCTCATTCAACAACTGTTAAATGAACATGTACTATGAACCAGGCATTGTCCCAGTGCTAGACATCCAACATGAACAACACTCAGCTCTTGCTCTTAAAGAGCTCACATACTAGCAAAGAAGACATTTGTGTAAATAAGACCATCACCACCAGGGTGGTAAGTCCAGATCTGATAAAATGCAGTGTAGTATGGAATGAAGGATGCACACTTACCCAGGTTAGGGTAGAAAACAGATAGTCAGGAAAGACTTTTGAGGATGCCCAGAAATGGTCACTTCTAATAATTAGAGGTGATCAGAAAATAAATGGGCTGCCTTGTGAGGGATCTCCATATGAAGTCATCTTGTGATACAAGGTATAAATTCTCAGCTGTTTTTTAATGTCTCTTGCACCAGCCAATTACAATATTTTCTAGAGAAAGCAGAAAGGAGAAGAAGGAAAGAAAAGAAGGAATATAAAAGTTTTCAACTGGTCAAGGGCCGACCAGGGTGCTTCAATAAGGGATACTTTGGTATCCAAAGTTCATTAATATGAGAATCAATTGGAATTTCTTTTCTTTAAAGAAACACAAACTTTCATGCTCAGCCTCAGAGTTTTTTCAGCAGCAGCAATCCACTTACTTCATGACCTGGGAGCGTCACCACAGCTTGGGAGCTGCTGGCTGGCTCAGAAGGCAGGGGAGTTCCCCAGCTGGTATATTTTATGTGTAATTCAAGGACGATCGTAAGAAAAAGTATTGTTATCCTTACCTATTTGAATTATAAATGATGATATTTGGTGTAGATTCCAAATTCCATCTTCATTCATGTGCCTCTGTCACTAACAGATCTTGTTAATCATTTTTTCTGATGATAAAAATAATACCTTTATAGTAGAAATTTTTGTTCACAAAACAAAATTGTAAAGATGAAAATAAAAGTCACCTATAACATTACCCAGAATAACCAATTAAATATTTTGAATATTTGCCTCTCTGATGACCTCTGATTAAGTCAAACACTGTGGGAAAGTGTGAGGAATTTTGAAGTCTCATGAGAAATAACCAACAGAGACTTTGCTTCCAATGATTCAACCTGCTCATTCTGTACTTTCATAGCCCAGGGTGAAAAATTGCTCTAAACCACTCATGAGTTCCTTTATCCAAGTAGCAGCCAACTGACCGGCTAGATCCAACCCTGGGAGGGACAGGGCACTTAGACAAGATGGCTGCTGACACTAGACTGAACTCACAGCATCTAACCCCAGTTTACATACATAAAATGTTGCCAGCTCCTAAGAAAATCTTGAAAAAGAGAACTCCGTTTTCCATTCTGAATGAAAAAGTAATGAGATTTTCTTGTGATATATGAGGAAAGGCAGAAGTCAAATATTTCTCTTTTTGTTCTTAAAACTAAAAGGAAAACCAACTGTATGTTCTTTCAAAGTGTGATAAATTGTTGTATTCACTCTCTTCTCAAAAGACAGATACCATTTTCTGATTTACTAGGGTACTAGTGTGTTCTTTGTGGTTGGGGCTAAAATTTGAATAAGCCTTTCTAAATCACGTTAAAATTTAGCTTGAATCTTGTTTAAATTCCTTACCACTCAGCTTTAACTCAATACATATTCTTTTTCACAGGGTAGGGAAATAACTGATTAAGAGAGAAATGAAAATCAGGGGCTGTGTGACTTTCCATTAGTTTTATAACCTTTCTGAGCCTTCATTTCCTCATTGAAGAATGGTGACAGTAAGAATGCCCACATGTGGTAGATTGCAAAAATGTCCACAGTCTTTATGCCATCTGCATATTCTTTGCAATGGGACTTTGCAGCTCCTTCCATCAAGAAGTGAAGTCTCTTTCCCACCCCTTTAATCTGGTCTAGCCTTGTGACTTGCTTTGGTCAATAAAATGTGATAGAAGTGACAGTGTGTCAGTTGTGAACCTGGACCTTAAGATGCCTTGCCTGCTTCCACTTTCTGAGAACCATGCCCAGCTGTCATATGAACAAGTCCAGGCTACTGTGTTCAGGAATGAGAGATCACACAGAGCAGAGACAAGCCATCCCTGTTGAGGCTATCTTACACCAGAAAGCCCCCAGCCAAACACCATTCGAACACAAATACATGAATAAGCACAATCAAGACCAGAAGAACCACTTTGCTGAGCCCAGCCCACATCATTGAACAGCAGAATTGTAAGCAAAAATGAGGGCAATTGTTTAACACTATTAAGTCTTAAAGTAGTTTGTTATAAAGTAAACGCTAATTGACACATTACCTCCTATAAGCTTATTGAGAAGTTTTTTAAAGCTAATATTTGTAAAATATTTATAACCATTTCCATCACTATGTAAGCTTTAAATTTAGTGTTTATTTTCATAATCATTATTATTATTAAAGTTTCATGCAATCATCACAGTTCCATGATCTACTGGGAAAGAACAAAAAGAAAAGTCTCAAATATTAACTTGAGTAGGATATTTTGACTTGTATTTCAGCTGCAATCCAAAATGATGAGCAAATTGTAAGTTTATCTGTACTGACACCTTTTTTGTAATACTAATGGTGCCAACGTGACTAGGATCTTTTGGCATCTGAACAAGTATTTTTGCTGACTGTCAAGACTTTAACCTTATAAGAACTTACTCTTTTGCCAGGGAAATTGAAATTGTTTAAACTTATTAAAAACAAGCATCATTCTGATTTGCTTAGACCTCCCCTGGTTGGAAGTGTATTGTGTTGAGACCAGGCATGTCATAAGCAAAATTCACTCATTTCACTGTCCATGCTGGAAATCAGCTGAGTCATCTAAATTAAGGTTGAGTATAATTTCAGAATTGAAAAATAGTTCTTGTTATTCCTTGTAGGAACAAGTATTTAATATATATTTATATTTTAGTACAATCATTCATAATGTTAGGTTAGAATAATTACTGTTTTTATGAACATAACTTTCCTATAGCTTGTTAGAAGTAATTTTATATGATTACCTGTGTAACCAAAAGCCTAAAAAGCTACAAACCTGATCAATAAATTACACACCTGAGACTGGTTTTTCACAATGTCTGGGGGCTAGAGATAGTCTCTCTGCATGCCTTTAGAAAGTACATGTGATTGTCAAGGGCTGTTGGAATATATTTCATTTGGCAACTCCTTCACTTTAATTTTTCTCTATTGCCACCTGTTAGTACAGCAACCTTCACTTTATAAATAGTACAATCATACTGTGGTTTCATGGGTTTTGGTTTACAAAGTGCTTGTATATATCATACCATTGTCATTTACAAGCAACACTCAAGGTCACCTACTTAGTAAGTGACAGCACCAGGTTCAAACCCAGATTTTCTGATTCTAATTAGGCTGAAGGGCATCAGACACATCTATTTATTTATGTATTTGAAACAAGGTCTCACTCTGTTGCCCAGGCTGGCATGCGGTGGTATAATCATGGCTCACTGCAGCCTTGACATAATGGGCTCAAGTTATCCTCCCACTTCAGCCTCCCAAGTACCTGGGACTACAGGCACAAACCACTTCACCTGGCTAATTTTTTTTATTTTTATATTTGTTCATTTATTTATTTATTTGGAGATGGGGTCTCGCTATAAGGCCCAGGCTGGTCTTGAACTGCTTTACTCAAGGGATTCTCCTCCTTCAGCCTCCCAGAATTTTGAGATTACATGTATGGAGCATTGTGCCTGGCCTAAATTTATTTATTTATTTATTTTTAGATGGAGTCTTACTCTGCTGCCCAGGCTGGAGTGCAGTGGCACAATCTCATGTACCTGGCCTAATTTTGAATCCTGGCTTTACCATATATTAGCTATATGAACTTGACCAAATTATTTAACCTTTCTGAATCTCATCTTTTTACATATATGGAAGAGGGATTTTAGGATTACATATCTGATAGAATTGTAGTTAAGATTAAATAAAACAATCTATGTAAAGTGCTTAGCAACAGAATGTTTAATAAATGTTGTCTTTTACATTTTGGTATCATTACTACTATTATTAGCCTGGTAGTAGGCTGAGGTGGCTAGAGTCCTTGAACTTAAGAGTTCAGTGTCTGACAATGTTCTTAGAATTATTTCAAGGATGCCAATTTCTCTATCCTGTTGATGTGATGCTTGGCTAACTGTACCATTCCACCCAAAAGTGAGGTGGACAAAGGTGAGGCCTAACATGGACTGTGTTTACTATCTTTTGTGGTTGGGATTTTGAGGCATGTGTGAGCAGTAATGTAGTGGTGCGTAGAATTTTCTCTCTCAACTGTTATGTTTTCTTACAAGAAAAATTCATTGTTACTGGAGACATATTTGTGATAGAGGGGAATTCAGGGTAAGTTTAGTCCATTCTTTGACCCCTCCATTCAGTCTGATAACAGTTTACCATAATGTGACTGAAAGATAACATCACTGGGAGGTGGGCATTTTCCACTGAAAATTGTTTTGTAGATTCTAAGCAATGAAAGAAGATAGTGTTTGCACATTTGTTTGCTCTCCTTCCTACATTTCTCCTTCATCCTACACTTACATAGAACTTACTAATTACTGTTTATTATCATCTTAAAATCTCTGCATTGCTTCAAGGATTTTCAGCTAGAACTGCATGTGAATTTCTTTTTTTGTATGTGTATTTTCTTTCTTTTTTTTTATTTATTATACTTTAAGTTCTAGGGTACATGTGGATAACATGCAGGCTTGTTACATATGTATACTTGTGCCATGTTGGCGTGCTGCACCCATCAACTCGTCAGCACCCATCAACTCGTCATTTACATCAGGTATAACTCCCAATGCAATCCCTCCCCCCCGCCCCATGATAGGCCCCAGTGTATGATGTTCCCCTTCCCGAGTCCAAGTGATCTCATTGTTCAGTTCCCACCTATGAGTGAGAACATGTGGTGTTTGGTTTTCTGTTCATGCGATAGTTTGCTGAGAATGATGGTTTCCAGCTGCATCCAAGTCCCTACAAAGGACACAAACTCATCCTTTTTTATGGCTGCATAGTATTCCATCGTATATATGTGCCATATTTTCTTAATCCAGTCTGTCACTGATGGACATTTGGGTTGATTCCAAGTCTTTGCTATTGTGAATAGTGCCGCAATAAACATACGTGTACATGTGTCTTTATAGCAGCATGATTTATAATCCTTTGGGTATATACCCAATAATGGGATGGCTGGGTCATATGGTACTTCTAGTTCTAGATCCTTCAGGAATCGCCGTACTGTTTTCCATAATGGTTGAACAGGTGCTGGAGAGGATGTGGAGAAATAGGAACACTTTTACACTGTTGGTGGGATTGTAAACTGCATGTGAATTTCTATACACACTGTGTGTGTGTGTGTGTGTGTGTGTGTGTGTGTGCGCCTGTGTGTGTTCTTTTCTCTTTGCCTGGAATACTCACCCTTATTCCACAGTCTAGCAAGTTACACTCCATTCTTTAAGAGTTATTTCAGGCATCATCTTATGATGGTTAACTTGACTGAGGCAGAGGGTGCCCAGACATTTCAACCCCTATTCTGGAATTGTCTATGATGGTGTTTCTGGATGAGACTGACATTTGAATCACAGACTGAGTAAAGCAGATTTCCTTCTCAAATGTAGGTGGGCCTCATCCAATCAGTTGAAGGCCTGACTAGAACAAAAAAAGCTGATCCTCCCACAAATAGAAGAGAACTATCTCACTGCTTAGAGCTGAGACATTGGTTTTGTTCTGCCTTTGGACTTGAACTGAAACATCAACTCTTCTTTGGTTGCAAGCCCGTTGGCATTTGAACTGCAACTACAACATTAACTCTCCTGGTTCTCAGGCATTCAGACTTGGACTAGAACTGTACCATCAACTCTCCTGGATCTTGTCAGCCTTTATAGTCACATAAGCGAATTTCTTACATATTTATGTAAATGTCTTTACAGCTGTATCTATATCCACCCATCTAAATCAATCAATCTATCTATCCATATCTATCTGTCATATTGGTTCTATTTCTCTGACGAACTCTGACTAATACACGCTTTCTCCAGAAGTCTTTCAGGACATCCTCTCTGTCCCCTCCCCACTTCCTACTGCTGATTGGGTTAGAGTCTTTTTCTTGATGCCACTATAATTACTTACAAAGTTTTCTACCTTACCCCTCATCACATAGTGCTAAATTGTCTGTTCATACAACTGTTTTCTCAACTCTACTATGAGACCTTTGAAGGCTGCAACTGTCTTAGTCAACATTATAACCTGCTACTAGTGCAAGTGTCCAGTGAATAATCTTTAAATGAATAATAAACTTAATTGCCCAACTATTTCCTTGCCTGTACTAATTACTGACAGTTCCCTTTGAGGAACATATTTAAACTAATTACTTCAATTTCTGTTCTGCTTCGCTATTCTCTTTCCAAAGAGTATATGGTAACTTTCTCCATCCAAAAATATGCTGTGCATTTCTAGCATATAGCTCATGTTAGTTGGAAACTTTTCTAGTTTCCATGTACAATATTTTGACTATTTTCCCCAAGTAATAAAAAATGGATAAATAAAACAAAGGAAACAAAGGAATACACATTGAATTGAAAATTAAATGTATTGATAAATTTTGTGCACATTTATTCATGTAATTAAACATATACACATGTGTATTAAGATGGAGTATATATCATGTGTATAATAGAGATATACACATATGTATCTATAGATATGTGTATCTATGTATCAATTTCTCATTAATATTCTGAAACTGATGACTATACACATTGGTGCTTAAGAAAGTCCCTATGTCTATTATATCTTCAGTCTTACTGAGACTTTCTGTGACAGCTGCAGTGGCAAAGTCACTCAAAGCCACAGCTGTTTAGGGTGCCTATTTCTTTCCAGTGCCCAGGGTCTCTGCAGTGAGACTTAGCTATTAAGTTATCTAGGGCTTCTGAACCTCCAATCTCAGCAAGAGGCTTGCTAGGATGTTGTTACGTTTTTCTTCTCAGTAAGAATATTTCAAAAACCCAGCAACCCCTGCTTCTCCATAGATATTCAAGGCACTTCTCACACGAATGGCAGAGAACACTGGAGACATCTGGGCAATAAGAACTCACAGGGCTGCAGTGCTGTGGCTCAGCCCCTTTCCCAGGGGCAGCTGCTTTGGGTGGAGGCAGCTCTGGAGTCAGGCTCACTGTGAGTGAGCTGGGGTGAGGGTGGGCACTCACCCTTCTTACCCAAGAGAGTCCATCAGGCCTCATCAAGATGCTTCCCTAAATCCAAGAATCATCTGTTCCAGATTAGAATTTGGCTATTTCCCCAGAAGGCGGAAACCACTGCCATCAGTTTTTGCTTGAAAAGCCTTCACTTTTCTTCTTGCTGTATCTGGATGCGCAGCCCCAAACCTGGTGATTGACACGTTAAAAAGTGATGAACTGAATGAAATAAATGAAACTACAGAATTTGAGAACTATGAGAAGAGGGGAATGACATCCAACTGGACGTTTTCTTCTGAAAACTTCCTAGACCTTGACTATTTTTCTTAAAATGATGCAGAAGAAAGTCAGTTGGTTAAAAAAATAAAGTCTGAAAAGAAATGGACTGAAGATGGAATCCCAGGAGCTCAACCTCCTCAGAGATTGCTGCCTGCTCCTCAGGGATAAATCTAATCTTGTAGGATAATAACGCTAAATTTATTGGAAGATTTGTAATTTTTAACCAAAAATCTTAAGCTTGCTAACACTCTTATATTTATTTCTTTATTTTTAATTTTTTTGAGACAAGATCTTGCTCTGTTGCCCAGGCTGGAGTGCAGTGGTGTGATCATAGCTCACTGCTGGGCTCAAATGATCCTCTGCCTAGGCCTCTGGAGTAGCTGGGATTACAGGCAGGTGCCACCATGCCTGGCTTCCCTCTGACATTTATAACCTGAGATAAAGTCGGCATTCTCACCTTCAGCCTTTCATCTCAGCCATCAGTAATAAAGAGCAAGTCTGCACCTGAAATTGCGTTTGTGTTAAGACTGAGTAAATGAATAGAAAGAGAGCGAATGTATTCTACTCAATGACTGCATGTTAATTTCTGACTAGTTTTTACCTTATCTGTAGTTGTTAACATTAAACTCCAAATGGACTAAAAAGACGAGTTAGAGTAATGCTCTATTTATGTTAGAGCAGTTGCCCTCTTTGGTTGATCACTAGCACCTTCTTATGTCAAATATCCCACAGATAATTTTGAAAACCTTATAGATACACAAGGAAGTGTTTCTGTACGGAAAATACCATGGTGCCTTCTTGGCCATGGCCTGAAACTCTGGAGTTCATTTGCTTTGTTACAAAACTGCTGAATGTGAAAATGGTTTGAGATCCTAATAAATTTTTTAAAAGATTTCAGTTCTATTTCTCAACAGAGACATGGGGAGTAGGATGCCTAAGCAAGGATTTAAAAAGGGCCTGGATACATGGGAGCTTCATTCCCAAATAATCCTTTTCTTAAAAAGTCAAATGCAAGTGGGGTGTTTTACAGTTACAAATGCAATCATTGACATGGGCAGTGATCACTGCTGGGTAGTAAAACCACTGGATGAACGTTGTTGAAAAGAGGAGTGTCACAAGGTTTTTCACTTGCTATTCCTCTGATTAGTAATTATTTACAGAGAGGAAAAGGTGCCTTCACAGTGGAGAAATCCATTGGATAAGTAATCAAATTGAATATTTATTTTTTATTTTTTTGAGGTAGGATCGTGCTCTGTTGACCAGGCTGGAATTTCTAATCATGGAACACATGGCATGTAGTTTCTGATGTGACGCGCTGGGAAGGACTCAATATTACCTATGTGTGGTTCTTCCCTCACAAATACATAAGCTGAATTTAACTAAGAGGAACAAATCAGACATTTCCAAACTGTATGTCACATTCCATAAACCAGCTGGCCTGAATTCTTTAAAATTGCCTGTGCTGTGTGATATGGTTTGGCTCTGTGTCCCTACCCAAATCTCTCTAATTGTAATAATCCTCATGTGTTGAGGGAGGGAGGTGATTGGATTATACGGGCAGTTTCCCTCTAATGAGTGAGTTATCATGAGATCTGATGGTTTTCTAAGTTTTTGGAAGTTCTTGCTTCACTCCCTCTTGCCTGCTGCCATGTAAGACATGCTTGCTTCCCTTTGACCTTCTGCCATGATTGTAAGTTTCCTGAGACCTCCAAGCCATGCTTCCTGCTAAGCCTGCATAATGGTGAGTCAATTAAACTTCTTTCCTTTATAAATTACCCTGTCTCAAGTATTTCTTTTTTTTCAGGTATTTCTTTATAGCAGTGTGAAAATGGACTAATACACCATGAAAGAAAAATAAATGCAAGGGAATTTTCTGGGTTAAAGAAAAATAAAGGAACATGACAAATAAATGTAATCTGAGATCTTCGATCTTTGATCTATGATCCTGGATTTTTTTTAAAGCTAGAGGTATAAACTATAGATTAAATAATAGTATTCATTCAATGTCAAATTTCTTGAGGTAATGATAGCATTGTGATTATGTAGGAGAATGTCCTTATTTGTAGGAGATACATCCTAAAGTATTTAGGAATGAATTATTGTAACATCTGCAACTTGCTTTCAAAGGGTTAAGCAGATATATATATATGTATGCAATATACATGTATGTGTATATGCACACACATAACTATATATATAACTACATATATGTGTGTGTAGAGAGTCAGAGAAAGAAAACATGCAAAAATGGTTTTTTAAATATAGGAGAGGAAGCTCAGCTTAATCGACAGGGTCTCCGCACAAATGCAGGAGGCTTGGCAATTGTCTGTTTCCTAGAAGAGGTCAGGTGATCTATACCACCCTACCAGTTGGAGACAGAGATGACCAATATCTTCCTAACTTACATGTCATTTCTTCAAGACACCCCATAAATTGGGGCTTGCATAACATCTTAATTTTTCACATAGTGGTTTTGGCAAGAGAACATATTTCGTTATTTTACTAATATGGCCCTGGAGCCAGACTACCCAGGTTTTAATCCAGGCTATTAACTTCCTAGCTGTGCAGATCTGGGGAAGTTATTTACTCAATCTCTCCTGATATCAGTATCACCTTTCATCAAAGTGGTAAAATAGCAGTAACTATCTCATGGGGTTATGATAAGGACTAAAGGAAATAAGAAATACAAAGCTCTTGGCATGGTGTCTTGCGCGTAGTAAGCACTCAATAAATATTTGCTACTATTAATACTAGTGTCATGCATGCTACTCAGATCTCACAACTACAATAATAAAACTCAACAACAAATATATATGAATCACATGCCATGTACCAGGCATTGCTGTTGTTCATTGAGCATCAGTGCAGGCCCCTGGCCCTAATGGAGCTTGCATCATAGTCAACAATTTCCATAAGCCAGGATCATTCTAAGCACCATGTAGAATTAACTTAATTATCAGAATAACTCTGACTCAAGAAGTCTCACTTCAAACGTTCTGTTTGGTGACTTTGCTTGCTGGAATTTTCTGAGGCTTCTGAAAAATAACTGAGTTAAAGTTGGTGTATATATATGTGGGGGTAGGGTAGGGAAGAGTTTCTTTTGCTATATTTTGTTTTGCATTTCCAACTCCATGAACCTGTTTAATAACAAAAATCATTTTCTGGTTGAGCCAGCTCTGAAGGGTCCAGTAGAAACAGCCGATGAAGCCCTCTCCTCATTGCAGGTCAGTGACATTCTCTGGGATGGGGCAGGTCAGAAGAAACTAATGGGAAAGTGACACAAAGAATAAATCCAACCTCCCTTTACTGTAGACTGATTTTTCAGGTTCATAAGGTTCAGAATTTCTACCAGGTTTCTTCATTGTGGCCAGTGGTGTTATGATTATACTAATTGGAGAAGAGAAAGCACTTGGCATTTAGGGAGTACGGTGCTCGATGCCATATTCTAAATTCAGAATCATCCCCCTTTCTTGCTCTCTGGACTCCCCTTGCAGCTGCCCTGTGTGATGCGTTCTAGCTCTATACCAGGGGTCTCTGCTCACTTTCCTGTTTAGCCCAGTAGGAGTCACAGGGGAGATGCAGTAAACTTGTCAGCAGTTTGTCATTTATTCTCTTACTTGCAATTCCAGACCCAAAGATGTGTCTTGAACACTCTTGATGTGTTGCTTCATGCTGTGCACCTCCAGATAATTTCTCAGACCCTCTCAAATCGTTTTTACTCCCATGCAACCTCAAGACACCTTTCCAAATACATTTCCTTTCATTTTATAAACCCTGAGTATTTCCAAGAAAATGTTGCTTTTATGTTTCTGTTTTGTGTCCACTTACCTCATCCTACTGTTTAGTAAGAAAAATTAGTGTTATTCAAGAAGTCACATTATCTGTCTTTTCTTTTCATTGAGAGAAAGAATGGCCACAGTCTTAACCAAGTGCAAGTCTGGCTGGAAATCCAAACCCACACGGTATTTTTTACTTTGCAAATGTTCCTCTTCCCGATCAAAGAGCCCAGGCTGAAAACTCAGGGAAGGCTGTATCAGAACGGACAAAACAGAAGTACCCAACTAAATTAACCATATAAATTAATAATTTATCTTCTACTGACAATTTTTTGTTAGATACTTAAAATGTTCTTATCCTCTAATCCCAAAATTCTACTTCTGGGAAATTGTCCTAAAGGCATGGTCAGATATACACCAACAGATTAATGAACACTGTAATATCATTTAGCGTAGTGAAAAATTTGAAAATTTATTTGAAACTAAATATCTGACAATATGATATTGCTAAAACAAATTATGGAATGTCCAAAACATAATATATTGTGTAGCCATTAATGACTATTTAGTAAAAGAAGATTTAGTGACATTGGAAAATGCTTACAACATATTAAATAACACTATGTAAGTCAGTTACAAAGTTAATTACAAAAAGGTGGCATGGGAGTTATTTAAAATTAATGGGAGAGAATAAACTGATGGAATGTTTAACTGTGACTTCCGTGGTCAGCTGTGGGATCTTTGCCTCAGAAGGAAAGGGAATTTCTCTCCATGTACCAAAAATGCAGCCAGAGCTTTTGGTTCTAGAGGGTCAGTGTTTTTCTGTATGCAGAGGACAATGAACAAGCTTTGTTTCCAAGGTCCAACACTTTTGGAAGGAAGAAAATGGAGCTTGTGGCTTTTGAGGGGGAAAGAATGTTGACTCTCCTGGAGGAATTGGAGTCCCTGGGACTGGGAAGGGGACAAAATGTTGCAAATTTTAATGAAGAGCTGAAGCTCGGGATTGTGCTGATGTGCAGCACCCAGGAGGAGGGGCAGCAGGTGACAGGGTGACTCCAGGTATCTTCGGGCAGGAGGATGCAGTGCTGCGGCTCATCATGATCTCTATTCTTCCCCGGCTACTGGTCCCAGGAGGTTACACACATGTTCTGATATCTTTCACCTTAAAACAAAACACCTTCCTCGACCCATATTTCCCTGTCCCTGCTGATATGGTTTGGAGATGTGGACACCCAAATCTCATGTCCTATTGTAATCTCTAATGTTGGTAGGAGGTGACGGGATCATGCGGGAGGATTTCCCTTTTGGTGGTGTTCTCGTGATAGTGAGTGAGTTCTCGTGAGATCTGGTTGTTTAAAAGTGTGTAGAACCTCCCCCTCTCTTCCTCCTGCTCCAGCCATGTGCAGTGTTGAGTCCTTCTTCATCTTATGCCATGATTGTAAGTTTCCTGAGGCCTCACCAGAAGCCGAGCAGAAACTGCTATGCTTCCTATGCAGCCTGCAGAACCATAAGCCAAGTAAACTTTTCTTTATAAATTACCCAGTCTCGGGTATTTCTTCATAGCAGTATGAGAATGGACTAATATAACTGCCTTGCCTCCCCATTTCTAAAAGCTTGCCCATGATGGACTGCCTTGCTGCCCTAATTCTGGGTACTGTTCAGCCCCCCACATGTTCAGAGATGGCTCCAGGTACCTCACTGAGGTCCTCTCTGCTGCCACATTCAGTGGACCACTCCTTCTGCTCACTGATCTCCAGCCCCCAGTCTCATTCAAGGTCCTCAGTCACTCAAGCCCTCCGGAAACACCCATGTTCCCAGATTCTGGGACATTGGTGCTTCTAGCTTTCTTCTGACTTGCTGGCTCTACTTTCCCGCCCTCCTTTGCTAACTACTCCAGGTCAAATTCTAAATGCTGATGGACTACAGATCCAACCTGCTTTCCCTGTGGTCCCCCTTTCCTTCCCTCCCTAGATAATTCCACCTATTCTCAGAAATTTATTTTTATTCCAGATTGTTTTCATACCTGTGTAGGTCTAGATATCCTGACTTTTGAACCTACATCCCATTTCATATGAAGCATACACAGTTCAAAGTAAGTGTGCTTTCTTTTTTTTTTTTTTTTTTTTTTTGAGACGGAGTCTTTCTCTGTCGCCCAGGCTGGAGTGCAGTGGCCTGATCTCGGCTTACTGCAAGCTCCACCTCCCAGGTTCATGCCATTCTCCTGCCTCAGCCTCCCGAGTAATTGGGACTACAGGTGCCCGCCACCATGCCCGGCTAATTTTTTTTTTTTTTTGTATTTTAGTAGAGACGGGGTTTCACCGTGTTAGCCAGGATGGTCTCGATCTCCTGACCTCGTGATCCGCCCGTCTCGGCCTCCCAAAGTACTAGAATTACAGGCGTGAGCCACCACGCCTGGCAAAGTAAGTGTGCTTTTTACTGAGAGGGCACCTTCTTTTTATTGTGTAAAATATATGTGACGTACATTTTGCCATTTTAATTATTTTTAAATGTTCAATTCAATGGCATTAATTACATTCAGATGCTATGCAACTAACACCACAATCTATTTCCAAAAAGTTTTTATCACTCCAAACAGAAATTCTGTATCCATTAAGAAATAACTCCCCATTTCCCCCTCCCCCGACCCCTGGTAACTTCTAATCTACTTTCTGTCCTTACAAATTTGCCTAGTCTTGATTAAATATGCCTTTTTTTTTTTGCTGTTAAAAAAGAATTTTATAATTTTGCTTTTGAAACTTGGTAAAGCATTTCAACTTTACACTGGCTCTCATTTTCCAGCCACCAATAAGGATGCCCAGATATTCTTATACAATGAGAAAAATCTAAACCCCAAATTGCATTTTAAAAATGGTTCTTTTATACATACCAAAGTTTAACAATTAATGAAGATGATATAAAACTGTATTTTGTAAACAGTTAATGGATTATTCATTCATTTTCAATTTATATTTGTGTATTTTGAATTAAGAAAAATACTTCTAGGCTCACATAAAGTTGCAAAATAATCATACTTCACTTTTAAAACCTGTGTGGGGCAAGGCACCATGGCTCATGCCTGTAAACCCAGCACTCTGAAAGGCCTAGGCAGGAGAATCACCTGGGCAACATGGTGAAACCTCATCTCCACAAAAATCAGCCAGGTGTGGTGTAGCACACCTGTAGTTCCAGCTACTCGGGAGGCTGAGGTGGGAGAATTGCTTGAGCCCAGAAAGTTGAGGCGGCAGTGAGCCATTATCGCACTACCGAGTGAGACCCTGTCTTAAAACACAAAACAAAACAAAAAACCACCTTGCGTGGATTTCACCAGTTTTTACATGCACTAATTGAGTGTGGGGGGGGATGGGTGTGTAGTTACATCACGTTGTATCATATGTACATTTATAGATTCAGGTAACCGTCACCACCATTGGGTATAGAGCCATTCCACCCTGATAAAAAAATAAATACATAAATAAATAAAAAAACAACTCTCTCCTTCTGTCCCTTTACAGTCACACCCTCCCATCTGGTTCTGAATCCCTGACTGCCACCAATCTGTCCTCTATCTCTATAATTATGGCACTTGGAAAATATTACAGAAATAAAATCCTACCATATCATACTTTTTGAGATCAGCTTTTTTCACTCAGGGTCTGTTTTCCCTGGTCCTTCAGGTACCCTGCTGTCTGAGAAGGTGATCTCCATGGACACACAGGATTGATGGGTAGAGAATGGTGTTTCAAAAGGGCTACAGTGAAAGATTTTTCTGGGTGTGATTTGGCCCACTAAACTTGAAAAATTAGGAACAGATTCAATATTGTGTTAGAGAGGAAGATCCATTGTAAAAATTAGTTTTTTTTTCTTTTTTCTTTCTTCCTTTCCTTTTTTTTTTTTTTTTTTTTGAGACAGAGTCTCACTCTGTTGCCCAGGCTGGAGTGCAGTGGCCTGATCTCGGCTCACTGCAAGCTCCGCCTCCCGGGTTCCCGCCATTCTCCTGCCTCAGTCTCGTGAGTAGCTGGGACTACAGGCACCCGCCACCACACCCGGCTAATTTTTTGTATTTCTAGTAGAGATGGGGTTTCACCATGTTAGCCAAGATGGTCTCGATCTCCTGACCTCATGATTCACCCACCTCGGCCTCCCAAAGTGCTAGGATTACAGAAAATTACTCTTAAATCACTTGGAACTTTCAACTCCTTGCAGTAATACCTTAGGAAATTTTTTAAAACTCATCCTTTCTTCCTTTGCTTCTGTCAATCATCTCCACCTCTTACCCTTCAACCTAGCCACCGTATTCCCTTGCCTGACTACTCCAAGAAGCGTCCTAGCTATTCTCTAGCTCCCATTCTTATCCTTCTAAAATCCATTCCCAGCAACAGCTCATGGCTTCTCTGTCCTCACATGTTCTCAGCTCTGAAAATGTCTCTTTAAAAGCTTTCTCTGACAATTGAATTCTCCCCCACCAAGTAACCCTGGTCTATTTTATGTTTATATTACTTATGAAGATGAATTAATAGCATTTATCTTGTTGACTTGCAGTCATTTACTTATTTATATCTTCTCCTTCTTCTATAAAATAACCCCAACGACAGCAAGATCCTCATGTCTGTAGCACCTGCAACACTTTGCACAGTCTGTGATCTCAGCAAGTATTTCTGATGGAATGAATGGCTAAATGAAGATACACGAGGCTGAAAAACTGCCCCCAAAGTGATGGAAGCAAGACGGCTTTAATTACTACACTATATAATTGCTCGGAAAACCCAGGAGAAAATTGAGAACTGCTCCAGCAACTGGGGATATGCAGACCAGCAGGATGCTGTGGACTTAAAATCCATCCAAGGCTGGACATCCCAGCACTTCGGGAGGCCAAGGTGGGAGGATCATTTGACACTGGGAGTTCAAGACCAGCCTGGGAAACATAGTGACACCCTGTTGCTACAAAAAATTAAAATAACTTAGCTGGGAGTAGTGGTGTGCATCTGTAGTCCCACCTACTTGGGAGGCTGAGGTGGGAGGACTGCTTGATTCTTGGAAGTAGAGGCTGCAGTGAGCTAATATCATGCAATTGCACTCCAGCCTGGGCAACAGAGCAAGATTCTGTCCCAATAAATAAATAAATAAATAAATAAATAAATAAATAAATAAAAATTTATCCAACGTACTGAGTTCAAAATCTCAACCCTGTGGAAAATGCCATTGGATTTTGCAGCATCACAGTGATTAGGATGTTGGCTTTCACCTGAACTTCCTGGAGAAGAAAGATCTCTCTTTTTCCCCTGTTGCCTTATTTGATTTTTTGTGTACATAATAATCAGTCACTTGTAAACTCCGAAGCTGCAAGCCAGTGGGAAGTACATGGCAAGAAGGAGCAAGCTTCATGCCAATGTAGTGGAGGAACGACTCCAAATCAAGTCAAGTTTATGAGTTCACCTGACGTGTATCACCCTAGTTGGCTCTAACATCCCAATGGCAAGACCAGCCAGCTCAATTGGATTGGGTATTTTCTGCTTCAGCAAAGAACGTATGTAACTGATTTATTGATGGAGGCTGGGGGAGGTGGAGGGGTTGATATTTGGCATTTAGGGCCCAAAAGCAAAGCTAATTCATGTTTTGTATGGAAAAATATATTTTTCTAAATAAAAAAAATGACAGGCTTCTTCCTTCAAAGCAAAGAAGGAAAATGAAAGTTTTTTGCTCCTAACTGAGGAAAAATGGTCCCCAAACAAGATATTTCTATACCTCAAATAAGATAAGACCAGGGCTAGTCTTCGGTCTTATTTGTTAATGAACTATTTGGCCACCAAGATAATTTTTGACTTCTGAAGGTTAAAGCTACTTAAACAAAAATGTTCTCCATACTGTTGGGATGGAGTTCTTTGGGGTGCAGCCTGGGGAGGTCTCACTAAGACAGGACACCGTGCCTTACTAAGGAAGGACTCTGTTTCCAGGGATTCATGGCACATACGTAACCTAACATATTAGAGGAAGCCACTTTACCTAATTAGGCACCAAGGTTTCAAATGACTTCTGAAACACGATGTCATGTGGAAATGGCCACCAAGGCAGAGAGAGTGAGATGCAGGTTGTGAGCTGCTCTTCCATCCTCTGATGAAATATTGACAGCCCCTATTGTGTAAGTGAAGGTAAATGGACCAGGCACTACCGGAGATTCTACGATGACGGACACACAAATCCTGTCTTCAAGAAGGTTACCATAGAAGTACAGGAGAGGTATCTGTGTCTAGATAATTCTAAGATCACATGGAGATAAGCACAGAAAGTGATAGGAAAAATGTTATTAAACTCCAGAAAAAATAGAAATCATTTTACCTGGATGTGATAGGAAGTGGCTAAATGAGGAAGGGAAGTCAATAAGGAAATTCTTTGTGGGACAGACGACATGTGCAAGGAAACTTGCCAGCTGGGTAGAGTCTGTCTAGGAGGATATGGGACCAAGGGGGAATGTCTTTTAGATAAAGACATCCACAAACTCATCTGTAAAGGACCATTGTCCTGAGAAGGCAGCAGGGGACAGGAAGAAAAGTGGTCTGATCTTCTCCGAAAAAACCAGAGAAGCAACTGTAGACAAAGATACACTTCTTTGATTCATACCTAGTTGTGTTATCAGCTTTGAGTCACAATCCACAGACCAAGACTGTATAAGCTTAGTTCAGCAAAATGCATCTGCAGGAGATAAGCCCATAAACACCCATAAGAGATTTGCATTTCAGATTCAGCACCGCCTCAAGCTAGGTGTAAGCTCAGGGACATTTTACTGCTTCATCCCTCAGTTACTTTTTTTGAGCTACCTTACCAGCTTCTCCCAAATAATGAATGAGATTTTTTGAAATTCAACTTTGGGAGCATTCTGGAGACATTAGATGGAGAAATTCATGAGTGTGGATTCTTGGAGTCAGTTTGTTCTCATTTTAACCTAATTTATTTTCCTACCCAGTCTGTAAACTTGGACAAATGATTTAACCTTTTTAAGCCCATTTCCTCATCTCTAAAACTGGGGAGTAACAGTAAAATTGGGGAGCCCATACTTCATGTGCTTAATGTTTAAAGATTAAATAAGAACATTTGTATAAAGACTTTAACCCAATTACTATGTACTAAAGTACATAGTAAGTTATCTGTATTATGAATAAGTAAATAATGGCACCTAGTCAGGAAATTGATGCTATGGATGAAAACCTTGTGATGAGGGCAATTAACTGACCCGGAGATCTAAGTTATCAAAGGAGCATTTGATGACTTAGAATATAGAATAATCTCACATAAAACTCACCACCGCCTCTTTAGCTTGAGCCTTTCAGTTGAAGAGAAGGCTTAGGGAAGATGATGTTTAGAGATGGGCTAGAAAATATCACTCAACTAGAAAACTTTGAGTAGAATCCATCTCTCTCTTACATATTTCTCTCTTTTCATCAACATTTTGGAAAGTGGTCCCTTCCTATGTTGAAGTTCGGGGCATGAAAGAGCTCTCCAGTGAGTAATCACTTCACTCATCATTGGAGACAGCTCCTTCTAGCATAGCCAACAGAGTTCCATTATTTATGTCTTTCAAATAAAATAAAAAGTTCCTAGGACTCATTTGCCTGTAGGTTCTTTTCTGTGATTTTTTTTTTTTTTTTTCATCCAAGGTGTCCACTTAATAATCAAGTCGATTACTCCTGCATTGGACTCATAGAAAGTAAACTTCCAAGCTTTTTGTATTTCCTCATACCTGGGTCACTTAGTGTAATATTTTATTTTACTGGAATTTTAACACCTTCACTTAAAACAGGAAGTTAAGCAACTTCATACAAGATATCTTAGAACCTATAAACGTCTCAACCAACATTATCCTCACAGTTCACTTTCTCTTGCTTATGTGAATGGGATAAAATATACAGTTTATCCAAGAGGGGCCATGCCAAATAGAAACATAACACTTTGTTT
Organism: Macaca nemestrina; assembly: GCF_043159975.1. NCBI lineage: Eukaryota > Metazoa > Chordata > Mammalia > Primates > Cercopithecidae > Macaca > Macaca nemestrina. The sequence continues at coordinate 114,781,796 of NC_092133.1, read as the reverse complement.
AAAAAGCAGGTATCTTATTACTTACAACCCTCACCTTCTGGCCCAACCTAATACCATAATTACTCTCTTAAATTTCCCATTATTTAACGTCATCTATTCTGTCTTCTTTTGTTACCATTATTTAACTAACTAAACAGACCAAATATAATACCAAAGGCTAAAGGAGGCATGAATCCAACTTGTGGAAACCTGCTTTTAATTTAGAATTATGGGGCCAGTTTCCTAGAAATTGCCACATTTTAAAGAAAATAGATTTGTCTTCTTTATGTCAAGAGATGGCTGATCTAATTAGAATCAGTTTAATCTAATAAAAAGTCGTGTATGTACTGTCTTCAAAATGAATATTTTAGTCCCAAATCCAAACTTAATCATCAAATGTATATTCTTGCTAGTCCAAACCAAAAATTAAATCATTGAATTCCCATAAGAACTTTCTCCACTCATAGAGATGTGTTATAAGGTATGAAGTTGAAAAGATAAAACAAAATTACTTGGCCACCAAGTAGACCACAATGAATTTTTTTTTTCTTCTAAAGAGATACTGACATAAGAAAATTATTGGGAAGTTAGGGAGCTCTTTATAAATGTATGCTTCTTGAGGGTAAGGGGCATGACTAATTTTCACACGCCTAGTGCTTCACAGCACACCCCTCACACAGTTGGTACTCAGAAAATGAGAGCTGAATGTATGTTAATTTCAATCTTGAAAATATGGAGATGAAAGGCGAGATTAACCCAAGGAGAAAATGCCTTGTTTTGCTCCCGATCATACATAACAGGTGCTTAAGACATATGCACAGAATGAATGAATGGTTGACTCTGAAGCTGGCTTGGTACCCCTGATTGGATTGTTGGACTTAGTTCATATGGAATCTTCAAACCACCTGGAGAAACTGTTCACCAAATGCTGAACAAATGAACTCGGTAGGACATGGCCTAGCAGTGAGTCCTTGGAGAACCAAGCAAATGACAATTTTATAACAGATTATTTTAACCACTAGGAAGTCCAAGAATTCTGTCACATTTGACTGGTTACAAATGCAATTAGAACGCTAGATCCCTAATTCGTTGTTTTAATAATTTGGGATTGTCTTAGTCCATTTGTATTGCTATAAAGGAATACCTGAATAAAACTTATAAAACTTATAAAAAGAAAAGGTTTATTTCACTCACAATTCCGTTGTCTGAAAAAGTGCAAGATTGGGCATCTAGTGAGGGCCTCAGGCTGCCTCCACTCATGGTGGAAAGTGAAGGAGAGCTGGCATGTGCAGAGATCATATGGAGAGAGAGGAATCAAGAGAAAGATGGGGCAGAGGGGTGTGCCAGGCTCTTTTAGTAACCAACTATACAGGAAAGAGAACTCACCCACAAGGGAGGGCATTAATCCATTCATGATGGATTAATGACCCAAACAGCTACTATTAGCGCCACTGCCCCTGCTACCCTGCCCCGCTCTGCCAACACTGGAGATCAGATTTTGACATGAGGCTTGGAGGGGACAAACATCCAAACCATAGCTGAGATAGAAGGCAGCATATAGATTATTCAAGAAATCACAGCAAACTGCAGGCAATTTCCACTTTAAACACGTCAGGTAACTTTAGAGTGGTCTATAAATAATTGGCATATTCTCTGACCCTGGACAAATTGGTAGGGGACATGACTTTCTTTTTATTATTATTATTATTATTTTTATTTTATTTTTTGTAAAGGCCATGAATGAATATGCTTTTATCATGCCTTCAAAATCATCCTCAGATGATTTTGAGTCTTAATCTCTCTCTTTTGAGCATTTTACCTGTTACCAATCCAGTGGATGGAAAATCATTTTATTTTTATTTGTATTGTTTTTTTTTGAGACAGGGTCTCACTCTGTTGCCCAGGTTGGAGTGCAGTGGCTTGATCACAGCTCACTGCAGCCTCAACCTCCCAAGGCTCAGATGATCCTCCTGCCTCAGCCCCCATCCCCCTCCCCTGTAGCTGGGGCTACAGGCACGTTCAGGGGACATGACTTTCTCTGAAGAATTTTTGCAGCTCTGGGGCATACAGTCTCTTGCTCTGTATTTATCCAGAGTGAACATATTCTTCTTAGTCTTAATATAACCAGGAAGAAAAAGGAGGTTGAGCTACAGGAACCAATAACACAGTTCCCAAATGATGCATATTTTTCACAATGTGATAAACCAACCAGAGCAATATGCATGCCTCACTGGAAACATCAAAATGAAAAGCCTCCACCTCAAATCTTTGTATTTTCCCTCTAAGTCTGAAACATACTGTCTGTGGAAAGAGACTAGAAGTGGGGTGAACATAAATAAATTTCAGAATCTTCTTAGATCTAAGCAGAGAATAACCACCACCACCACAAAAATCACAATATTCAACAATTATTACAAAAATATAGCACTAGAATTGACTCACGTATCTCAACTCCTCAGGGGCAAAACTGACTTTGCTTATGGACCCTAGATTTTAGTAACACTCGCCCTTCTTAGAGTTTTCAAATAATTTTATAAAGATAAAAGTTTACTAGTATGTGGGATATATACATACTCTACCACATATTTACGTAGTTTTGTGTGCAAAGACACACATACCCGGAAAGAAAGCTAACTACGCTAGCCTCTAAAATGTAGCTGTGTTTGGGGAGAAACACAATAGACCTTTAACTGAGCACATCAAAACTGCTTAATGGTTTTCTGACGTGCCTCCAGGCAGTGGAGAATAGCATGTCCAATTGGAAGCACAGGGAGAATTCTGAAGCAGCGAAAAAAGAAATGAATCCTTCTCTTTCTCATTTTCTTTTTGAACTCTCTAATATAATTTTTCAACATTGTTCTTTTGAAGCCTGACATTAAGATGAAAATTCCTGAGGACTGTGAGACACTGGAATGCATTACAAAGGAGGGCACGGAATGGCCTTTAATGCAGATCCTTAAGAGGGTAGAGGGCAGCATTCTTAGTTTCCTTTCCACCCCCTAAGTCCAACAGGCTATGAAAATTATTTTAACTCTGCCTGACTAGCCCAAACAAAACTAAACAAAAACATTGACTTCCTGATTATTTATACCCATTTGCCTCATGACTTTGTAAGGAGGGATCTGAGTGGCAAGGACAGTCTTCATCATGCTTCGTCCCTCTACTCTGCTTGACATACAGGTACGGGCAAGGATTCCGAATTTTTCTGCTCCTCTAGCCTTTTGATGTGTTTGTTCACAAGTACCCGAGCCTTGGGGCAGGATACACCTTCCTTCGGCTGCACTAGGGGAAGACGCTCTAGGAGGTCAGCTGACCACGTGGGGAGGAGGCTCTAGGAGGTCAGCTGACCACGTGGGGAGGAGGCTGTTGGAGATCAGCTGAGGTCTAAGGAGAAGGCTCTGGTCGGCTGATGCCCTGGGGAGGAGGCTCTGGTAGGCTGACTGCATGGGGAGGAGGCTGTGAGAGGTCGGCTGAAGGCGTGGGGAGGAGGCTCTGGGAGGTCAGCTAACCACAGGCACCTCCCCTGCGTCTCAGCGCATTCACTGCTGGCCCATTGTGGCCGTGGGGGTGTTCCCAGTTCTCTCCGGGACTATTCCGCATCTTCCCAAGTTTTCTGGCGGTGAAATGCATTTCCACAGGAGAGTGGAACCAAGCTCTAAATCAAGATCCCACATGTCCGCCCCTCTGAGTAGAACAACACACCCTCAGGCCCATCACTGTCATCCAAGGCCATGGCTTCCTGCTTGTGGGAGAAACCGAGCCCTCTAGCTGTGAGTTGCCTTGGTTCCTGGCCCTTGGCTTACAAACCCACCCACATCCACACCTGTCCTACTTCCAGTATCAGAGAATAAAGCTGAACAACCCCCGGGCCCTGCACCCAGCCCTCCTCCGGGACTGGTTCAACCCTCTTCTCTCCAGATTTTCCAGTGCTCCTTTTCTCCCCATCTTTCTAACCTCCTCAGGTTTCCCCTCGGCCTATAAAATTCTTCAAATAGCTCCCATCTGATTCTCTAAAATAAAAATAAGTTCCCTGACTTTACTACTCTTTCTTGATGACAACCCCCTTCTCATCCAAATGTCAAAAAATTCGGTCACTCTTTTAGCTTTTCTCCCTCACTACTCAGCCACTCTTCCCCTCTGAACCTCACTCAGCCACTCTTACCCCCTGAGGCCCCACTGCCTCCTATCTCCACTGGCTATGCCTTTCTTAAGGACACTCAGCGAACTTCATCATAATCCTTGTATTACTGAATAGCTGCCTCATTTGACCGGGTGGCCACTTCCTGCTCCTGGAGACTCTCAGATCCTTCTGGAGACTCTCAGATCCTTCTGGAACCGTGCACCTTTCTGAGCTCTGTTTCTTCTCCTCCTCCTCTGTGGGCTCCTCTTTCTTCCCTATCCCATGAAATGCTGGTGTTCTCTGGGGTCAGGTTCTTATCCCTTCTTTTTTTTTTTTTTTTTTTTTGAGACGGAGCCTTGCTCTGTCGCCCAGGCTGGGGTGCAGTGGCGCGATCTCGGCTCACTGCAAGCTCTGCCTCCCAGGTTCACACCATTCTTCTGCCTCAGCCTCCCAAGTAGCTGGGACTACAGGCACCCACCACCACGCCCAGCTAATTTTTTGTATTTTTAGTAGAGATGAGGTTTCACCATGTTAGCCAGGCTGCTCTCGATCTCCTGACCTCGTGATCTGCCTGCCTCCCAAAGTGCTGGGATTACAGGCATGAGCCACCCTGCCCGGCCTCTTGTCCCTTTTTTATGGTATACTTCCCTTGGCTGAGCTCACCTAATCTCATAGATGGGGGAGTCATTCACATGTAAAGGGTGAGTAATTCCATTTCCATTTCAGCCCCTGAGTTTCTGACTGATGTATACAACCACTGTGTGATATTTTCATTTTAGCATGTCCCGCAGTTTCCCACGATTTGTATTCCTTCTATATTTTCTGTCTCAAGGGGCTGGGTTATGGTACCCACGTGCATTACCTGGTTGCAGGTACACTCCACCGGTCATTGCACTTGCTTCGTGCCACCACACTGCTAACCAGCCAGCGAGTGCTTTGATTCACCTCCTAAATACATCCTAAGTCCCCTTCCCCTGCTGTCAACCAATACCCTAGCTTAGCTGCATATCAGCTTCCAAGAAGAGTGCAACGAACGCGTCCTCCTGCACCCAATTTTGTCCTTGTCAAGTCCATCCATTACACATCACCAGAGTGATCAGTCACTGAACTCTGACCTCCTTATTACTACAGGATGTAGTTCAAGCTCTACAGCTAGCTATGTAGGGACATGCAACATCGTTTTTCCAATCAGGAAAAGCTGAAACAATCACTGGGATTCTAGCAGCCTTATGGCAAAAGCCAGAAATGTTGGTGCACATCTTCTTGTAATTATACTACAGTTATTTGCATATGCGCTTATCTCCCCAATTACACGTTGCCTTGAGAAAAAGAGATTCCCCAGAGCCCCACACAGTGCCTGGCAAATGGTAAGAATTTAATAAATATTTCTTAAAGTGGGCTTCATTGAGCTTGCTACAGATCTCTGAAATTTACTCCTGCAAATCAGACGGGGAGGTAGCAATGACCGGTGAGGTGAAGGGATCGAGGGGCATCGGTGAGGGCAGGAAGTAACAAGAGAGAGTGGGTATCTAGCACCACATGACCTGAGTTGAAGACTAGGGGAGCCTCTGATGAGTGTGATGGTCTCACCTATACCAAAGAAAGGCAGACATAGAGATGCAAAGGGAAAGAATTAACTACTGAAAACATTGAAATGGCCCCAGACCTGTACTGATAAGGACAGAAGGTACATTAGAATTTCTCTCTCATTTCTGTCATTGGCAGAACAGAATATCATCTTCATCCAGTTGCCCTAAACACCTGACATATCAGGTATTTAGCATGGGTGTTGGTATTCAGGGGCCATGATTAAACCCAAGATGTATCTGCGTTCAAGAACAGCAAGCTGCCCTATAATGGGGTCCTTCCATGCAATCTGAAGAACCTTTCATCAGTGGGGAAACACCTCCCCATTCTCTTCATGACACTTCTAGAAGAGCAAAAGATAGTGCCTCTATCTCCGGGTGTGCTTAGGCTCTGAGAGGTCTCACGAAGTCCAGCAGCTTTGTCCCTAAAAGGAGGTCTCAAGTCCTTTATCACATAAATGGCATTTTTTTCTTATCTAAATGTGAAGAGCCACCCTGGCTTATTGTCCCTTCATATTCTTCTTGAGTCTGTGTGCACATGGTTTGGGAAAATTAAAACGGTAGCAAAATCTCAGATACCGTTTTTATTCCCATTATCGAAAACATCCTGTGCTCATAGGCAAACAATAAAAATAGACCTAACCACTTTTAAGAAAAGAAACTTTTTTATTTCTATTTTCCTTTTCTACTCATTGAATCCTTCTATTTCTGGAATCCTCATTTTTCTGATCATTTTTTAAATTCTCAAAGACCAGGTACAGTAGCTCACCACCTGTAGTCCCAGTGCTTTGGGAGTCTGAGACAAAAGGATTGCTTGAGCCCAGGAGTTCAAACCCAATCGCTACGAAAAGTAAAATAAAAAAATTAACTGGCACAGTGGTGCATGTGTGTAGTCCCAGTTACTCAGGAAGCTAAGGTGGGAGGGTCACTTGAGCCCAGGATTTCAAGACCAGTCTGGGCAACATAGCAAGACCCCATCTCTAAAAAATAACACTGAAATTAACTAGACATGGTGGCCACACACCTGTAAGTCCCAGCTACTCAGGAGGCTCAGGTGGGAGGATCACTTAAGCCCAGGAGTTCAAGGCGGCAGTGAGCAGTGATTGCACCACTGCACGCCAGCCTGGGCAACAGAGCAAGGCCCTGACTCTAAAAATAAATTAAAAATTAAAAATAATGAAAAAAAATAAAACTGTCAAAGGAATTATCTGGTATGATCCATAAGGCCAAATGTTTGTGGTACATCAGAAAATCATATTCTGTAAAGCTGGCTGGATTCTTACAATATTATCCAGAACTTCCAAGATAGGACATGTAAAATAATTAAACGTATATGTTAGCGCCATGATACGGTCCTGCCTTTAGAGAACCAGATTTCAAAACAAAGCAAAGAGAGTTATCACTTGGATAAAATCTCTCCCATCCTTTTCTGTTTTTCTTTTAATACTCTAATAGGGTTTTTCTGGGGTTTTTTCCATCTATGTTAAGAAGGTTTGCATTTTTTGCTCATGTTATGATAATTTTTTTTAATCTCGATTCCACCAGGTCATGCGAGATTTCTCGGTTGGAGGTGGGGTTCAAGGAAGACTCGATGAAGAATTAGGGGGCTGGAGAAGGAACTTCATTTCTCTGTTGGCGGATATCATCTGCTTCTTTTACTCTATTATAATGTAATTAGAAAAAAAGCCTATGATGGTGATTTTCATGAATTGTTGGTGAGAATAAAAATTTCTAGAACCATTCTAGAAGGTAATTTGGCAATGTATGCAAAGTTTAAATGTGTTGCCCTTTGACCCAAGAAAAATTACTGGAATGTATGTGGAAGAATATTCATCAACACAGACAGCATTATTTATTAAAACAAAAAATTTAGAAACATCCTAAAAAGGGTATCTGTCAAAAAAGAGAACAAAGAAATTCCAGGCAGTCATTAAAAGTAATGATATTGTTATGTAAAGGCCTCCATGGTATAGGAGAAAAAACTTATTACAAAACAGGATGAGCAGCAAAGTTTCTCTTTTGTTAAATTGTGCATGTATGCATTTTAAAAGTCCATAAGGATATTCAAAATATTAACAGTTGTTATCACCAGGAAGTAGAATGTTAGATTTTTTAAAAAATATCTTTTCATACTGTTTGAATATTTTATCAAGAGCATACATGATTTCTCACTTGGAGAAACAAAGCACCAATCTTTCATAGCAGAACTTTGCAAGGTCCCATGACAGGGCACCTCCCTGAGACACCAGAAAGAGGGCAGGAAGCAAGAGAACCTTGTCCTCATCCTGCTTGCTCAGAAATTTCAGCAGTTGAGATCCAACACTGCTGCCTTCCAACACTGAGCAGTTCAATATCAAGAACATGTTCTGAGGGCGGGCACAGTGGCTCACACCTGTAATCCTAGCACTTTGGGAGGTCAAGGCAGGTGGATCACCTGAGGTCATCGAGACTGGCCTGGTCAACATGGTGAAACCCCATCTCTACTAAAAATACAAAAAAATTAGCTGGGTGTGGTGGCGGGCACCTGTAGTCCCAGCTACTTGGGAGGCTGAGGCAGGAGAATAGCTTGAACCCGGGAGGCAGAGGTTGCAGTAAGCCCAGATCACACCACTGCACTCCAGTCTGGGTGACAAGAGCAAGACTCCATCTCAAAAAAAGAAAAAAGAAAAAAAAAGAAAAGAAAAGAAAAAGAAGAAAAAAGAATGTGCTCTGAAAGAGAAGAAGTGTTAATGTCTCTGGCTTCATCTTGAAGAGGTTATAAGGAATCCAAGTTCCAGAAATGGTGGTGCCTACCTTGGAGGTCATATGGCACCCCTGTGAGAACAAGGTCATAGAGCAGCCCAGAACATTACCCGAAAAGCTGAGCTCCACTCAAGTTTAGAGAGCCCATAAAAAACACTGGTGGGCTGGGCACGGTGGCTTACGCCTGTAATCCCCGCACTTTGGGAGGCTGAAGCAGGCGGATCACAAGGTCAGGAGTTCAAGATCAGCCTGGCCAACATGATGAAACCCCATCTCTACTAAAAATACAAAAATTACCTGGGCATGGTAGCAAGCACCTGTAATCCCAGCTACTTGGGAGGTTGAGGCAGGAGAATGGCTTGAATCCGGGAGGTGGAGGTTGCAGTGAGCCGAGATAACGCCATACTCCAGCCTAGGTGACCAAGCAAAACTCCGTCTCAGGAAAAACAAAACAAAACAAAACAAAACAAAAACACCGGTGAACAGGTTGACCGGTTCCCTGTTCATTCTGGTCTCGCCCATCAGTGTGGAGGTTGGTTGCCAAAGATATTTAACACAAACCCTCTTCATCATGCATGGAAACACAGGGTTTACTGGCATAAATATTCTGGGCATGCCAGACAGTACTTTCAAAGCAAAACAAAACTTAATTTAAAATAATAAACCTTCCATTGATGTTGATAATGAAGGAGATATATTACTAAGTCTTGACTAATTTCAGAATCTTGAAAATAACTGTTAGCATGTGGGGCTAGTTATTTTATAATAAATAAATGATTCCAGCTATTCATCCTTAGATTCCATAACAACCTTTTTTTTTTTTTTTTTTTTTTTGATTTGTGTTTGTTTTCACAACAGTAGCATGACACAATTCCTTCAAGATTTCCCAGCCAGCAGCAGGGAGTCGCTGGCTAAACCTGGATACAGGCCGGAATGCGACAACTGGCTGGTTGCTCAACTCTAGATGGTCAACTGTCCGTTTCCAGAGCTTTGGTTTCCTCGTGGTAGCAGATCATCTCTGATGTCCATTCCTTCCAGGTGTTTAGTTCATGGGCCAGTCCTGAGTTGTTGAGTGAGAAGGTAGAAAGAGCAACGCAGTGATAACATGAGGAGCAGGACAGAAGACTCCTGTGTGTGACCTGCAACCAAAGGTGATCACGCTGGGGCAGACTGTGGATAAGAGACAGAAGCAACAACATTTCACTAGCACTTGTTATGTATAAGAAGTGTTATTGGCCGGGCGCAGTGGCTCACGCCTATATTCCCAACACTTTAGAAGGTCGAGGCATGAGGATCACCTGAAGTCAGGAGTTCAAGACCTCGAGACCAGCCTGGCCAACATGGTGAAACGCTGTCTCTACTGAAAATACAAAAATGAGCTGTGTGTGGTGGTGCATGCCTGTAATCCCAGCTACTCGAGAGGCTGACGCAGGAGAATCACTTGAACCCAGGACGCGGGGGTTGTGGTGAGCGGACATCATGCCATTGCACTCCAGCCTGGGCGACAGAGCAAAACTCTGTATTAAAAAAAAAAAAAAAAAAAAAAGAAGCGTTATTGATGTATAATAAGAGCTAATGTCTGCTGTGCCCCTTTCGTGTGCCTGGGGCTGTGCCTGTACTTTACATGTGCAGCTCATTGAGCCTAGCAACAATCCAATGGGATGAGGACTGTCATGCCCATTTAACAGGAGAGAAAACTGAAGCCTTAGCAGTCACACAGCTCTAGGTGAAGAAATCAGAACCGCAACCCAAGTCCAACCTGAAAACCTGAGCTCTTGACCGCTAACTAAACTCTAACACCTCTCATTCACTGAGCAAGGATCTGAATCTGGGAGATGCAAGTTATTTGTCCAAAGTCACGTGGCTAATAAGCAGCAGAGTGAGGATTTGAAAGCAGATTTGTCTGGCACCAAAAACTCACGATCCTTCCCCTACATGCGATGTTTCCTCAGGTTCTGACAGTGGAGGCACATTGTCAGCTGACTCACCAGTGTGGCCAATTTGTCTCCACCCTGGAGTCTTAGTTGCTGGGTCCAGCCTTAAACCCAAAATGCAGTTGAGAAAATTGAAAAAAGAACCTTGGGTTTATGTGACCAGTAAGCCACACTAACCAAGACCATTTTAGACTCAGTTTTCGAGATCTTAGGATACATGTTGTAACTTCTATGGTATTTCCTTTTCAATTTTGTTTTGCTTTTTGAATTCACCTTTATGTTGCTGACTTCATCAGTATCAACGCCAACAAAGAGGAAAACTAATTATGGGGCCAAGAGTCAGCAAAAGGTCCAAGCCTGAATACAAACCCAAAACCAGGGTGGTTTTAATTTTTTATTTTTATTTTTTAGCGTGTCTGCTTTTGCTAAGGGGACCTTCCTTCCCTCCACCTGCCACCCCACGGAAGCTAGTTTTCAGGCACCCGGGACCCACCTGGGAGTATCACTGATACCACATTTTTTGTTGTTGTTTTGTTTTGTTTTTGAGACGGAGTTTAGCTCTTGTTGCCCAGGCTGGAGTGCAGTGGCATGATTTCGGCTCACTGCAACCTCTGCCTCCTGGGTTCAAGGGATTCTCCCACCTTAGCCTCCCAAATAGCTGGTATTACAGGCACCCACCACCACGCCTGGCTAATTTTTTGTATTCTGAATAGAGACGGGGTTTTGCCACATTGGGCAGGCTAGTCTTGAACTTCTGACCTCAGAGGATCTGCCCACCTCGGCCTCCCAAGGTTCTGGCATTACAGGCATGAGCCACTGTGCCCAGCCAATACCACATTTACACCAATAGCCCAAAAGGCAATGGCAGCAGGTCTTTGCCTGTAGAGTTTGTCAGCCTCATCTCCAAATCCTCCCCAGTTTTCTCTGGTGGTGCCCCGTATGTGCCTATGTGTGAGATTCTCAGCTGGTTGCCAGTGTTTTTAGCTGTATTTTTCCTCTTCTTGCTTGGCTCCCAGCGGTTGACGTTCACTGTTCACTTCCACTTGTGGAAGCAGCACTGTTGCCTCCGGGAAGATCCGCATTCTCCTGAGCGCAGAGGTCTGCTCTGAGGCTGATTCCTTCCAGTCCCAGGAGGACTTAGTGGAGAGAGAGTAGTAACTCTCTGAAAGAGAAGAAGTGTAAATGTCTCTGGCATTTGTAATTGTAAATGTGTCTGAAGTAGTAAGTAATATTGATGTATAATAAGAGCTAATGTCTGCTGTGCCCCCTTCGTATGCCTGGGGCTGTGCCTGTACTTTACATGGGCAATCTCATTGAGCCTAGCCACAATCCAATGGGATGAGGACTGTCATGCCCATTTAACAGGAGAGAAAACTAAAGCCTTAGAGGTCACACAGCTCTAGGTGAAGAAGTCACAACCGCAACCCAAGTCCAACCTGAAAACCTGTCTCTCCACCAAGTCCTCCTTGGACCAGGACTCAGGAAGTACTGCCACACTTTGTCACCAGGGTCCCGTGGTGTTTGCACCTTGGATCCACAAAGGGTCTCAAGGAAACAGTTTTCTAGTCGAGTTCTTTTTGAACTATCCCAGCACTGTCTTCGCTGGGGAGAGGGTTTTTCCTTTGCACCGGAAAATGTCAGAGTCACATACGATCTGGTCAGAGGTTGGGGCAGTCATGTGAAAAAAGCTGCTGCCTGAGGATCGTCCCTTTAGGGTCCCATCTGTCAGAGCCATAATCTGCCCAGAGTAGCATAAAAGCCAACCCTGCTAAGGTTTAGCTGTTTAACTCCAGGTAGTCTGGTTCCAACTCCTTGACCTTCACCATTTTTTACAAAGGTTTCTGGTGATCTCTGGCGCCTGCCCAACCACCCACAAGGAACGTGCTGCTGTGTTTCTGCAGATTTTTTTTTTTTTTTTTTTTTTTGAGACGGAGTCTTGCTTTGTCGCCCAGGCTGGAGTGCAGTGGCCGGATCTCAGCTCACTGCAAGCTCCGCCTCCCGGGTTTACGCCATTCTCCTGCCTCAGCCTCCCGAGTAGCTGGGACTACAGGCGCCCACCACCTCGCCCGGCTAGTTTTTTGTATTTTTAGTAGAGACGGGGTTTCACTGTGTTAGCCAGGATGGTCTCGATCTCCTGACCTCGTGATCCACCCGTCTCGGCCTCCCAAAGTGCTGGGATTACAGGCTTGAGCCACCGCGCCCGGCTGCAGATTTTTTTTTACCTTTTAAACAGATGCTGCCTGGTGGGCTTGGAAAGAGAATTCCTTAGTCTCCTCTCAGTCCCACAGGGCATTTGGCTCATGAGATAAGGAAACCAGGACATACCAGCGACCAGCGCCAGCGTTACTGGCTGAGAAATCTCGTTGACTTCAGGTCCTATCTGCATCACTTTCCCATGTCCAAAATATCAAGAAACACATTCAGGAAACTTAAAAAACAAAAACAACTTCTTGAGATAAGAAATATTTTAGAAGAAGCCTAAAAATAAAATACAGTCATGATCTACATCTGCCCAGGTGTCAGACTGACGTGTTTGAATTTTATTGGAGAAGCCCTGGCTGCGTGATCGCAGGCAAAAAGTTTTAATCTTTGAAGTTCCATTTCTTAATCTATAACTGCTCTGGCCAATACAGTAGGCACTTACCGCTTGAACAGCACTGTAGGGGGAAATATACTCTGGAAATCAAAGATGTTGTATCAAAAAAAGAATGTGAAATATATTATGAATATATTATCAGGCATTTATCATTGATAATTTTAATATCAATTACCTGAAGAGATTATTATATTTTGGATGTACCGGGTTAAAGAAAATGTATTATTAAAATTTTTAAAAGAATGCATCATGAGGCCGGGCGCGGTGGCTCACACCTGTAATCCCAGCACTTTGGGAGGCCGAGATGGGCGGATCACGAGGTCAGGAGATCCAGACAATCCTGGCTAACACAGTGAAACCCCGTCTCTACTAAAAATACAAAAAAATTAGCCAGGCGCAGTGGCTGGCGCCTGTAGTCCCAGCTACTTGGGAGGCTGAGGCAGGAGAATGGCGTGAACCTGGGAGGCAGAGCTTGCGGTGAGTGGAGATCGCGCCACTGCACTCCAGCCTGGGCGACAGAGCGAGACTCCGTCTCAAAAAAAAAAACAACAACAAAAAAACCCAGAATGCATCATGATCTGAATTTAGCCAGACTGCCCTTGCGTGCTGAATGTAAAACAATTCTGGATTTGAGAAAAGATTAAGTAGGACCCAGTGAAATGCTATGTTTCTGTGCTAATTATGGACAGGTGAGTCCAGAAAGAGAAACTGGGATGAGGTCAGAGGGATTCTGAGTCCTGCGGGCGTATTTAATCCTCTGAATTCTTTAGGAATTCACTACCAAGTTCATTACTTGTTTGTTACCCTCTAGGCAGAAGGAATTAAAACTTAAAAAAAAAAAAAAGAAAAAAATCTGCAGTGAGAAACAGATCAAAGGCAGCTGAACTTGGTCAGTGGCATGCAGGATAAATATTATTCCGTGGCTCAAACAAATCTTCTGGCTGCCTGGGTGAGACATGTTGATAAGGCACTTTTAAGTATCTTCTTTCCACTCCCCATCTCCCCGGCCCTGGTGACCTCTTCTTTTTATTTCTCTGAGGGACCCCTTGTGATATTTTAATAACCAGAAAGCAAAGACAATCATCTGAGTAGTGTAGGAAGACTTCAGATCTTCAGGCAGAACCACGAGGAGTTTCATGTGCGCCCTGCCATGTTAACCCCTGGGGAGGGTTGGATGTTTCGTGTGTTATTACCCACGGGAAGCCATTTCTATTCTGTATCAGTCTGCATTACCACGAGCTACGTAATCTTCTGCCCCTACCACCTCCAAGGCGATGGTTTTAATGAATGCACTTTTGAAAGTGCCTTGTGAAAAATGCAATATTAAGAGCAACCGTCAGCAGCCCGGTGACAGCTATTGCTGATGGGATCCTAGGCTCTCTGAGCCAAGTGGCCCAGGAAGTTAGCAGATTCTCCAGCCTGTGAAAATAACAAAACGTTACCCTTCTTAAACACTTGTGATGTGCCAGACGTGCTTTGCAGACATTGTCTCATTAGATCCTCACAGAAAGCCTGTTGAATATTCCGTATTGTTCTTCAATTTTCACTGAAAAAATCAGCCAGGCGTGGTGGCATATGCCTATGGTCCCAGTTACTCAGGAAGCTGAGATGGAAGGATCACCAGAGTCCACGAGTTCGAGGCTGCAATGAGCTGTGATCGTGCCACTGCACTCTAGCCTGGGTGATAAAGTGAGAACCTGTCTCAAAACAAACAAAAATTTTCACTGATGAGAACTTACCCAAGGTCACAGAGCTACAAAGTGGGAGAGTCGGATTAAAAACCAAGTGTGTTCAAACTCCAAGCCCAGGCTCTGAACCACTAAGCCATGGAGGTCCCTTTCACACTTACTGTGAAACTGTCAAGCTCTTAAGAATTTTTCTGACCTTCCTGACAAAGGAAGTTTTCCAGCCTGCCCCTGTGACTTTTAGAGTTCCTGTTGCCATCGCACATCTCTACCAATGTGAGTTTATTTGGAGGTAGTTGTCCAGGCATTCCAGGGTGGCCATTACAGTTGTTTCCATGCAACTCTAAGAGGGGCCATCTGCCATGATGTTGTGCAGTGCACAACCTGCCCAATGGTACCCTGGACCCGAAGGAAAGAAGGTCAGATGGTCCCTACTTGTCACCAGCTCTTATGCTCCCATCTTATTCCTGATGAGTATAGAACAAAGTACTATGTGTCAAAAGTGTTCCATGGCATTGATTTAAATATTATCCTAGGTTTCTTCTCAACTTACTTAAGAGAATTTACTTAACCATTCTTCTAAGTGATCTCTTCTGTGTTTGCTTCTCTAATATCTTTTAGATAAAGTAGTCAGAACCAGAAATATCACATATGGGTAGCTTCTGCCACTGACTGCAAGGGAGTCTGTGAAGTTTATGAAGTTCATCTACAAGGTCATGGGACTTGTATTTTTACATAAAAATCCATGAACTTACTTATATAATTGCAATTTCTTCAGAATATATATGTGAATCCCTTGATAGTTATTTTCAGAGACTGCCTCATCCTTTTAATTAAATGATTTAGAAAGAATGATTTTTTAAAAGTCTTTTTATGAAAAATTTTAAGGTCATATTTAATTTGGAGGAAAAGGTGATCAAGGAAAACGTTTTATCTATTTTTTAAAAAAAAAACCAGTGAGATAATAAAAGAATTACACTTCTTTTGTGTGTTAGCTTATAAACAACCTCATGAAAAGCCCAAGAGATGTCTTACATTATTTTTTGAGGGATAGCGTCATCTTGAAATAAATGACTACTGTAAAGAAAGATAGTCACTCGTTCTATAAAAGTAAGATTTAAAAGAAATTGTTTATTTATTTTTTTTTATTCACATCTGTCATGCGAGGATAATGCTCAATTCTTGGTGTTCTACTCCTGATTGCGTGTTGAAGAATATAAGGTAAAAATAAATTAAAATAACTACCCCAAAATGCTAAATTGAACTCTGCGGCTTGGCGTAAAATTTAGGGCTTATGTTTAAAATTTTATTTTTAAGAAAGTAATTCAGAGGAGGGAGAAACCACTGAAAACAGTAGTTCCTCTGCCAAGTTTAGCTGCTGACCATCTAACTGCCTGGCAACCAAATGTTCCATAAACTCCAACTGCCAAGTAGCAGCCTTGGGCTGCCTCTGAGCATGCGTACAAACAAACACACTTGCATGGAGTGTTGCTCATTATGGATGGAGGACAGGCTGTTTACAAATCTGCCACAGATTAGGCCTCTGAACCCCAGGCGTAGTAGACAGAGGGAACCTGCTGCTGCGCAGTTTGGACAGCAGGCGCTGTCCTCCATCCCAGGCAGAGTCCTTGCAGGAGCAGGAGGACTCCCGCTTGCATCAGGGCACAGGCTGCCCATCGGAGCCAGAGCAGATCAGGGCATTCTCAGTATCCTGTCCTGAAAGTACCAATCAGATAAGCCACCCACTTTCCAGGGATTGTTAATAAGGTGGAAAGGTCAGGAGGGGTGTCAGAGCAGTGGCATTCCCTCCACTGGGATAGAAACAGAGAGGATGGGGCTGGGTGTGTGGCTCACACCTATAATCTCATTGCTTTGGGAGGCTGGGGTGGGAGAATCGCTTGGGGCCAGGAGTTTGAGACTAGCCTGAACAACACAGTGACACCCTATCTGTACATACACACACACACAAGCCGTAGTGAGCTATATGACTAGTCTACTGCACTCCAGCTTGGGTGACAGAGTGAGACCCTCTCTCAAGAAGAAAGAGGGAAGGAAGGAAGGAAGGAGGGAGGGAGGGAGGCAAGGAAGGAAGGAAGGAAGGAAAAAGAAAAGAACGAGAGAGGGAGGGAGGGGGTAACGAAGGAAGGAAAAGAAAAGAGAGAAAGAAAAAGACAGAAAGAAAGAAAGAGAAAGAAAAGAAGAGGAAGGAAGGAAGGAAAGAAGGAAGGAAGGAAAAAGAAAAGAACGAGCAAGGTAGGGAGGGGATAAGGAAGGAAAAGAAAGAGACAGAGAAAGAAAAAGACAGGAAAGAAAGAAAGAAAGAAAGAAAGAAAGAAAGAAAGAAAGAAAGAAAGAAAGAAAGAAAGAAAGAAAGAAAGAAAGAAAGAAAGAAAGAAAGAAAGAAAGAAAGAAAGAAAGAAAGAAAGAAAGAAAGAAAGAAAGAAAGAAAGAAAGAAAGAAAGAAAGAGAAAGAAAGGGAAGGAGGGAAGGAGGCAGGGAGGGAGGGAAGGAGGGAAGGAAGGAAGGAAAAAGAAAAGAATGAGAGAGGGAGGGAGGGGGTAAGGAAGGAAGGAAAAGAAAGAAAGACACAGAGAAAGGAAAAGACAAAAAGAAAAAGAAAGAAAGAAAGAAAAGAAAAGAAAAAGGAAGGAAGGAAGGAACGAAGGAAGGAAGGAAAGGGAAGGAAAGGGGAGGGGAGGGAGGAAGAGGAAAGGGAAAGGAGGGGAGGGCAGGGAAGAAAGAAAGAGTGGGGTTATTTTTCCCTGAAAGTCCCCCTACTACCTAGAACAGAATGTATGGAGACTTGAACTCTGAACTCTGCCCCACTTGTTGATTTTCATGCCAGCCCCTGAACATGCCAGGGCATGGAGTGGGTATCAATAAATGTCAGTTATCACAGTATTATCCTCAGGTCCTTGTTTCTTCCTTGCAAAATAAGCTTCCTGGACAAGATTTTCTTCAAGATCCCTCCCAATTCTGGAAAAACAACTTGCTGTTCCACTAAAGTCTGTTATACAATAGGCTGGAGTCAGACTAAATTAAACTTTTTCCCCCTAAGCCAGTTGGCTTATGTAGACGCAGCCTGGGGAACCCCCCCCCCGCCACCCCCAGTTCCAGCAAAAAAGGGGCCTGAGGCACCAAGAAAAAGATAACTCAAATCTCTCCCGATGAGATACTGTGTGGGTGCAGGAGTCAGACTGAGTTGGGAGACAATCTACAGTATATTTAGAAATTGAATTAATTATTTCGAGAGAGAATAGGGAAACAACAGTAAATACAAGAGGAAGGGAGAGAAACGAAAGGAAGAATGCAGAACCAAAAAGCACACAATCAAGACAGCACAAGAAACAGCAACCAGTCGAATAGACGATCAGGACAGTCTTCCATTCATGAAATGTAACCATTGATAAAATCGTCTTGTTCAGGTTGGTCAATGTCAAAACTTCATACTTTCCCAGCACCAACTTACTGTCACTTCTTTAATTAAAATCCTTGGAAAATAAATGTGCCTGGGTGCTATCAGCAAATGAACATACCTTACAGTGGGGACTAAAAGTATAGAAATGAACCAAGGGGCTCCTTACTGTAGATGTTGATCTCACCTTTGATTCTCCAATGGGGATAATTTTGGCCACATGGGACATTTGGCAATGTCTGGAGACATTTTTGGTTGTCACAACTGGGATTAGGGTGCTACAGGCATGTGGTGGGTGGAGGTTAGGCATGCCACTAAACATCCTAGGGTGCACAGGACAGCTCCTCCACCACCACTCCCCAACACACACACACCCTAAAAATTATCCAGCCCCAAGCGTCAATAGCACTGTGATTGAGAAACCCCTGTCTCAACTAGGGAAAAACACAGGAAAGATGTAGCACTATAATCCTGGTGGATTTTTAGGCATTTCGCTGCCATCAGAAGCAACATTTTATCTGCTGCCACAGGCCCTGGAAGCTGATAGTGCTCTGATAAATCTGTTTGTGTGTCTGAGTCCCAAGTACACAGAGGCAACCCTCTCAAATGTTGGTTGGGTCTCCCGAGGAGCAGTACAAACTACCATGTAAATGCATCCCATGAGCTTACAAGCAGAAACAGTTCAGTTTTGGAGATGCAGATATCTGATAACTGTTCTCTGAAGCCATTTAGAAAGCCTTTCCCTACAGAAAGAAGAGGCCAGAAATGACTGAAATAAGGAAATCAGCAGGTATCACACCAGCTTCTCTGACAAATATGTCTAAGGCCATATGCCCCTACCTTGGTGGAACGATGAAGACGACTCCATGTCCATACTAAATTGTCCCTCAAAAAAAAAATAAAAGATAAAAATAAAGGCTAGGCAAAACTGGTGACCGAGGCAAGGCAAGGCTTAGATAGAAAAGATTAGTTGTCAATGAGAGAACGGAAAGTTCTAGATGCACCTGATGTTATTTCCAGATATTGCCCACAGGAGCTTGAAACATGTAGTTTAGACCCTTAGATAAGCAGGAATCCACGTTCCCAAGACACATTTCACCACTACCCCAGGTTCTTTCTTGGAATAACCAGTTTCACCAAGTGTTCCTGTGTTTCCCTTCCATCTGCCTGTTTTTCCCAACCTCAGGTGACAGGAATACGCAGCTGCCCCTTGCCATGCATTGGTCAGAAATTCCCAAATGTTCACCTGCTGCAGGGACTGGGGCAGGGTTTGGACTGACTCCATAACCTTAGCTGGAAGCCTTGCTCAGGAGTGCCCCCTACTGGATGAAGGGAAAAGTCAAACAGTCTCAAAAAAGAACTCAAAGGTAAGCAGAGAAGAGTGATTCTGCTTATGGTTCCAAATTCTGGTCAGACCATGTTCTAAGATGCTTCATTGGGGTGCAAATTTAACAAAGCTGGGTCTACTTAGATTTTTTAAATTGTTCTATATCAACTAAAAAAACAGTACAGTGACCTAGAACAGAGACAAAAATCAGTGCTCATCTCTGAGGCCAGGCTGGTGGACACATTGAGGTTGCCTGAAGGCTAGAGGGAGAGAACGTCTGAGAACTCCCCAGTGTAACTAAGAAGACTGGTGGTGGAAATTCTGCCTGCCTGGGCTGGGAGGGAGGAAGGAGTTTCACTCTACCGCCCTAGTGTTCCTATCTGCCCTGCGTGCTAGAAACCCAACAAGGTTTTACTACACCTGTTTGATCACAGAATTTCTGTCCAAAAAGATTTGAATCTATGATCAACATGAACCAATTCAGAGGTCAGAAAATTCGTATTTTGTTCACCTATATTAAAGTTTCCCTATTTCCAATCAAGACTCATTTTAAAATCCTACGTTTAACAAATTTTGAAATATGGCAGAACTTGAAGCCTAGTCCTTTGCAGGACTAATTCATGCCAGTAAAGAAAATAAAGTTAGTAAGTAGGTGCTTGTCATTGAAGCTCTTATTCACATTTTTTTTCCCCTGGGGGTGTAATAAAAAGCCAGGTTTTCAGTTACCTCTATTAAATTAGCCATCATTATAAGCATTATTTAGTGATTTTCCTCCATGCATGCAAGGCACTCCACTAGGCAAAGTCGCTTTCTAGTAAAACTCTCATAATGTCCTCTGAAATAAGTATTGTACCCGTTTTGTTTGTAGTCAGTGAACTTCAGAACCTCATAGAAGCTGGATGATGTGCCTGAGGTACCATTGGTAAATGGCTGAGCACTTTATATTTCTACACCGTCTTGCCTACTGGATATTGAGGCAGATTTCAGGACTTGAAAGGAAGGAAAGGGGATTTCTGCAGGGTCTGCTTAACTAAACGGATTCATAAGCCAGACGTTGGTGGTACTATTTTGTGATGAACCAGGTTGGAATCCTCTCAGAATTTCCTGAGAACAGCAATGGCTGAGATTTCCCAGCACACAAGATGGCGGGCGATGGAGACATGGAGGGTGTCAGTGCACACTGGGCAGGAGCAGAGAGAGGAGAGGAAGGGATGAGGATGTCGCAGACTGTGATCCAGGCATGCGTTTTTCTCAGCTCTCGTTTATAAGACTGTGTGGAACCTCTTGTTAAAAAATATTAAGATAGTAAATGTATATTTAATAGATGTTTATAACTCATCAGGTTTGTAAATTAAACCTCATGCCTCTAACAAATTGAACTAAAATAATTGCGATTACTGGCGAGAACAGTAGATGGAGGGAAATGTGTTCTGAAACCTCATTTTGGGTTTTCTTTCCCCAAAAGGGCATCTGGCCAGAATGAACTTCAAATATGAAGAAATACCACAAATAATACATTTTCTGTTCTTACCTCCATGCCCTTATTGAAAACACCATTCACTGTTCTTCCAGTAAGTTCCTTCCTTCAACAATCAGGCCACTGTCCCAGAGACTTGGCAAGGGCCTTTGACATCACCAACAGCAAGGGAAATGTTTTAACAGCTCCGTTAATACGGCAACAGAGGTTTATTGTTATCAAACAGACCGTTAGGCCAAGCCACTGCGACTCCCACGGGCCCACCTGCTCTGCTTGGAAGACCCGAAGACTGACAGGGCCAAGTCTCCGCAAGGCTAAGGATTAGTTTAGTCCTTACGTGGGAGAGCAGGGACCACAGAGCGCAGAGATTTAGAGGCGAGAACTAGATTTGAGTCCAGAATCTGTGGATCTGTGTGTGACCTGTGGCAAATTGCTTCGTATTTTAAAGCTTCAGGCACTTAGCACTTTGCCTGTTACACAGTAAACACGTAATAAATAGTAGTACTTTTTACAAAAAATTTTAGAATTTGAGTTATTTTATATATGTATTTATTTTATGTGTTTACCATTATATATGCATATCTTTATAAATAAATTTACTTATGTATTTACACTTAAAATATTGTATATTGAAATATTAAATATATTTTATATATTTATAAATAAATTATTTTTTATATATACACCTTTAAAATAAATCTTAAAACTAGAGTTTGATAAATTTCTATACATATGAAGATCACCCAGATCAAAATATAAAACATTCCAGCCAGGCATGGTGCCTCACATTTGTGGTTCCAGCACTTCAAGAGGCTAAGGTGGGAGGATCACTTGAGGCCAGGAATTCAAGACAAGCCTGGGCAACACAGCAAGATCCCATCTCTACAAAAAATTTTAAAAGTTAGTCAAGTGTGGTGATGTGTGTCTCTAGTCCCAGTTACTCAGGAAGCTGAAGTGGAAGGGTTACGCGAGTCCAAGAGTTCGAGGCTGCAGTGAGCTATGATTGTGCCATGGCACTACAGCTTGGTAGCACAGCAAGAACCTGTCTCTAAATATATATTAATAAATATAAGTATATATTTCTATATTATATAAATAACCATATGTAAATATCTAAACATATAAATCATAAATACAATTAAATATAAATATATTTGTATTTACATATATATTTATAAATTAATATATTTATAATGTAAATATAATCTAAAATAATATTATAATATATTGATATTTTATATATATGTATAAATTTAGAGATGGGATCTTGCTATGTTGCCCAGGCTGGAGTGTGGTGTATATTATATATGTATAACATTTCCAGCACCCTAGGGCTCCATCGTTATAGATTATACCTGCCCCTCTTCTGAGAAAACAGCTTTCCTGATGTCTATCACCATACATGCATTTTGACTGTATATGTTCTCTGTCGTGTCTGGTTTCTTTCACTCAGTATTATGTCGCGGTCTGTGTTGTTTTGTCTATCAGTGGGCTGTTCTCTTTTACTGAACAGCATTCTGTTGTGTGGATACACCACAATTGATTTCTCCATTTCACTGCTGATGGACGTTCGGGTTATTCCCAGTTTGGGGGCATTCTTATACATGTCTCCTTATTTTTTATAGGGATAGAGTATGAAGTCTGTTTTCCTCATTACTGGTGGACTAACTGTTCCAAAACCATTTTTCTTTTCTGCATTTCTCATATCTCACGTCAGTGAACATATTTAAATACTGACTACAGCAATTTCTAAATTGTTCCACTATTTCTGTGTCTTTCTTTGTATCAAATTATTTAGCTTCTGAAGAAAAGAAGTGTCATAAGTAGCTGGAGACCTTCATAAACATATTTGTGATAATTGCTTTAAAATGTAGATAGAAAAATATTTATTTGACTTGAAAAGTACACAATAATTGTCTTTTCTTTCTCTCAAATGTTTATTTTTTTTAGACTACACTCTAAGACAAGAAATGTATTCTGGGAGGAAACAAAAACTAGTCTAATATGAATCTTGCATTCAAAAGCAGAGTTGTCCATATTTAAGAAAAATATCACAGGATAGAAATGTCCTAACTGCAACAGGAGAGGTTCAGATAAAATACTACAGAAGTTCACAGCACAGCGCCCCAGCAGTCATCTTTTCCAAACAAATCATCTTACCAGAGCACAAAACCCCCTCCAAGATACCACATCACTAGTAAATATGGTAATGTGGAATTTAAATCTTTAACATTTATCAAGAGCCTACAAAATCACTATACATAGTAATGTGTTGCGTTGTTTAAAGAATATCAGGTTGATGGTGAAACCCTGTCTCTACTAAAAAAAAAAAAATACAAAAATTAGCTGGGCATGGTGGCACACGCCTGTAATCTCAGCTACTCAGGAGGTTGAGGCAGCAAAATTGCTTGAACTTAGGAGGCCAAGGTTGCAGTGAGCCGAGATTGCTCCATTGCACTCCAGCCTGAGCGACAGAGGCAAACTCTGTCTCCAAAAAAAAAGAAAAGAAAAGAATACCAGGTTGAAAAGTGCTCTCAGAATACAAAGTTAATTAGATGGAGGGTCTCTTCCAACTTATTTGCACAAAACTAAGTATTTTCTCTTTATTTTGTCCTTAACGTCAAGTAAAAACTATTTACCTGAAGTTCTTTTTGAGGCTACAAAGGAGGGTCATTTAGCTTGCTCCAAGTTACAGAAGAAACTGAGGCACAAAGAAATTGAATGCACTGAATCTAAAAGCTTTAAATAAAGGATGCATTGATTAAAAAACAAATACGGAAGACCTACTGGAAGCTTTGAAATGTTTAGCTGAAGCTTTCTCCTCTTATCTTAAACACAGGGTTCCCTGGAAAGTAATCACAGATGTTCCAACACTTGGTAGAAAGGCAAACTTGTCGTGGGAAACATACAAAGTAAGAGCCAAAAGTTGGTCATTGTTTGCCGGATGTCTTACTCAATGAGTATTTTTCTATATGCACATGCATAGGTAAGTCTCAGAGAGTTTCCACTCAAAGATAGGTGACTCTCAGGTATGGTACAAAAGTGCAATCTCCCCTCCCACCCTCACACTCTTTAAAAACAAGGCAGGGTGGCTGGGTGCAGTGGCTCACGCCTGTAATCCCAGCACTTTGGGAGGCCAAGGCGTGCGGATCACCTGAGGTCAGGAGTTCGAGATCAGCCTGGCCAACATGGTGAAACCCCGTCTCTCCTAAAAATAAAAAAATTAGCTGGGCATGGTGGCATGTGCCTGTAGTCCCAGTTACTCAGGAGGCTAAAGCAGGAGGGTCGCTTGAATCCAGGAGACGGAGGTTGCAGTGAGCCGAGATCACATCACTGCATGCCAGCCTGGGCGACAGAGCAAGGCTCCAACTCAAATAAAAACAAGGCAGGGGAGTCGATTTTAGCTATCAATTGGTCTGACATTCCAGAAGTCTAGAAATTGTGAAATAAATGCCTTTTTAAATATAAACATTTATGTTTCAAGTTTTGATATTTTAAACAATTTTAGTATGAAAATGAATAGCAAAAAAAGGTCTAGCCATTCTTACTAGTTAAACCAAAGAGTATAATTCCAAAGACACAAACAATAAAATCTCTCTTCCTAGCTCAGCCCTGTGCTTTGAAGGCTTGAGCCTGGTGTGGGTGTGTCAGAACGCCCTCCCGCTCTCTGCCCACAGGATTTCCATTGACGTAGGTGGAACCTGGATTCCAAATATATGACCCCAAATAGGTCAGTGAGGGACGCCTGTCACAAAGGGAAATCTGTCTTTAAAATTTCAGCGTATGACAGTTCACAAGGGAGAAAGTCATAGAAACCCAAATATTGGATCCTCTGCTCTAATTATTTCAGTGAATGGCCCTTAATGAGAAGTCATTTCACAGCAGCATCTGTGAGATTATGTCTGGAGCCATAGTGATGTTTCACCAGTGAAAATCTCTTTCTACTTTGAGCTTTTGAAGACAAAAGAGATGAATGTGTTGTGGACATAGCTTTAAAGCTGTGCAAGGATCCGCCAAGACAAGAGAAATACAAAATGCATCTCGGGTCAGTTGAACGCATGTTTAGGATTGCCCATCTGTCCGTCTCAGTGTTCACATCTTGACCCACGCTGTGTTCCTCTGCATGGGGTTGGATGCCAGGTCCCCTCTCCATTGATGGGTCCCACAGATCTTGATATAGTTTGAATGGTTGTCCCCCCAAATCTTATGCTGAAATATGATCCCCAATGTTGGAGGTGGGTCCTGGTGGGAGGTGTTTGGGTCACGGGGTGCGGGCAGATCCCTCATGAATGACTTGGTGCCCTCCATGGTAATGAGTGAGTTCCTGCTCTGTTAGTTCACGTGAAATATGATTGTTAAAAAGCTTCTGGCACCTCCTTCTCTCTGGCTCCTTCTCTCCCTGTGTGACACACCTGCTTCCCTTCTACCATGAGTAAAAGCTTCCTGAGGCCTCGCCGGAAGCTGAGCAGATGCCGGTACCATACAGCCTCCAGACCTGTGAGCTGAATAAACCTCTTGTCTTTATAAATTACCAAGCCTCAGGTATTCCTTTATAGCAATGCAAAATGGACAACCACAGGTCTCAAATATCATTTTATTTTGGGGGTTTACATTGTGGTCCCAGTAACATGAAAGTGTCCCTACTAAAAGGGAAAAATGAGCTGATGGACTTGTTTCAGTGGGACAGCTAGTTCAAAGCAGCTTTTGAGAGGAGGGAGGAAAGAGAGGGAGAGGTTGGAATGCATGGAAAGGAAGAAGCCTAATTAAAAGCGCTTTGTATTTGAACTTGGGAGAAGGGTGCTGTAAAGTGAGCCAACGGGATAAGTTTCCCCTCCTCCCAACTTGGCTGAGCGTTAACCCTGCAAGTGGCTTTCAAAAATATTCATGAGGCTGAGATTTTTCCATTCGCTGTGACACCTACCACATCATGAACAACATGATACGTTGTCATGATCTCACTTGATTCACCAACAATCTATGAGACAGATGTTAATGGCCCATTCTCTGGCTTAGGACATGCAACCTGGACAGGGACACTGGTTTGTCTAATGTGGTGCACGTGGTGAGTTAGGCAGCCTGTCCTCCCACACAGCACAGCACAGTGACACTGGACACACCCAAAGGCCAAGGGCCGTCTGGTCCAGAGTGATGCGGAAAGTGATCCCAGGCACCCTCCAGCATCAGCCTCAGTCATCATCCCTCAAGAAGGGGCAACAGGGGAGGCTCGGGTCTCATCCCCACTCTTATCAAGCTTTCGTGGTCCCCGCAGAAAATAAAAAAGCAAGTTGCTAGCATTGGATGCCCTGAAATACATAGCAAAAGAAAAGAGACCCTCTCTGTCTGCTAAGGAGCGGTAGCCAAACCTTCTCCTCAGTCCTTCTATCCACACCAGTCATGCCCCTAAATGGAACCCGGGACTAAAGTCTATGTCGCTACACCCTCTGTAAAGGTCCAAAGCTGCCTGCAAAGGCAGGGTTCCTCCTGAAGTTCCATGTTGGAAAACTCTCATTTGGGGGAAGCAGTGTTAGACCCAGTTGAGCCACTTATAAGCTGTTGCATCAGGTATTTGATTAATATATGTTCTGCTTTATTCAGTAAACAATTTACATTTGTGTAGTACTTTAGAGTTAACAAAGGAGTTTTATTCCTTACCTCATTATATCCTCAAACAATGATGACCATCAATATCCTGATTTTATAATCGAGGAAGCCAAGAGGTGGAATGGGCAGCATTGTATCACCTATTCAACAAGCATCAAGGTCAAAATGAGGATCCACATATGCTGGCTTTTAAAAATTATTACTAAATTTTTCAAACATAAGAAAAGTAGAGAAAATAGATAATGCTCTCTCATGCCCATCACCTAGTTTGAACAGTTATTCATCGGTTTCCAGATTTACTTTGTCTATTTTTGTTTTGTTAAGGTTGCTTTCCAGATATCCTATTATTTCACCCCTGTGCATCTGTAAATATAAGAACATGCATGCCTTCTGGCTGCAAAGCCCGTGCTCTGCTCACTACTTCACAGTGTCCCCGGGGAACTCACTGGCTTCATCTGCACCTGCTGGGGAGGGAAAAACTGGATGAGATGAGCTCTGAGGCCCTCCCTATTCTGAAATTTCTGGATTCTGGTTTTTGTGACCAAAGCAACATTCACCACAATGACCTCTGTGTGCTGTTCTCACCTCACCTTTTGAAGTAATTCCCCCTCCCGTTGTTGACTCTAAGACTTTAGAGCTCATCAGCAAGTGAGCAGAGAAGCAAAGTTGGGGTGATTGACAGAAATCAGATCAGGGTTACCCGGTATAAAGAGGCTGAGCTGGCCGGGCGCGGTGGCTCAAGCCTGTAATCCCAGCACTTTGGGAGGCCGAGACGGGCGGATCACGAGGTCACAAGATCAAGACCATCCTAGCTAACATGGTGAAACCCCGTCTCTACTAAAAAAAAATACAAAAAACTAGCCGGGCGAGGTGGTGGGCGCCTGTAGTCCCAGGTACTCGGGAGGCTGAGGCAGGAGAATGGCGTGAACCCGGGAGGCGGAGCTTGCAGTGAGCTGAGATCTGGCCAATGCACTCCAGCCTGGGCGACAGAGCAAGACTCCATCTCAAAAAAAAAAAAAAAAAAAGAGGCTGAGCACATCCTTCAGGTGTCGGCAAAGCAGGATCCCCAGAACAGTTTGGAAAAGAATGGATGTGAAAAATTACAAACACACTACCGAAGTCATTATCTAAAGAAAATAAGAACTTGATTGCTCTTTATTGTATTTATTGCATATTTTTATCTTGAATTTCTAGGAGCACCATAACACTTGTAGTGTTAGAGCACCATAACACTAGAGTCTCTAAAGGACCATCCTAGCTTCCATCGGTATAAAGAATTGAGAATTAACTAAGTCACCGATTAAGGAAACGGAATTCCAGCAGTGTGGTCAGGTCAAATTAAAGACCCTAGGTGTTCAGAAATTGGAGGATGGATGTTCTAAGGTAAGCAGACGAAATAAGTTTCCCCTCCTGACAACTTGGCAGGGCATCAACGTTGCAAGTGGTTTTTTTAAAGGTTGATGGGGCTTAGACGTTTCCATGTGCTGTGACACCTATCACATCATAAACAATGTGATACACTACCGTGATCTCACTTGATTCACCAACCATTCTAGGAGACAGGTATCAACAGCCCCTTGTTGTGGATTAGAACATTCAGGTTGGATGCAGTGGCTCATGCTTATAATCCCAACATTTTGGGAGGCCGAGGTGGGAGGATCACTGGAGGCCAGAAGTTTGAGACCAGCTTGGGCCATATGGCGAGACCCCATCTCTACAAAGAATAAGAAAATTAGCCAGTCATGGTGATGTGTGCCTGTAATCCCAGCTGTTGGGGAGTCTGAGGCGGGAGGATTGCTTGAGCCCAGGAAGTCAAAGTTACAATGAGATACGATCATGCCACTGCATTCCAGCCTGGGCAACAGAGCAAAACTCTCTCTCTCTCTCTCTCTAAAAATAACAGTAATACTAATAAAGGCATTCAGCCTGAGAGATCAGTTGAATTCCAGGATGTCCTGGGTATGTGCTGGGAATAGGGAAACTCAAGTGTGAGTATCAGGTGTTGTCACAGTTGCAAGACGGTAGCTAAGCCTGACTTGATCCTTGCAGTCCGGGAGGCAAGTCCTCTGTCTGGGAAGCCACCTCAGTACCTCTATGCATCCTCACTACCTTTGGCAGCAGCATCTAAGATGCCTCATTCATCATGTGTGGGTGCACTTGGGGCACTGCCCTTGGGGGCTTTGACCCAGAGTCCCCACGTCTAGGGCAGGGGCAAATCGAAACCTTGGCCCACTGCCTTGGCTGGCTGGGCTGGAAAGCGTGCTGCAAGCCTGAGCCTATTTCAGCCAATGGACTTTACACCACGCAGAGAATCCATACCAGACGCTGTCTTGAAGAATCCAGTCCCGGGGAGCAGTTTATTGATCTGGCAGATGATTAAAAGACAGCAGAGATGAGCTCAAGTGTTGCTTTGGTTTTTCCATCCTGAGAGTGAATCTGACATCTCCTTGGGGGATCATCAGCCCCGTCTGCTGCAGAAGAAGCAGATGACTCCTCCGTGCAGCCGAAGGTCACAGGAATGTTCGAGTCAACGTCTTCTGGCTCAATTCTGTTCTCAGCGAGACACCCAAGGGAGCGTCACGTTCGCCCTGGGTCTGGAGCATGCCAATGCCTTGCTCCAGATCATGTCTGTGCCAAGAGAAGTCCACGTGCATTCATCCCACAGGCTCGCCCTCTCCTCTCTCCTTATGGGATGAAGAGAATGATCACGGCGCAGCCTGTAACGTTTTATGGCTGCTCAAAGAGAAAATGGGGAAAAAATAGCTTGCATACGTTGCAAAGACAGCAGACCATTTTCTGCAGTAGGGAGAAGGGATGGAATTTGGGCTGATGCGTATGAAGTCAGCTGGAGTTGTCATTTGAAATAGACATCTCTGCTGTCAACCCTTGGATGACCTAAGCTGTGCAGCAGATGACTCGGACTTGTCACTAAGTAGATATGCTGTGGTTTTAGGAGACATTACAGCAGGTGAAATGCTCAGGCAGCAGATAATTTACAACCTGTTTCTAATGTGAGAGTTTCTACAGCAAGTGGTTTCATGGACAAAAGTACATATTAAATGGCTCATGTAATTGCTCACGTTGGCAGTGAAATATAACCGGGTTGGATTTCAGCAGGACACCTATAGCAATGAAGCATGCTTCAATCTGATTAAAAAGTGAACAGCTCTTTACTGGGACAAATGATACACTGCCCAGGACAGCAAGAGGAGAACCTGAATAGCAAATGAATCTTGACAATTAACCTCTTCAAAGCAAACTTCCCATTCATCCACTTCCATAGCTTCCGACACCCCTTTGGAGTGGGACGTGTATGCTCTCCCACAAGTCACAGCACACCAGCTCAGAGTTACCAAAGCTGATTCTGCTTTGGAAACCTTGAACAAAAAGAAGAAAAAGGAGAATATAAGGAGAAAGAAAGGGAGAAGGAGGAGGAGAAGGAGGAAGAAGGGGAGAAGGAGGAGGAAGAAGAGAAGGAAAAGAAGAAGGAGGAGAAAGAGAACAGGAGGAGGAGGAAGAGGAGAGGGAGAACAGGAGGAGGAGAACAGGAGAAGGAGAACAGGAAGAAGAGGAAGAGGAAGAGGAGGAAGAGGAGGAGGAGAAGAGGAGAAGGAGAAGAGGAGGAGGAGGAGGAGAGGGAGGAGGAGGAGGCAGTTCAAGAACCTGCCATTCCTCAGTTCTTTTTCATAGAAAAAGAGAAGGAAGAAGAGAAAGAGAAGAAGGAGAAGAAGAAGACCTTAAATCCCCTTCTTTCCTTAAAATTGTTTGCAAAACTTGCCTACAGTAAATATGCTCTGTCCCAGAAAAGCTCTGATCCACACAGTAGATTGGCTGCACAGAAGGGAACTTCCCTAGACATTTTTATGGGGACCAAAGGATAGATAAAATAAGCTCCCTGCATGCTCCCCACCCCCAACTTCCCTAACCCTTGCACTGCTGGTTTTTGTCAAAGATAGTTGTAGTTACAGCTCATTAATCATCCGTCACCCAGACGGACTCTGACAAGAATGCTGATAGCATCAGGGCCCCCAGGGAGTAGACCACAGAGGCAGGACGGGTGGGGGTGATATCCTCTCCAGCCTGGCCCAAAACGCCACCAGCCCCAGAGCCTGCTGTTTCTCAGCTCTTTTTCATAGACTGAAAGCTCATGCCTGACTCAGGCTCAGATCAGTTGGGTGAGATCTCAGACAATGGGGTCTTTGCCACCCTAACAGTAACAGCACTCCCAGGCCATCTAAAAGGCTGGCATAATTAAAACAACCAGAAGCAGTTGGCATCCTTTATTAAAGGCATTCACTGGGGGCTGGGCACTATGGCTCATGCCAGTAATCACAGCACACTGGGAGGCCGAGGCGGGAGGATTGTTTGAGCCCAGGAGTTTGAGACCAGCCTGGGCAACATAGGGAGACCTCATCTCAAAATTTTACAAAAAGGCATTCACTGTGGCTGAATGGTGCTCTGGGTCTGCAAATTCGTTTTCATTTATCATTATATCAGCAGTGTGATTCTGTTTCTGGATGCCAGCTGGAACCATCTGTGGTTTAAATAGTGTGTATGCACACACACATACACACACACTCATATATTCAGAGAAGGATGTGCATCATTTATATATTAGCCCTAATTTCTGAACCCAACACTAGGGCGTCTGGTATGATAAGCAAAAGTAATATTGTTTTATCTGGGAAAAGTATATATATCAAACAAAAAATCAGTGGATAAAGAATGGAAATCCAAAGCACCCCAGACCAGGAATTTCAATAAATATTTGCTTTTCTTCTAAGGAGATACACCAATATTAAAATCATGTCCGAGTAAGACCCAACTCCAGTTTTTAAAGAGAAGCATCTTAATTTGTTCACAAGTGTCTGTAAGTTGCAGAGAGGCAAAATGTATTGCATTTTAGGGGTGAAAATTTGGAGGCCATAGAGACTGGATGTCCACCTCATGTCACTTGGGGAAGTCTCATTCTGTGACACCCCATTTAATACAAATTCCATTAGCAACCCTGTCAAAGACATTCATTTCCTTCCTCGGATACTGACTTTAATGGACATAATGTCACATTTTGGCATCTGGAAGACCTTATTCCTTTGCCAGTCCTCTCTGTCGGGGAGATGGAGGGAGAGAAGGAGAGAGCCCAGACAGTAGGGGTTAGGGGGGTTGAGATGGTGAGCTTTGTTTAATGTGCTTGATTGCTCTGATTTGGGGGTCAGGATGTACTACTCCAAGTTAGCTGGGATCTTGTGAATTTCCTGAATCAGACTAGGAGGGTCTTGTGTGATTCATGGTATGTTTCCATTTCCACTTAAAGGAAAGATTTCAGGGGTGCCTGTAGCTCAACTCCTTCTTTGTGTTACCCCACCCTCTCCACAAGCCAACGTAATTCCTGATTTATGAACGATGTGTCCTATGGAAGGACCGCAAACTTCAAAAGGGTTTCGCCCACAGTCCCACCTACTCAGCCTTATTAAATGTCATGAAAGGTTTGTTTCCAAGCAAATCCCAGTCATTCCTGTAATTGAAACACACAGAAGCTTGTCTATAAACAGGAACATTGAAGGAAGATGTTAAGCAAAATATTAAGACAGCCAAAGCTGCTCACTGAGATGTGCAAGTGACTCGTGGGGAGGCAGACATGCCACTTCAGCACCAGAAGTTATTCACTTAAACAATGTGATTCCACGACCACCACCCTTACCTAATCTCCTGCCTTCCCACACCTGAACTCCAAAGAAGTTTGAATGCAAGGGGAATTTAAATAAAAGTGTTCAAAGGAAAATGTATCGAAAAACCCTCAAGTGGACGAGTGGGTTTTTTATTTTTTATTTTTTATTATTTTATTATTTTTTATTTTTTTGGCAGAGGGTTTCAGAAATGTAACTTTCATTAGTGTTCATGTGAGCCGTCCTGCCTAAAGCCAGCTATTGAGCAAGTTGAGTAAATCCCCCGAAGGTATGAAACGAAGTCCTCTCTCCTTACATTAAAAGGAAGAAACATTTAACAGCAGAGTCCAGACATACCACAAGGCTTGCTTCATAGATAAAGGGTTTTATTTAAGAGATAAGGTGAACTCTGGGGATCTGTAACAGTTCCTTTCTGTAAGATAAATGCTATGGCATTTGTAGAAAATAAAACTCTCAGAGAAGCCAAGACTTTTCTTGTCAAAACAAGGAGATTATTTTTTAGCAGCTAAGTTCATTCTCTTTGACCTTGCCTGCCATTAGGGTAAAGGAGATAATAAAGGAGGAAGGGGGAGATTGAATGAGATGGCTAATGTGCAAAGAGAATGAGAAATATATTTAAATATTTCTGGAGAATTCTGCTCCAGTGAGATACTTTTAGGAAAAGAAAGAGAAAAAAAAAAAAAGATGCATTCTCCATTGCTCCCAATTGGATTGCAAAAGTAGCACAAGGTTATTTGGAATCACGTTTTATTTTTATTTACGATCTGGAGGGGGAGGTGATGTGTGAGGGCTGACTCCTATTCCACAGCTGCACTCTCTGGGTTCTGGAGCTGAAGACATGGCATGCTCTTGGGGGAAAGGTTAGCACTGAGAACACATTGCTGTTTCTTGCTCAGATGTGCTGGCAAGAGGGGCCCTGGCTTTGCCTTGTAAAAGTAGCTCCGGAGCAAACCATTAGCACATCTAACCTCAATGTTTTGAAATCCAGAAACAACATTGAGTCATGCTGGTCATACTATAAAGTTTTACTGCATTTTTTTGTTAAGAAACAGAGTCAAAAACAAGCTGGGGATCATGTGAATTATCTCTTTACATATGTCTAGCCCAGGAATTTGGCACTTGGATCAAAATGATGGAATGGAGCAGGGAAGCCACCGGGAGCATGTCATTAGAGGGAAATCACCCTGGGCCCCTGGAATGCATGGCATTTTATCAAGCGGGGTGCCCCTTGTCTTAACCACATACCTGGCACAGTGTCTGATCTTTGGAAAACTACGGCTATAAATATCCTTCGTCTGTACTAAAAATAGAGACTAACATGAAAAAAAGTCAGAGGGAAGAAGGATCGGCCACTAGTGACATCAGTGTGTGTCCAGTGTCTGTGTCATCCTGGCCATGTCTCTGTGAGATGGTGAAGCCAGGATCTTAGTGTTTTCAGGAGAAAAACGAATGAATGAACTGATCCCCTTCTGGAGAAAACTCAGGATGCGTTGATGACTGGAACTCCTTGTCAGCTTTTCCCAGATGCTTTCATGAGTCTCAAGGTCAACCTTTTCTGGGAACAGTCCAGCAATTTCACCCCAAGCGTCAACTTTGTAAAAATACTCTGTAGACACAAATCCAGGAATGGTTCCTTAGTCTACGGCACCCAAGGCCATGAGAGCAGACAGTTTTCCCAGGCTGCTCAGGGGTGACTTTACTAAACCGACCATAATTCATACTAACACCTTGAATAACGAGGAGCTCTAAACACATGAGAAAATCCAATAAAGTATTTTAGAAGACAAGAAGACAAGCAGTAGACTTGCAGTGCCAGGTGCTATTACAAAGCTGCAGTAATTAAACGAACATACCAGGAGCCCCAGAATGGACTAGAAGTCAATAGACCAGAGTAGAATGTTGAGACCAGATCCCCCCAAATTCAGTACTGTATGGTAAAGGTAGCAAGTTCATTTAGAGGGGAACAGATGATTACTAAGTTGTGCCAGGATAACAGGTTGACCCTGAAAAACACAAAGTTAGAATTTTACCTCATGGTTTACACCAAAAGAAATTCCAGATGGACCAAAAAAAAATAAGGATTTGAAACAAAATCATCAAAGGAGAAAATTTAGTTGTTTATAGAGTTGTTTTATGAGAAGGGCAGGTCTTTCTAAGCATGACACAAGAGGTAGAAACCACACTAGTAAAAACGACCAGTGGGGGATGCAAAACAAACCTTCTATACATCATACACACACACACACACACACACACACACACACACACGGGGAGAGAGAGAGAGAGAGAGAAAGAGAGAGGGAGACAGAGGGAACAATATGTAAAGGAGGTGAATATGCAGTTCATAAGAGAAGGCATACACACAGACGATAAAACCATGAAAAACCTCACTAATAATCAGTTATGCCAGGCATGGTGGCTCACACCTGTAATCCCAACACTTTGGGAAGGGGAGCCAGAGGATTGCTTGAACCCAGGGGTTCAAGACCAGCCTGGGTAACAAAGCAAGACTCTCTCTGTCCCTACAAAATAAAAATAAAAAATTAGCCAGGCATGGTGGCATGCGCCTATAGTCCCAGCTTCTCAGGAGGCTGTGACGAGGAGATCACTTGAGCCTGGGAGGTCCAGGCTGCAGTGAGCCATGATTATGCCACTGCGCAGCAGCCTGGGCAACAGACTGAGACCCCATCTCTTAATACAAAAAGCCATGAGTTGGCCGGGCGCGGTGGCTCACGCCTGTAATCCCAGCACTTTGGGAGGCCGAGGCGGGCGGATCACAAGGTCAGGAGATCGAGACCACGGTGAAACCCCGTCTCTACTAAAAATACAAAAAATTAGCCGGGCGCGGTTGTGGGCGCCTGTAGTCCCAGCTACTCGGGAGGCTGAGGCAGGAGAATGGTGTGAACCCGGGAGGCGGAGCTTGCAGTGAGCCGAGATCACGCCACTGCACTCCAGCCTGGGTGACAGAGCGAGACTCCGTCTCAAAAAAAAAAAAAAAAAAAAAAAAAAAAAAGCCATGAGTTATTATTTGGTTCTTATCAAATTGACGAATATTTAAAATAATGCTAATACCTAGATTGGGCAATGTAGAAAGGCAACCTCTCCCATACCCTGCTGGTGAGAATATAAAATGTGTTCAAGGTTTTATAGTTATTCTACTCTATTTGTCCTACTGTATTCTTTTCTAAGATAATTTTTGAATGATCACCCCTCTCTAATATAAAGCTCATGGTGCTGGTATGAATGATCCAAGAGTCCAGACTGAAAGGACAACTGAGTGACATCAAAGCCATTTTCCTGGTAACTGGAGCATTGAAATAGTCCTGTGGCCATCGTATGTTGTGGCTGGGCATGGCAGCTACCACTGGCTGGCTGTCCCAACCACCATGTGTGAACCTCTTCCTCCTAGTTCATGCTGATCATAAAGGCTATAAAAATCTCAATACTTACTTTCCATACTTGCAGCCATGGTTGACCATGTGATGTGAATCTGTACAAAGAGTTGTAAAAAGAGGTTCGTTATAGCTTCTGGGACAGTCTTCGCTTTTGTCTCTGTGGGGCACTTCTTTGTTTCTTCCCATCTTGACTGAGGAGGCAAATCCTGGAGCAGGGGCAGCCATTTTGTGACTGTGAGGCAAAGTCAAGAGGCTCATAGAGACTTTAGCCCCAACACTGAGAACCTTCTGCCATCCCCAATTTTCTTGTTGTATAAAAAAATGAACCCATATTTGTTTAAGATAACATAAACCTAGCTCTGTACT
Organism: Macaca nemestrina; assembly: GCF_043159975.1. Lineage (NCBI taxonomy): Eukaryota > Metazoa > Chordata > Mammalia > Primates > Cercopithecidae > Macaca > Macaca nemestrina. Next base: position 114,745,886 of record NC_092133.1, on the reverse strand, counting down.
ACCTGGTAGCAAATAGCATTCCTAACTGATTGAGAAGTTCACAGCCCTTAGAAAACATAACATAAATGTGTAATATATGTCAAATCCCTTAATACATAGAAAAGAGGAAAGGGTACGCATTCAGAAGACATTTAACAGAGGCACATTATTATTTTTTTAATAAGTATGCTATTTGGAATAAGATGCTTACATTCTAGCAATATCATTAGCTCATGAACAGCCATGCCTGAGCATTCTGAATGAATAATCTTTCACCACATATCTAAAAAGCTTTTAAAATAATTCTGGTATTAAAGTAACATAAAATAATAGAAACAAAATGTACATTCAGGAATGTTCATTTTCACAGTATATTGTCAAAATAGAAAGGGAGGAATTCAAAAACCTAGGTGTCTAACAAGAGGAGATTGGTTAAGTGAATAATGGTCAATCTATAAAATGAAGTCATATGTACCCATTAAAAATAATGTTGTAGAAGAATATTTATTGGTATTAGAAAATTGTCAGTATATAATTAAGTGGAAAAAGCAGCCTACAAGATGGAATAAATAGTTATATAATTATTTCTGTTATTGAGACCACCTTAATCTTGCTTTTCATTGCATTCCCAGTGTCTTAACACAAAGCCTGATACATACCAGTGGTTTTTTTTTATTTTTTTATTTTTTTGGAATGGAGTCTTTCTCTGTCACCCAGGCTGGAGTGTAGTGGTGCAATCTCAGCTCACTGCAACCTCCACCTCCCCAGTTCAAGCAATTCTCCTGTCTCAGCCTCCTGAGTCGTTGGGATTACAGGTGTGTGTCACCACGCTCAGCTAGTTTTTGTATTTTTAGTAGAGATTGGGTTTCACCATGTTGGCCAGGCTAGTCTTGAACTCCTGACCTCATGATCTGCCCACCTGGGCCTCCCAAAGTGCTTGGATTACAACTGTGAGCCACCAGTCCTGACCTTAATTTTTTTAAATGAGGCTGGGTGTGGAGGCTCATGCTTATAATAACACTTTAAGAGGCTGAAGCCAGGAGCTTGAGACCAGCCTGGGCAACATAGTGAGACCATGTCTCTACAAAAAATTTAAAAGGTATCCGGGCATGGTGGTCCACACCTGTAATCCTAGTTACTCAGGAGGCCAAGGCAGGAGGCTCACTTGAGCCCAGGAGTTCGAGGCTGCAGTCAGCTATAATCACACTACTGTGCTCCAGCTTGAGTGACAGAGCAAGACCCTGTCTCTAAAAATATATATATATACAAAATATAAATGAAAATTGCATTAAATGAATTAAAATGTGAAAGAAATATACTACATTGTTGCGAGTGTTTTTCTTTCTTTTTGCTTTTCGCTTTGAACATATACATATTCTTTTTCTTTCTTGTATTTTCCAGATTTTTGCATTCAACATCTATGACTTTTTAAATTAGGAAAAACTTAAGACAACTCATGAAATGAACTTTTCTTTTCTCTGATGCCGCTTTTCACTATTGTATCCAGAAAGGGTATGCAGACTTTACTACCCGAGGCCCCCTCCTGACATGTGGTCTTCACGGGTGTGGAAGTGAGCATGCGCCAGGTTGGAATGGAAAACCAAATGCCACATGTTCTCACTTATAAGTGAGAACTAAATGATGAGAACACATGGACATGTAGAGGGGAACAACACACACTGGGGCCTATTGGAGGATGGAGGGTGGAAGGAGGGAGAGGATCAGGAAACATAACTAATGGATACTAGGCTTAATACCTGGGTGATGAAATAATCTGTACAACAAACCCTCACGACACAAGTTTACCTATGTAACAAATCTGCACATGTACATCTGAACTTAACATTTTAAACAAACCTATTATTAACTCATAGTTTTAAAAGCCACCTTTTTCCTACACCTGTACCTGTACATTTTGTTCCTGTCGCATTACCCTCTTCCTTAAGCTGTTCATTTCAGCAGCTATGAAAAACAGAGTGCTCTGAAAGTTTGCAGGGTTCTCCCAGGCCAGCTCTTGTATATGAAGTGCAGAGCTGCACAACTGCAGACTATTCTGAATGTGCATTTCTGTGTAAACACGAGTACCATCATAACTGGTCAACATATTTACACAGCTTGCCTAAGAGTGTGAAGAATTAAATTCATACACACACACATTTTACATTAAAATATACGCATGGAAACATAAAAGACTTAATGCGTGTGTATATCCATATCTGTAACAACACAGATAAAGACAAAGAAAGTTTGCACCAAGTAATTCTGGGACACCCAGGGCTGTACAGTGGGCAAAGCAAGCTAACTGTAGGGTAGGAGTCATCGTGATCTTTTTGCATGGCCTCAGAGAGAAAGGAAGCTGCTAGAGTTATATAAGATGCTGAAATCTCAGCCGGGCAAGGTGGCTCACGCCTGTAATCCCAGCACTTCAGGAGGCTGAGGAAGGTGGATCATGAGCTCAGGAGTTCAAGACCAGCCTGGCCAAGATGGTGAAGCCCCGTCTCTACTAAAAATACAAAAATTAGCCAGGCATGGTGGCGCATGCCTGTAATCCCAGCTACTGGTGAGGCTGAGGCAGAGAATTGCTTGAACCCGGGAGATGGAGGTTGCAATAAGCCGAGATCACACCACTGCACTCCAGCCTGGGTGACAGAGCAAGATTCCCTCTCGGGGAAAAAAAAAGGCCGGACATGGTGGCTCACACCTATAATCCCAGCACTTCAGGAGGCTGAGACAGGCAGATCACTTGAGGTCAGGATTTCGAGACCAGCCTGACCAACATGGAGAAACCCTGTCTCAACTAAAAATACAAAAAATTAGCCGAGTATAGCGGCGCATGCCTGTAATCCCCGCTACTCAGGAGGCTGAGGCAGGAGAATTGCTTGAACCCAGGAGGCGGAGGTTGCGGTGAACCGAGATGGCGCCATTGCACTCCAGCCTGGGAACCAGCGAAACTCCGTCCCCCTCCCCCCCCCCCCAAGATGCTGAAATCGCAGGAAATTTAATGGTATATGTTCGCACTCTGCTGTAGGAAGCATTCCTAGCATTACTACCCTGAGACAGGCATGGTTATAACCTCAGAGGTAAATGCTGGATCCTCTTGGACACTATATACATGAAATTTATATTCATTTGAAAACTATTCTGGCTGTGAATGGGAGAATACAGAGAAACACTAGAGGACAAGGGGGCAAATTTCAACAAATTAAAGAAAACAAGGGAAGTGTTTAGAGAGCACAAGTAGTCTCATTAGAAGAGACTCCTTACTTTGCCTCTAAGGCAATCTGGAGTCTTCGCCACTCAGTTTGCCAAGTGAAATGTTTTTTTCTGCTTTACTATTGACCCAGCAAGTTGCACGGTGCCGTTTTATTGAAAAAACATGTGTAAAGTGTCTCCTAAGCAGCAATGAGGATGAGGCTGCTTGCTGCACTCTCTTGAAAGCAGCCACCAGCAGGGAGCCCGCTCTAGTTAACTGATGAAATGGCAGGCCGCCACAGCCTCAAACAATTGATGCAATCAGCCAAGCTCAGAAATAGCCTGACTTACCCTCATTTGTGTGTGTGTATGTGTGTGTGTGTTTGTCTTGTATTGGTTCCCTAATCCCAGGACCCATCTTCATTTTTGTGCTTGTTTTGTTTATATTTCCAAAATGCAAATTTTGACTTTCTCCCTGGGAACACTACAAAGTGCTTCCTCACAAACGTTGAGGAAACAGGAAATCCACAGATTTCTCACAAAAGGGTCTTTTAATTCCTATTAGATAAAATGATATTCATAACAGGTTCCCAGAAAACAAAATACTCTTTTTTTTTGCAATGTAAAGGAGACTGTAAGATTCACCTAAAAAATAGGAGAAGTAGGGATTAGGGGGTCTCTTTACTGTCTTTTTAAAAAATGCCTTACCAAAAATCTCTTGAATGTTAATAGAACTTTCTAGAATTTTCTAAAACTTTCTACACAGAAAGTATAGAAAGTTTTTCTCATGGTTTCTCTTTGATTAGATAACATACGATGATTCCAGGGCTATGCCCCCTTTTTTTCCCCTCAAAAAAAGGTTAAAGGCCATTTTTTGGCAGGGTTTTCTTACACATCAGCCTTCATAGAAAGCTGATACAAAAGTTACATCAAGAGAGGGTATGTATTAGGAAGAGATGAAAACTTTTCATGCTGGCCATATTTCTTTCTTCGCAATCCTCATGAATTTCTGGCTAGCATGTTTGTCAGCTTCAACTTGGTTAGACATAAAAATTCTTTTTTTTTATGGAAACAGCAGGCGTTACACTGTGACATTGAGGGTTGACACCATTCATCTATCAATCTAGAATAGGTCTTCTGTGCCTAATAGTGTCTTCATCCTGAAATGCAGGACTCACTGCATCTGCTATAATCACTGCTACCGAGTGCTGTGGGTGCCCGTCTCACTTTTCAGGTGAGCTAAAAAGAATAGCTTGACTGACTTCCAATCACAACTAGGAAAAATTTGATCTAGAAGATGGGCCTCTAAGAAATGTCACCAATTGTCCTACCAGTAGCATTCTTTCCTTTCCATTGGCGAAACAATTTAAGATATTTTATAATAAAAATCTCTTCCACACTGCTCCAGCATGGGGCCTGTAACTTAAAACACTAGTCTTCCCTATAAGGTTAAATCACAGGAGAGTCACTTTTTAAATACAGAGGGTTTAGTTGACAGTGACCAAATCCAGTGAACAATTTATTTTTTCTAGAGACAGGATCTCTCTCTGTCGCCCAGGCTACAGTACAGTGGCACAAGCATGACTCACTGCCGCCTCAAACTCCTGGGCTCAAGCAGTCCTCCTGACTCGGCCTCCTGAGTAACTGGGACTACAGGCGTAAGCCACCGTTCCAGGCTAATTCTTTATTTTTTGTGGAGACAGAGTCTCAGTACGTTGCCCAGGCTGGTCTCAAACTCTTGAGCTCAAGCGATCCTCCCACCTTGGCCTCCCAAAGTGTTGGGATTACAGAAATGAGCCACTGTATCTGGCTTGGTGAACCATTATTAGACTTAAACATGAATAACAGAGAACAGGTCTTAGAGGAAAGGACAGAGGGCTGTCAAAAAATAATACTGTTGGCTGGGCGAGATGGCTCATGCCTGTAATTCCAGCACTTTGGGAGGCTGAGGCAGGCAAATCATGAGGTCAGGAGTTCAAGACCAGCCTGACCAACATGGTGAAACCCCATCTCTACTAAAACATTCAAAAATTAGCCAGGCATGGTGTCACGTGCCTGTAATCCCAGCTACTCAGGAGGCTGAGGCAGGGGAATCGCTTGAACCCAGGAGGTGAAGGTTGCAGTGAGCCGAGATTATGCCACTGCACTCCAGCCTTGGCGACAGAGCGACACTCTGTCTCAATAAAATAAAATAAAATAAAATAAACATAAATCATACAGTTGAGGCAAAGGCAAAGTTTCAAAAAACATGGCTTTGCCAGGGCTCATGGCAGGATAGGATGCTATAGCAAAGGCAGCCTGGGGCCACAAGGGTATTAATTAAGATACTGGATACCTCCAGGTGGGTGGCCTGGAACAAGAATACCACTAGAGGAAGAGGTGGGTGGTGAGACACCCAGAAAGCTGTCTGCTAGGTAATTCTCCCTGGTCTACATTGTCCAGATAAAGACATTGCCTTTGAGATTCTTATATGACATGATTATTTATCTCCAGACTTAGAGACACCTGGCCCAGGAGGGTGACGACAATCCCACCATCCTTTCTATTCCACAAATATGGCAATTGGTTTTCTAGGCTTCCTCTCTAGGTTTCATAAAAGAGAAATGGAAATTAAACTAACGATGCACATCCATCAATACCTTGCTCAAATTGTATTTCGAAACAGTAAGTTCCTTCAGAAATGTTTTACTGCTATAAAACATTCAGAAAAAATACGTATCTCAGATGAAGTGACTTTATGCTTCTAGCAAAACAATATTCCTGGAAATACGTCAAAGTCTACCCATTTCAAAGACAATATTGATATGAGAACATCAAATATTAACAAAATAAATCATGCCATCTGAAGGAAAGTAAAGAAATGACACAGGGCTGGGCGCGGTGGCTCAAGCCTGTAATCCCAGCACTTTGGGAGGCCGAGACAGGCGTATCACCAGGTCAGGAGATCGAGACCATCTTGGCTAACACGGTGAAATCTCTACTAAAAGTACAAAAAATTAGCCGAGCGCGGTGGCGGGCGCCTATAGTCCCAGCTACTGGGGAGGCTGAGGCAGGAGAAGGGAGTGAACCCAGGAGGCGGAGCTTGCAGTGAGCTGAGTTCGTGCCACTGCACTCCAGCCTGGGCGACGGAGCGAGACTCCATCTCAAAATAAAACAGAAAAGAAAAGAAAAAAAAAGAAATGACACGGAACTAAGCCTTTCATGTGTTTTTGATGGGGATGTAATAGGATTTATAAGGAGTCTGAGTTTCTCTTTAAAATGGTAGAATCCTTGTGAACACGTGTTAAATTCCTCATATTTATGGTCCAGTTGGTGAAGTAGTTCCTTGGGAAACGAGATGACAAATGCGTTTTGGTTTCATAAAAGGTACCTCTGGCTTTCTTCGGTTGGTATTTAATTGGCTATGAAAACACTTTCCACAGATTGAAACAGACACCTCAGGATCTCATTTATAGTCCACTGGGACAGGGAAGTATATGGCAGGAAAACAGTTTCAGCTTCCTTGGAAACGCAAAATAAATGAGAGTTTGCCAAGTCAGAAGTGTTTTGACCACCATGGAGTGTGGGGATCCTTAAGGCTGGTCCACATCAAATTTTAGGGTGAACTCCCCGGGTGAGTTTGTGTGTTTATGTGTGAATATACATTGTTCTAGGGCTATGGTTTTCATCATATTTGGAGACAACTCCTAAAAGGTTAAGAACCACTGATGTAAAGTAAAACAAAAATGAAATAGTCAGTAAGAAACACAAGTGTATTTTGGAAAGAACAAATATTGTAAAATTGAATAATTACTGTAGGAGAAGGACTTGTTGGCTCCAACATTTTCCTAAAGACTCAGCACCCAGGTCTGGGAAGGGGCAAATGCACAGCCCCATTCCCTTGGGGGCAGAGGCCATCCCTGAACAGTCTTTGTATTTTATGTCTTAATGTCCTCAAAGCCAAGGTTTACTTTTAGGGTTTTACAAATGTATGGCATTTGTAAAATGAAAGACCAAAACCCGTTGTGTCCAGAAACTGAGATGGTGCAGGTCTAGCATAAGAACCAACAGGTTTCCCAAGGACTCAGACCGGCACTGCCTCATTCTTCAATTCTGAAATTAGGATGACGTTAGAGAATATACTACAAGCAAAATGAACCCTTTGTAATTGTCTTGAAGTCAACACCTGCAGGAGGATTTCATCTGGCCTACAGATATTGACATTCATATCTTTTAACATTAGTGTGTGTAAAAACCAAGACAGACAATAATGTAGGTCATAGTCTTGCAACTCACTTGCATACATGCAAAGCCCAGCTCAAAGAGAAAGAGTGCAGCAGTCAGGTTCTCCAGAGAAGCAGAACCAATAGGATGTATACTTCTATGGAGTTATGTGTAGACAGAGAGAAAAGACAGAGAGAGGAGAAAGAGAGAGACAGTAATATAAGGAATTGGCTCGTGTGATTATGGGGACTGGCAAGTCCCAAGGTCTACAGTTGGCAACCTCAGGATCTAGGAGAGCCGACAGTATAGTTCCAGTTGGACTCTGCGGACCTGACAACCTGGTGTACTGATGGCACACATTCCATCAGCCCAGAAAAGCCAATGTTTCAGTTTGAGTTTAAAGGCAGGAAAAGACTGATGACCCAGATCAAGGCAGTAAGGCAGGAGGAGGAGTTTCCTCTTACAGCCTTTTTGTTCTATGTAAATCTTCAATTGACTGGATGAGGCCTACCCACATGAGGGAGAGCAATTCACTTCACTCAAGCCACCAATTGAAATGTTACTCTCAAAAGCATCCTTACAAACACACCCAGAAAAATGTTTGACCAAATATCTGGGCACCATGTGGCCCAGTCAAGTTGATACAAAATTAAGCATTAAAAAGAAGCTGGTTGTTTTTAATCAATGCCTCAGCTCCTACACATCAAATGTCTATTGTCTTCTTCAAAACTGGCAATTCAGTAGTCTTTGCAGATCTAATAATAATGGCTGGTCTTTGCTTAGCGGTTACTGCATGCGAGAAAAAAAAATCTGAGCATGTCACACAGTTTGACTCACTTGACCCTCATAATAACTCTGTAATAGGGGTTCTACTATTTTCCTCATATTATAGATGAAAAAACTGAGACACATTTTCTACAAGAGTCCAAGAGATTGTAAAAGAAGGGAAGGAGCTGAGATTCAAATCCAGGCAAACTTGGCCCCAGAATTAGGTTTCCAGATGTCTCTCACTCTGTCTCACGCATTTACTACTATCCTACAATGCTTCCGCATCTCAAAATGCTTTCATCACTTTTTCTTCAGAAACACATTCAGTGCCAGTATGCACTATTTTGAAATTTATGTCCTCTGAAGCTGAATTTTTTTTAAAGCCAAGTATAATTCCATATCATATCTGCCTATTAAGGTAGCTGATAAACTCAGATAATACTAACTTGGCAAGGGGTGCCTATAACATAAGAAGGTGAATCCTCAAGTGGTCTTCATATAATACCTCTAGCAATAAAAGCAAAAGAGAATTTGGTCAGTGCTGCAGTGTAAATGTTGTGCCCTCTCCTAAATTAATATGTTAAAATCCTAATGCCTAAGGTGGTAGTATTAGGAGGTGGGGCCTTTGAGAGATGATCAGGTCATGAAAACAGAGCCTTCATGAATGGGATTGGTGCCCTTGTAAAAGAGACCTAAGAGAGTTGCCTTGTCCCTTTCATTATGTGAGGACAGAATAAGTTGCCATCTATCAACCAGAAAGCAGGTTCTTAGCAGATACTGAATCTGCTGATGCCCTCATCTTGGACTACCCAGATTCCAGAACTGTGAGAAGTAAATCTTGGTTGTTTATTTCATCATACCAGTCCAAATAGACTAAGACAGTGATTCAATGACACATGTAATTGATATGGAAATATTCTATCCTAACCAAATATGATAGCAGAAAATATAACGATAGTTATGCCTGGAATTGAAAACAAAGTGAGTGCTGTAATTTTACACACCAATCCTCTGCCTGCATTCCAAACATGTAGCATTAACAGGTTAAAGTAAATTAATTTTTAAAATCATAACCGTGCAAAAAGAAAAAAACCCCAAGATTAGTGACCTCATGGGTTATGAACAGAACAAAATACACCACAATAAGTGGAAACTGAAGCCTTCCTACTGGGATTCAAGATTGAAACATGTGTGAAACCAGGCTCTAAGGTGGCCCTCCCCAGTTCGAGTGGAGCTTTCATGCTGTGCCGTTAAACTGCACAGAGCTGCTGCCTGATGTGGTGGGAGGAAGTAGAGACAGCTGTACAGTTTGGAGGTGAGCAGGCCCTTGCTGGTTTAGGAGCAGGAGCTCTGACATCCCATAGGACACACTAAGAGAAGAACTGGTTCTGAACTGGGAAACCTGGTGGAATAGAGGCAACTGTAAGATATCTACATAGAGGTATTAACAAGGGGGAAAGGAAAAGAAAACATACCACACACACATAAACACACACACATCCTTCTCAAGGTGAGCACACATACACACACGTATCCTTCTTAAGGTGAGCACACACACACACGTCCTTCTCAAGGTGAGTTTGAAAACCAAAGCAAGAACAAGACACTATGAAACAAAGAAACAAATATATGAATCCAGAATAGGGACGATTATAAAAGATAAGTACTACCACTCAAACAATAATATATTAACCAAAATTTAAAACTAAATAGAAGTGATAATAAATACTAGACTTGTCATAGCCATAATATTAAATAGCTGTAATATACTGAATGATCCAAAATGAAGCACAGACAGATAAAGAAACCTAAAATATGGAAGAGAAGCCAGGAAACACAGAGAACAGATTGAGACCCTCTCTGATGGACCTAATCGCAGTTCCAGAAGTAGAGAATATAGAGAATGGTTGGTGGAGTGGCATTTTTGAGAAGGCAATGGCTTAACATTTTCCTGAATTAAAGGGGAAAAAAAGAGTGTTCATACATGTAGTGCATGCCAACTGTAGATAGGACAAAAAAGAAATAAAACCACACCTCGACATTTTGTAGTGAAATTGTAGGACACCAAGGAAAAAGAAACAACCTTAGAAGTTATAAGGGAGAAATGACAGATGTGCTACACACTGGTAACACTAAGAGTACTGTCTTAGTTTTCTGTGCTATGTAAAAAATTACCACAAGCTTAGAGCTTAATCAACACACATTTCTTATCTCGTTGTTTCTGTGGGTCGGGAGTTTGAACATGGCTTAGCTGGGTTCTCTGTAAGGCAGCAATTGAGGTGCCAGCCTGGCCTGGGTTCTCATCTGGAGGATCAATTGGGGAAGGATCTGCAGCTTCCAAGCCCACTCAGGTTGTTGGCAGAATTCACTTCCTTGCAACTGCAGGACTCATGGCTGCTTGCCTCTTCAAAGCAGCAAGGAGAGCAAGCCTCCAGAACCAGTCTGCAACCAGTCAGTGTTATGTGACACAGTGTGATCGCAGGAATGGCATCCCATTACTCTTGCCATATTCTATTGGTTAGCAGAAAGTCACAGGTACAATCCACACTCAAAGGGAGGTGATTATATAAGAGCTTGCACACCAGTTGTTGAGACTGTGAAAGCTGTCTTGAGGTCTGCTTGCATAGGAAGTAGGCATCTCACCAGCAAGAGATACCAGAAGACAGTAGAGGAATAGCCTCCAAGTGATGGAGAAAATAATTATCAGTCTGTGCTGGGATGAAATTTCATTTAAATTGAGAGCCAAATAAAGTCATTTTCAAACACTTAAAAACTTAGAAAGGTGACTACTGTTTCTGACTTTTGGAACAGTATTTTAAAATTATTTTAAATAACAGTAACAAAGACAGTGGTAAAATATGTTGACATGGCTAACTACTATATTTAAATGTTAAATGATTGATTATATTTTGCCTTCATAGAGATAGTTCTAAAAATTCCAGCTAGAAATATCATGAAGATGGGGAGATAAGATGGAAAGGAGGAGGGAATGCATGCTAACCGACTAACAGAGCCTTTGTTGTTCAGAAGAAAGACAGAGGCACTGGATAACTTTAGACATCATTAGGAAAATGTAAAATAAAATATATATATTAAAACCGAATTTCACCAAAAAGTGAAGGAATACAAGTTATAATATTCAAACCAGCCTAAGGGAGAGAAAGAAGCAAATTCGAAATAAGAACAATTAAATAAAAAGATCTTTTTTTTTTTTTCCGAGATGGAGTCTTGCTCTGTCACCCAGGCTGGAGTGCAATGGTGTGATCTTGGCTCACTGCAACGGCTGCCTCCCAGGTTCAAGCGATTTTCCTGCCTCAGCCTCCCTAGTAGCTGGGATTACAGCTGTGCACCATGACACCCAGCTAATTTTTGTATAAAGTAGAGATGGATTTTGCCGCGTTGGGCAGGCCAGTCTTGAACTCCTGACCTCAGGTGATCCACCTGCCTCAGCCTCCCAAAGTGCTGGCATTTACAGGCATAAGCCACCATGCCTGGCCAAAAAAAAATTTTTTAACCAATTCAACAGATGTCAGGAAAGTAGGAAAATATATGCAAAAAAAAAAAAAAAAAAAAAGATAGCAGGAAGAAGTCCAATTAAACACAACAAATAAATGAAACATGATTACACTCACCTATGAAAATACGCTGACTGTAAAAGGCACAGTTAAAACATCTGGGGAAAGGTTTAAAATGGAAGAATTTTTTGAATTCATGAATTTCCAAAGCACTCTATTGCTTAGCCAATGATTCTCTAATGTCTAGTGAAGGATTTGATGAAAATGTGGATTCCTGGGCACTGCCTCAGAAATATTGGTTGAACAGGTCTGGTTGCTAAGCCAATCATCTGGATAATTAGTAAATTAGCCAGTTTTTTCTGATGAAGATGACCTGAATGCCAAGCTCTAGAAGGTCAAGTTCTTCAGCAGCCTTCGGCCTAGCCATCTAAACCTTCCATCATCAGCTCATCTTACTTCTCTCGATTTAGCTTTCCCTGATCCCCTCACAAACCATATTTTTCCTTTTACCAAGAAGAGAAGGGAGGCGTGACTTTGTTACAGGAAAGGGGTCCAGATCTAGACCCCAAAGAGAGGGTTCTTGGATCTCACACAAGAAAGAATTCAGGGCGAGTCCCTAGAGTAAAGTGAAAGCAAGTTTGTTAAAAAAGTAAAGGAATAAAAGAATGGCTACTCTATAGACAGAGCAGCCCTGAGGGCTGCCAGTTGCCCATTTTTATGGTTATTTCTTGATGATACGTTAAACAAGGGGTGGCTTATTCATGTCTCCCCTTTTTAGACCATATAGAGTAACTTCCTGACATGGTCGTGGCATCTGTAAACTGTCATGGCACTGGTGGGAGTGTAGCAGCGAGGACAACCAGAGGTCACTCTCATCACCATCTTGGTTTTGGTTTTGGTTGGCTTCTTTTTTTTTTTTTGAGACGAAGTCTCGTTCTGTCGCCCAGGCTGGAGTACAGTGGCCCAATCTCTGCTCACTGCAACCTCCGCCTCCCTGGTTCAAGTGATTCTCCTTCCTCAGCCTCCTGAGTAGCTGAGATTACAGGTGCCCGCCACCATGCCCAGTTAATTTTTGTATTTTTAGTAGAGACAAGGTTTCACTATGTTGGCCAGGCCAGTCTTGAACTCTTGACCTCAAGTGATCCACTTGCCTTGGCCTCCCAAAGTGCTGGGATTACAGGCATAAGCCACCACGCCCTGACTGGCTTCTTTACTGCAACCTGTTTGTATCAGCGAGGTCTTTATGACCTGTATCTTGTGCTGACCTCCTGTCTCATCCTATGACTAAGAATGCCTAATGATCTGGGAATACAGCCCGGTTGGTCTCAGTCTCATTTTACCCAGCTCCTATTCAAGATAGCGTTTGCTCTAATTCAAATGCCTCTGACAACTTGTCTAGTTTACTGCTTCCCAGGCTCAAAGCTACAAGAGTAGGTCCAGGGTGCTCTTCAGCCCTTGTTTCTGCAGCAGCAAAGATGAAAGTCAGACAAAATAAGCCAAAAAGTGCTGAACTATGACGGCTAAGTCCTTAGGGGTTTATTAGATTTTACTTTCCTCGGACATTGAGAAAAGTCTTCAGCTGAAGTCCATTAAGCAAATTGAAACACTGGAGAAAAATAAACATAGATTGATGTAGATAGCAGTTTTATGAGAGAAAGGAAGCAGTTAGTTCTAACAAAGCTCCCGTCTGTTACTTGGACTCTTGGATGCTCTTAAAACTCAAAAGATACTGTTCTTTCCAAGATATTTCTTTTATGACTGCTGGCAATCATAAAAGAAAGTTAATAGAATTTTTTTCCCCACAAATACAAAAGTTGGTACAACCTAAAATAAAAATATAATCACGTTGTTTCTCAGGACAATTCCTGACACCAAGTCATTTGTCCTTGTGTCTCCAAACAGGGAATTAAATAATAAACCCAAGACTATGGTATATTGGGTACATGCCACATACCGCTTGGACTTCAGATGAAACCAAATCACACTCAAATACACTTCCTCCACAGTAGAAACCTGTATGATAGAGAATCACTTCAAATTCATACTTTGGGGGAATTATTAGCAAAATCTGAAAAACAAGACATTTTACAATATTCCAAATCTTTAATAATGCAAATTTCAAAAAAAATTTTGTTGCACACCTATGATGTGCAATGCTTGGGCCTATGATGCATGCGAAGAAGATGAACAAAAGATTTATATGCAAATCATCTTTTTTGCAGATGATTCCATGCATTTATTTTAGGCATTTAAAAATAAAGTCACCACTTGGACTTTGTCTCCAAGGCAAGGAATATTCCCTCAGGGCGATGACTCTCAAAGCTCTATGCATGCATATTTTCCTAAGGGACGGGGGTGAAGCCAGCGTTAGATTTTTCCATTTCACATTCTGTGGCATATTCAGAGGCCCTGCTCTCTTCCTCACCTTGCCCTGAGGTTATGGAAACAGAGCCTGGTGCCAGCCTCACTCTCCAGCAGATCCACATGCATGGGCTGGTTCCTCTCCAGGGGGCAGGACTGCAGAAGATGGAGGAGGTGAAATACAGATGTAGTCCTTGGATTTTCTAAGCCAAGTAAATTCAATATTTCAAAACATTCTTACATTTTAAAAGGTTCAAGCTTTCTAAATACTGCAAAATTCTTTACTTCCAAATATTTCTAGCCTTGCTTCATACTGAACATATATGTGCATAATTATAGACATTGCATATTTCCAAAGAAATAAGGGGGAGCAAAACCCCTGAGTCATCTAAACCCATTACAAGTGAGAACTGTTGTTTTGCAGAGATGTCACTGTATTTTTTTTAAAGGGAAAAAAAGCAAGTTGTACTAATTTTGTAATAGATGAAAGCACAATTTCCTCTTTTGTGTGCAATTAGTTACAAAGGAGAGCATCTCAGAAATATAAATGGCCAAATTCTCCCTCAGCCCAAGTAAATATCTCCCAAAAGAGCCCATAATAATCTCAAAGCTAGCTGCTGCCCTCTTGACACTGAAAATCGAATTAATCTAATTATCCTTTCTAGCAGGGCTCGGGAAAGACATAACCAGTTTAAATCCACAGAAACCCCGAACTTCGTTTTTGCCACTCATTCTAACATTTCCTTGAAATCTTTCACAAGAGCTGCCTTAAAAAAACAAAATGGGCTAATTTGGCCCCTCCTGTGCCATCTTTTCTCTCTGGTTAGTGAAGACACTATGGCATGCATTGCGCAGAAACCAGAGACAAGAGGTTCAAATACTCCACAAACCAGATTACCAGCCAAAGGAAAAATATAAAGAAGCGAGGTTTCCCCAAACTCCCAAATGAAATTAGAAATAATAACCCCCTGGAAGTGCCCAAGGTCTTTAATACTTGTGGAATGCTTGGTTGAGTTAATATCAAATATTATGACCACATCTGGGTTAGCAGGCAGAATTCCCACTCAACCCTGGAGCCTTGATTTTTCTCATGCAACCTTATTAGTGGCAGAAACTCTGCCATGAAAACCCAGATTTGCAATTGGCATTATCTCCTGTTAAAAAGACTATGTGTACAACAAAGTGTAGAATTCTACGCTGTGTAAAATATGGGGTGTAATTATAAAATGGGGAGCTTGAGAGGTGGGGGTGCCTTCTTAAATGGGGCTGGTGACCCATTGCCCTTGGAGTAGAAGATAAATGGGGACCAGCCTTCTGAGCACTCAGAGGTTTGGGAGGGGCAAGGGGATCTGATTAAAGTAGATGGAGAAACTTTTTTTTGCAGAGATTGTGAAAAAAATGACGACTTCTAACAGGGACAGAATGCCTTTACTCAACATCAGCTACCATGAGCAGAACACTTCTCAATTACAGCTGACCCTTGAACACCAAGGGTTTGAACTGTGTGGGTCCACTTGCCTTCAATTTTTTTTCAGTAAAAGTTGCATGTAGTATGCCTGCCTCTTCTGCTTCCCCTTCTACCTCCTCCACCTCTGCCATCCCTGAGACAGCAAGACCAACCCCTCCTTTTCCCTTCCTCCTCAGCTTACTCAACATGAAGACAACGAGGATGAAGACATTTACAATGGTCCACTTAATGAATAGTAACTATATTTATTTTCCTTGTGATTTTCTTTTCTTTCTTTCTTTTTCTTTTCTTTTTTTTTTTTTTTCAGAGTCTCACTATGTCACCAAAACTGGAGTGCAGTGGCGTGATCACAGTTAACTGCAGTCTTGACCTCCTGGGCACAAGTGATCCTCCCACCTCAAGCCTCTCAAGTAGATGGGACCTCAGGTGCAAGCCATGATCCCTGGCTAATTTTTGTATTTTTTGTAGCGACGCGGACTCATTTTGTTGCCCAGGCTGATCTTGAGCTCCTGGCCTGAAGTAGTCTGCCTACCTCAGACTCCCAAAGTGCTGGGATTACAGGTGTGAGCCACCACACCCAGCTGTGATTTTCTTAATAGCATTTTCTTTTCTCGAACTTCTTTTATGATAAGGATACAGAATAGAATACATATACACTACAAAATATGTGTGAATCAACTATTTATGATGTTGGTGAGGCTTCCAGGCAACAGTAGGCTGTTAGTTGTTACGTTTAGTGGGAGTCAAAAGTTACACATGGATTTTTGGCTGTGTGAGAGTTGAGGCCCCTTTATTCAAGGATCAACTGTAATCTGAATGATGGATATTGGGCAGTGGCAATAATTTGATGTTCTTGTTTAGAATTGTGCTAGATGACTGCCATATTAACAAAGGAACATGATGACATAGGTTTTCATTTTACACTGATATGAGCTGGTTATGTGGACAGTTGCATCTCTGGATTAAATGATAGTTTATTATTATTCATTTGTTGACTGAGCTTCCACAGCCATGTCCTATTAACTCAATATTCATTAAGCTCTGACTGGGTACCTGGCACTAGGACTCTCTTTCTCAGAGCAAGTCACTCGATCACAAATATTGACTCAACAAGCACTTACCAAATGTATAACTCAGAGCCAAACTTTGTGCTACACATTAAAAAGGCAAAAAAGTAACTCGCTGGGTCTCAGCCTTTTTTTTTATCTGTAAAGGACAGTACTGGACCACAACAATTTTGGGGGGTTCCCTCCTGTTTTTTAAAAAAAAATGAAATCTCATTTTTGGTTTTATTATTTGTTTATAAATAATTACCTTTAATTTATAAACTTCAAGAATCTAGATTCATTATTGTGGCTTCTCCTGATTCTAAATTAGACATTCGAAAAGTCACCAGATGATTCCATGCTCACCGTTGGAGCCTGCCAGTGTTGGGAGATCAATGTGAACTGGAAATTTCAACACATGCTTACAAATTACTGCAAACCCCAGATACAATAAACACATGACAGAGAGGGAATTGAGATCCTTAGAATCATTTCATAAAACACCTTTCCCACTTGATAATGGCAACATAATTAGGATTCCAGCAGAGACGGGACCCTCCTATGTGAGGAGGAGCTCAAGGCTGGAGATGGTGGGGTTGGTGCCTCCTGTTCCTCTTTATCCATCTCAAAGTCACAATCATTTTGCCATTGACAGGAGCCCGCAGTTGTAAGCCTGCTGGGTTTCTGATTTTTCTTATTCTGGGAGTGCATGGTTGGATTAAATGATGGAAAAAATCATGCCACACAGACATTTTCCTTTGAAGACGTTAAGGAGAGTTCAGCCACAGTGCAAGTTCTTTCTGCATTTATCTTGGACTTAAAAAAAATTGGAAATGGCTATAACATGACATGCTGACATATGAGAATAAAAATGGGAAAGATCTGTAAAGATGTTGGCAAAGAAAAGAGGTCTACCCACGAGTGGGCATTTGTAGGAAAAAAGTAGCAAAATGCATTGGGCATAGGACTGAATGTTCTCACACACACACACACGCACACACAAATACATACACACTCACATAAAGACACACTCATAGCAGGAGAGATTCTCCAAGGGTTAGAGCACCAATAACTCAAGAAATTCCTGGAGTACCACAAAGGTAGTAAATTTGTGTTTCATGGAGTAATGCGTGTTATCCTACTGTCCCGAACTGTGTGTGCCTAAAGGATTTTGGAGTGTTTGGGATCCTGGAAAATTTCTGCAAGCATTTGGCAAATGTCGAAAATGTCAAGGAATTGAAATAATTTTTAAAAGACCCAGTGCAAGATGAGTGTGGCATGGAAGATGCTGAAGGATTCATGTCATATCCATCCACCTGCCTCCAGGCTAAACAGCCTGCAGAAAAGCTGTTTAACTTAGCAGGCTCCAAAGTAGCAGTTATTAACATTGTGGAAGTCCCACGTTCCTTTGAGAATCTGGTCACATTTAGAGTGTGTCCCCAGAAAAATGAACATGAATACTCCCACTTAGCATAAATTTACAGGTTTTTCAGATTACTTGACGCCTTGGACTAAGAACTCCTACCCTTAATAGAAAATACCCCTAGACCTTATTGATGAATTAATCTTTATGCTGAAGGGCCTCACATTTCTTCACCAAAATAACTCAAACCCATCTGATATTTCTGTCTAAGGCTTCATTTTTTTTTTCACCATGGGGGTGGGGTAACAATAACATTCATAGTAGTGATATCTTTACTAATGATCATAATAACCATATATGTTGAGCTCTTGTCATGTGCCAGGAACTATTCCAACAGTTTTTATGGTAACAATTGGTCATTGGCAGGGCACAAGTTAATATCCTAAAAATCTGATGTCAGAGCTTGCATTCTTAACCTTCTAGATTCTTCTACCCATGAACAGTTCCTTTTCTATGCATGACAATGGAAACTGTTGAACAACATACACAATACAAAACTATAAACCGTATTAAAAAGAAATTTTTTTTGAAACAGGGAATCACCCACCACATCTGTCTGTCACCTAGGCTGGAGTGCACTGGCACAGTTGTAGCTTACTGTAACCTCGAAGTCCTGGGCTCAAGAGACACTCCGGCCTTGGCCTCCTGAGTAGCTGGGACTACAGGTGCATGCAACTATGCTCAGCTAATTTCTCGATTTTTTTTTTTTTTTTTTTTTTTTGCAGAGACAAGGTCTCACTACGCTACCCAGGCTAATCTTGAACTCCTGGCCTACAGTTATCTTCCTACCTTGACCTTTTAAAGCTCTGGAGCTGTAGGCATGAGCCACAGTGCCCAGCCTTAAAAAAAAAAAAAAAAAATTATCCTTTTTCCTTATCATTTCAAAGAACTCTAGAAGGTTACCTAGGGTTGTGGTCAAAGTGCACATCCTTTTGTGAGGATGGACTACTTTGCAGTTCCAGTGACCAGCTGCTACCCACCAAATTCATAATTAGAACCCTACAAAAATCTAAGAAAGAGTGTAGTATTGACATAGTATGATGTCAAGATATATGGATGGGTCTCAAATGACCACTGGAGTAATCCAACCTGTTTGATCACTTTTAGAAACATCTAGAGAGCAAAGACCAACTCTTTCCTGTGATATAGTTGGTGCTTCTTTTGTGTTTGACTTTTTGAAATAAGCTTAACCAGCAATGGTAATGTCTATTGTACAAGTCTAAAATAGTGGAGGTGGTAGCAGAATATATACTGTGGGTTTGATTTCCTGTAAATCCATCTCTGTGTTTATAACATGTTCTATTGCTGTGTTAATCCTGGTGGTACTGTCTTAGTTATATCAGGAAACTTACCCAGTGCACTTGACTTAGAGATGCATTACCTGTGGGCACCCTTGAAACTTAGAGCCATGTGCTACAGTCCCCAAAGTTCCCTACAGTAGTCTTAGACTCAGCCCTACCTGTCACCCTAATGGCATAATGACTCCCCCACTGGTCTATAACAGTGTCAGAAATCTGACTAGTAGGAGTTCATTGATTTGGGTTAAGGGGGTGTTTTTTTGTTTTTAAACAAATTTGAAACCAAGTCTTATTCAGAGCCCAAATATTCAAGATACTTCCACTTCCCCTACACCACAAAATGTAGAGCTGCAGAGCAAGTTGGATGCCCTGGCAACAGGAGTGGGTCTGTCCATTCCCAGGGTGGCTCATACCTCCTGGTGTGGAACTTCGGGAACAGGGGCATCCATCCTAAGGCAACTTCATGGGGCCTTTAGTCTCTGAAGAACTAAAGTTTTCACAGTCTGAAAACAGGTTTTGGGGAAAGAAAACCATGGTATTTTGATCATACTGCCATTCTCTTGGGAAAAGTTACACATTGAGTCAACCTCAGTGATTAATTCCCAATCATAAATTCATTTGTCAAGTTGGTCAGCTGAGCCCACAGGAAAGTTGCCATCTACAGTGTCAAGGTTAATAGAAGATGGAGAGGACTAGCTATTTCAGATTTTCTCACACTTCAGTAGGCATTAGGATCACCTGGGGAGTATGTCAAATCTCAGATTCCTAGAGGCCACCATACCCTTAATTCTGATTCTGCAGACCTAGTCTGAGATCAAGAAAATTTTATTTTAACACATTTTTCAGGTGAGGTTCCCAGGCTGGTGGTGAGAACTACACTTTGAAAAACACTGGTAAAAACATTGTAGACCCAGTTACAGGAAATATCCAGAACAGGTAAATCCATAGAGACAGAACACAGATCAGTGGGTACCAGGGCTGGGAAAAGAGGAAATGGGAAGTGAATTAATGGGAACAGAGCTTCCTTTTGGGGAGATGAAAAAGTTATGGAACCAGAGAGAACGGATGGATGCGTGCTGTGAATGTACTTAATGACTCTCATTGTATACTTTAAAATGGTTAAAACAGTACATTTTATGTACAAATTTTAAAATAAATAAAAACACTGCACACATTTAAAACCTCTGCTGCCATCATCACCGCTGAGCTGACCAAGTCTATGTTTGATTTGCTTCGTGTTTCTGCGTGGTCTCAGCTTTGTGGCTGGTGACTCCATGTAGGTAAATGTGTAAGTCAGCTGAGGAGCTTGAGTCTTTACCCCTGTGTTGTTTGGCTCTTGCGTCTTCATCTCACTTTCTATGGCCCCCAGATAAGATGATGGAGAATAATGTATCCATTTGCTCCTTTTAGTTTACTGCAATATGTGGTCGTTTAGATGGCACAGGATATCACCAGTGTGGTCCTATTTTATACAAAAATAAGTAGGATGAGACTGTATCTGTAGAGTGAAATTAATACAGTTAATTTGATTAACATGAGATCTTTAAATAATAGAACCTTCACAACAATTGATCATGAGAAGAGGAGCGACTTTGAAAACCTTTTGTGGCACATGTGTGCTGGGTTTCTCACTGGCAACGCAGTTACAATCATTGGCCACGGTAGAGATTAGTCAAGAGATTTTACAATAATCAAGCAATTCAAATCTGCTCACCTCTTCTGTGATGAGTGGCTATCAACAGTATGCTAGCTCACAGATTTTTTAACTTATTTTGGAATCATTTTAGACTGATAGAAAAGTCGTGCAGAGTCCAGAGTCCCACATACCCTTTTCCCAGCTTCCCTAACACGAACGTCTTACACGTCCACAGCACGTCTGTCAAAACCAAGACATTAACATTGGTGCAATGCATTGACTGCAGGCTTTATGCAGCTTTCACTCGTTTTTCTAATATTGTCCTTTTTCTATCCCAGGATCCAATCCAGGACACCGCATTGATTTTAGTTCTCATACTTCCTTAGTCTCTTCCAGTCTAGCGTTTTCTCAGCCTTGCTTTTCTTGACTTTGATATACTTGAGGAGCAGCGGTCAGGCATTTTGTGGATGTCCACCCTTTGGGGTTTTATTATTGTTTTCTCACGATTCAAGTGGGGTTATGGATTTTGGGGAAAGAAAACCACAGAGATGAAGTGCCCTTCTCGTCACGTCCTGTCAGGGGGACCTACCATGACTCATCCCTGGTGAGGTTAACCTGGATCACTTGGCTAAGATAGAGTCCCCTGGGTTTCTTCACCAGAAAGTCCCCATTTTCCCCTTTCTGTATTCT
Source organism: Macaca nemestrina (assembly GCF_043159975.1). Taxonomy (NCBI): domain Eukaryota; kingdom Metazoa; phylum Chordata; class Mammalia; order Primates; family Cercopithecidae; genus Macaca; species Macaca nemestrina. The sequence continues at coordinate 114,724,307 of NC_092133.1, read as the reverse complement.
ACCCATGGGAAGCAAGTCAGTCAGTCCAGCCCCTACTCAAAGGGAGGAGAATTAAGCTCCATTTCCTGGAGGGGGATTATCTACATAGATTACTTAGAATTCTTCTGTGAGACAGACTTGTTTCTTATCCTCAGATATTTATTTATTCAGTCATTTATTTATATCAGTATGTCCTCATATATATTTATTTTATTCTGTGTGTTAGAATCCAGTGCGATCATTATTTATTTTGTTGTGCGATTGTCCCAGTTTAGGCCATCGGGGTTTTTCTCAGTTTAGTTCCTGTGTCCCTTAGACGTGTGCCTCCCCCACCCTCAGCATTTCCTTATTCTCTGGCACCAACAAGATACTCTAAGCTCATTTTGCATTTTCCCTGACTCAGTCCTGAAATTAGCTTATTTTCTAAGGAGTCCTGGTTTTGTTTTTTACTGGAGAATGAAATGGTATTAGAAGCAAGTCTGTGTGTTGAGAATGCTCATAGCTACTGGAGTGCCACTGTTTCTAGGTAGATGGACAGATTTATATTTGTGTCTCTGACTCTAATCCAGTGTCACAGAGTTCAATTCTAGTCTTTCTCTTTTGCTTATTTTTAACTTCTCTCTCTGACAGTGTGAAATCTGGCTCCCATTATCTGCAATTTTTTTCTTCATTTGTTTAATGCTAGTTTACATGTAGTTTTGGAATTGCTAACACTTACCCCAGTGAGAAGCGAATTCACCAACTGGAGTACAGTGTTTATGTACAGACTGTTTTGTCTTTAGACTTTAAATATTCAGTCAAAACACTGTTTTCTAAAGTTACCTGGATCCGCATCTCTTTCCCCACGCCTTCAGTAAGGTTATGTCATACGTTTGTAATAGTTAGGTCTTTTTGTCACAGACTAAATTCTATCCTGGTATTCCCCAACATCCTGGATGATTTTTTAAAGTTTACATACAATGAACTTCTCCCGTTGTGGTGTATGGGTCTATAGGTTTTGACAAATTCTCGAAGCCTTGTATCCACTACTTAGTATCATAGAGAACAGTTCCAATGACCTAAAATAAAATAGAATGTGTGTGGTTCCTTTGTAGTCAATTTCTCCTCTAACCCTTGACAATCACTGGACTGTTTTTCATCCCCATAAATTTTGCCTTTTCCATAATGTCATATATATGGAATTATATATAATACGTAATCTTCTGGGTCTGGCTTCTTTTACTTAGCAAAACGCATTTAAGATTCATCCACATTGTTGCGGGAATCAAATAGCTCATTCCTTTCATTGCTCAGTAGTATTCCATTGTATGGATAGATCACAGTTTTTAAATATATTTGCTTGCTGAAGGTCATCTTTGTTGCTTCCAGTTTTCAGTGATTATGAATAAAGCTGCTATAAACATAGGTTAGCTTGTTTTTGTGTGAATGTAAGTTTTTTATTCACTTGAATAAATGCTTAGGAGTGTGATTGTCAGTTTATATGATAAGTTTACATTTAATTTTATGAGAAACTGACTGTTTTCCAAAGTGACTGTACCGCTTTGCATTTCCATTAGTGATAAATCAGAGTTCTTACGGTTCTGTGTACTCATCATTTGGTGTTATCTAATTGATTTTAGCAATTCTAATTAGTGAGAAGTGATATCTAATTGTGGTTTTAATTTACACTTCCCTGGTGACAATGATATTGATCATCTTTTCACATGCCTATTTGTCATTTGTATATCTTCTCTGAAGTATCTGCTTAAATCATTTGCCCATTTGTTTAATTGGGTCATATGCTTGCTTATAGTCAAATTTTAAGAGTCTTTTGTATATTCTGAATACAAGGCTTTCATCAGACATTGATTTGTAAATATTCCTTCCAATCTGTAGCTAATCTTTTCATTCCCCTAATAGTGTCTTTCAAAGAGCAAAAGTTTTAAATTTTGATCAAGTCCAACTAATTGTTTTTTTTTTTTGTCCTTCCATGGATTGTGCTTTTGATGTTATATCTAAAATTTCATTGCCAAACCCAAGGTCCTACAGATTTTTTATATTTACTTAAAGAATTTCATTGTTTCACTTTTTACATTTAGGCTTTTGGTCCATCTTGAATGAATTTTATTTGAGATACAAGGTATGTATTCTTCTATACTTTATGCCTTGCTTTATTTCTGTTGTTATTTTTGTTGTTTTGCACATAGACTGTCTTATTTTAGTACCATTTGTTGAATGGAACATCATCTTTCCATTGAATTTAATTTGCATCTTTATAAAAAGTTAGTTGACTACATACGTGCAGCACTATTTCTAGGCTCTCTATTTTGTTTCACTGTTCTATGTGTCTATCTTTCCACCAATATCATTCTATCTTGAGTACTACAGCTTTATATTAAGTTCTAAATTCAAGTAATATGAGTCCTTTAATTTTGTTCTTCTTTTGAATAGTTTTGCCTATTCTAGTCCCTTTGCCTTTTCACATAAGTTTTAAGATCCTCTTACTGATCTTTTCTAAACAATTTTCTGGGACTTTAAATGGGATTCCATTAAATCTATAGATTAAATCTTAATAATATTGACTCACCAAATTCATGAATATGGTATATCTTTTTAATTTAATCAGGTCTTCTTTAATTTTTCATCTGTCTTATGTTGTCAGCATACACATCCTGCACATATTTGGTTAGGTTTAAATTTAAGTACTTCATTTGTGTTTGTGTACTATTGTAAATGTTTTTTTATTTCAAATTCTTATTTTATATTCCGAGTATACAAGACTGTAAATGACTTTTGTATATTTACATTGTATCTGAAAACTTGCTAAACAAGCATTTTTGAAAAAGAAAAAGACAATCTACCTCTATTTTCTTACTGATTTTACAATCCCTATTTCAAAACATTTTGAAAAAGAGGTTTGAGCGAAAAATGTATACATTTTCTCATATTATAGATAGTTCACAGGAAAAGGCCCACAAATGGCTTCTAAAGATAAACAAAAAAGACCCTCAAGAAGCTTGAAATAACAAAAGTTGAAATTAAATTCTGCTGAATTATGTTTCATCTCTAATATTGACAAATATTGAAACATTTGGTAACACAGTGTGCTCTCTTCCTGATACAAGCCCATGTGAAAGGCAATTTGGCAAATATCTAGCAAAATTACAAAATTATACCCTTTGATCCAGCAAGATATTCTTGCAAAGGTACAAGTGACATATGTACAAAATTACTGGCTGTAATATGTTTATAATAGAAGTATAAAATAAGTGTGCATCAATATGAAGTTGGCTATGTTATGTTGTATGTGCACAATGTAATACTACATGAACTTAAAAATAGATTTCAACAAAACCTTTACATTATTGGCAGATGGAATTTAAGAAAATATAACGATTAGTTAGGTGCAGCCAACAATAAACTTCTACTTAGATCTACATATTCCAATGAGAATTCATTTTAAACATGTCACTAAATTTGAACACTGAAATAAATAGACTTTGAAAACAGCTCCTTAGTTACTGATTCACAAAGTGTTAAACCAAATTTTTCAAAAATAATAAAATCATGTTATTACAAAAATATTTTATTAATAATAATTTGACTATAGCAAAGAAATGTGCTGTTAATAAATTTTTAATGTTAATTTCACCTCTACATCATTAATTTTCAAATTTTAGTTTTGTGTATGTTGATAATTTACATAGCATATTAGTACAGAGGTACAGAAGTATGATTTATAATGTAATGTCCATCTAAAGAGGATACAAGCTTAACTTCCTTTATTAATGGAATTTGTGATAAAGTTTGTAGACTGTTGCCTTAAAGAAGAACTGTCACTTGGATGGGAGGCCTTGGCTAAGTTGTGTAGTGAGGAGGTTTGTTGAGGGGAAAAGAGAAAAAACAAGAGGTATTAAGCCCCAGAACACAGTTATCACCTGCTTCAGAACACAAGCATGCAGGATGATATAGCTTTTAGTCCCAAGAAGTAGAATTCTAGCATCTCTAGGTGGTGAGAAACAAAGGATTAAGAATTTTTCTTTCTCTGACATTCTAAAGAATAGTTCTTGAGCTAGGAAAGGATTACTTGCTCCTAGTGAGAATCAGACGTGGCTTCAGGGGATACAGGACGCTCACCTGAGCTGCCAGTCACCGACTGAGTAAGTGGAGCAGTGTTTCTTCTGCAGACTCACCCGAGAAATCGGCTTCTGGGGCAGGCACCGGGAATCTGCCTTTTCAGTAAGACCTGAATTACTCTTATGAAGCCACCTGTCCCTGAGAACCAGCAATGGCAGGTTCTTGAAGGATGTGGAACATGACGCTTGGGGTTATAAATGCTGTGGGTTTTCTTTTGACTTGTTTGAGATCAGTAAAATTCTAAGGCAGGATACGGAAACCCACTTTATTTGCATGCTCTGCATCTTTTTCTTTTCTTTTTTTTTTTTTTTTTTTAGACAGGGTCTCTCATTCTGCTGCCCAGGCTGGAGTGCAGTGTCACAATCATGGCTCATTATAACCTCAACCTCCCAGCCTCAAGTGATCCTTCCACCTCAGCCTCCCAAGTAGCTTCTAGGACCACAGGCGCACACCACCATGCCTGGCTAATTTTTGTATATTTTGTAGAGACAGGGTCTACCTTTGTTGGCCAGGCAGGTCTCAAACTCCTGGTTTCAAGCAATCTGCCTGCCTCAGCCTCCCAAAGTGCTTGGATTACAGGTATCACCCACTGTGCCTGGCCTTAGCTCTGCATCTTAAACTTCGTTTGTCTGTCCCTCACAGCTTAACACAATGCTGTACACCACGGACTGGCATGCTTTCTCTGAAAAGGGCCAGATAATAATATGTTAAGCTTTGTGGTCTATGCAGCCTCTAACACAATTACTCAACTCTGCCACTATAGTTGGAAATCAGCCACTAATGATATATTACCAAATGGGTGTAGCTATGTTTCAATCAAAGTTTACATACAAAAGTGGGCCTGGTTTGCCCACCCTTGCTATTCACGTTTGTAATGTACATACCCCTCATGCAATGCAGCTCCTTACCTTATTGCTTAGTCACCTTAAAGCCCCGCTTGTTACTTGGTGCGGTGGCCTTGCTGATGACTACTTAGCCCTGTTTTGGGCCTAGCCTTTCAATCCAGCCCCAGGGAGAGAAACTAATGACTGGAGAAGTTTCCAGGCAAGTGCAGAAAATGACACGGGATGAACATATGTATGAACATCAAGTTCAGGATCCCGAGCAGGTGTCAGAAATTTCACTTCACCCCATCCCAGCAAGGCTGCTGTATTTGGGGAAGACATTATTTCAAGAGGGGAGGAGATTGTGGAAAATCAGTAGGCAGCAGGAGACAGCGCCCTTGATCCTACTCCCATTTCAGATGATTCCGCGGGGGTCTCTTTATTGCCCCTCTGCTTCCCCAGGTGCTTTCCTCCTTTCGTGAGCCATCGTCCTCCATCCCTCTTGCTCCCCAGTCAGGCGCCAGACTTTTAGGAGGCCCCCAGAGCACTGGTGGTGAAGCCTAGCAAAGCAATGCATTTGCCATCTAAGATAAAACACTGCTACTTTGGGCTGAGCATGGTGGCTCACACGTTATCCCAGCACTTTGGGAGCCCAAGGTGGGCAGATCACGAGGTCAGGAGTTCGAGACCAGCCTGACCAACAATGTGAAACCTCATCTGTATTAAAAATACAAAAATTAGCCAGGCGAGGTGGCACACACCTGTAATCCCAGCTACTCAGGAGGCTGAGGCAGGAGAATCACTTGAACCTGGGAGGGAGAGTTTGCAGTGAGCCAAGATGGCACCACTGCATTCCAGCCTGGGTGACAGAGCAAGAGACTCCATCTCAAAAAAAAAAAAAAAAAAAGCACTGATACTTTGGAAGCAACACTCCCACATTTGGAACTGAACCAAGAAAGAAAATGAAAGAGTAGGTGCTTAATCTTCACCCTTCGATAAACCCTGAACAATAAATCTTAAAGTTTTCCACACAGGCATCATCTCTGGGTGAAATGGGGTGTCTGTTTCTACACATCCAGTTGACCCTTGAACAAATGTAGGGGTCAGGGACGCCAACACCTGCTCAGTTGAAAATCTGCACGTAACTTTTTACTCCCCAGAAACTTAATGGCTCCATAGCCTACTGCTGACTGGAAGCCTTATTGATAACATAAACAGCCAATAAACACGTATTTTGTATGTTCTATGTCTTCTATACTGGATTCTTACAATAAAGTAAGCTAGAGAAATGAAATGTTATTAAGAAAATCGTAAGGAAGAGAAGATATATTCACTATTTGTTAAGTGGAAGTGGATCATCGTAAAGGCCTTCATCCTGGTTGTCTTCACACTGAGCAGGCTGAGGCGGAGGAGGAGGAGGAGGGGTTGGTCTTGCTGTCTCAGGGGTGGCAGAGGCAGAAGAAAATTCAGGTATAAATGGACCCACGCAGTTCAAACCTATGTTGTTCAAGGGTCAGCAGTATAGGGAATGTTTCACCCTTGTATTCTATTCTTTATTCATAGAATTCAAATAGAAATCCTGAAAATGCCCCCTGTGGTTTTCACCTGGAGGGTTAATTTTTTTGTTTGCTTAACCCTGGGAACACAGCATTGACTTGAAAGTTACTGTATGGAAAAGCACTAAGGAAACAGCCTTCAGTCACATTCCTTCCCTGGACTGTAGAGTGGCCGGTTTTGCCTGATGGTGGCTCTGAATGACCAAAGTGACAGGCAGCATCTAGGCAGGGCTGTGCACAGTTACCACGGCTGGATTTCAAAGTTCCCGAATCAAGATCGTCTGACTCGGTCTCCTGCTCGTTGGCAGGTTCTGTCTCCAGCAGGCTTTGAGGATGAAGGCTGCGGGTATTCTGACCCTGATTGGCTGCCTGGTCACAGGCGCGGAGTCCAAAATCTACACGCGCTGCAAACTGGCAAAAATATTCTCAAGGGCTGGCCTGGACAACTACTGGGGCTTCAGCCTTGGAAACTGTGAGATTCTTTCTTTCCTCCTCTCTTTCTGTCCTTGACCTCCCCCTGAGATGTTAAAGTCCTGGCCACACTCCCCGCTGTGTCTTCCCAGCTAACGATGCTCTGCCCTCACCGCACCTGGGGGGGGGGGGGCTGCCAGCCTAACTGTGGCTCTCTGGGTCTCCTCTCCTTCCTCCCCGGCCCTCATTTCCTTATTCCTGGAGTCCTGCCCTTACAACACCAGCCAGGGAAGGGGAAAATAACGCCACCTCTGCTGGCATTATGGCGGGGGGGCGGGACCTGACTTTTGGTCTAGGTTAAGCTCAGTCCCTGACTAGGTGTGCAGCTTCAGGTGCGCCATCCCAGCCCCCAATGTGCCCCCGGTGTGCCCCCTGGGTGCATACCTGCCCCACTCCGCCCCAAGGAGTATTGGGAGGAAGCAGTCAGGTAACAGGGATAAGGAAACTCACCCTCAGACCAGGCTTACAGCAAACAATGCACTTCCTTTGGTGGCATTTCTGGCTTTGCCCCTCCAGGGATCTGCATGGCATATTACGAGAGTGGCTACAACACCACGGCCCAGAGGGTCCTGGATGACGGCAGCATCGACTACGGCATCTTCCAGATCAACAGCTTCACGTGGTGCAGACATGGAAAGCTGCAGGAGAACAACCACTGCCACGTCGCTTGCTCAGGTGAGGCTCTGACTTTCAGCGATGCCATCCTCAGGACTAGACGAGAAAGCCGACAGTGGGATCACCAACCACGTTTTGCTTTAACTAAAATTTGGAATTCAGGTTTGCAAATAGGTCGTTCCAGATTGGTAAATTATGCAACAGTTTCCAAGGTGACACTCAGGATCCTGCAGCTGACTTGTCCAAAGATGACTTATTCCTTGTAGGACAGTTTTATGAAGCCTTCCACTATAGCAGGGGGATGGACAGATGACCTTACTGCCCTTTCATATTAGAGATATTTGATGTCTGCAATAAGAAAAAGGAAGCTGCCTGCCGGCTGCTTTCCATAAGCAATTTGCTCAGAGGATGCCGTTTGTACTCCTTTGTGCAGAATAAGATGAATACACTTCACGTTTCTTTCTTCTCTTTTTCCTTTTCCTTTTTTTTGACAGTGTCTCACTCTGTTGCCTAGGCTGGAATGCAGTGATGTGATCACAGCCCATTGCAGTCTTGACCTCCAGGCCCCAAGCAATCCTCCCACCCCTGGGTAGCTAGAACTACAGGCACACACCCAGTTATTTTGTAATTTTTTTCGTATAGACAGAGTCTGGCTACGGAGTCTCGTTATGGGGTCCCACCTGGGCTGGTCTTGAACTCCTGGCCTAAGGAGATTCTCCTGCCTTGGCCTCTCAGAGTGCTAGAGTTATAGGTGTGGGCCACTATATTTAGCTAGCCACATGTCTTAAACATTAGAAATTAAACTAGAATTTACTTTCACGTCTTCTACTTTAGTCATTCCAGAAATACACATGAGCACAGCATTGAGGATAACAAAATACATCAGGCATGAATTCTGCTTTACCGAACTTTCATGTGACATGACAAGAAAAGAGAATATGTGCTTACATGAAGTTAAATCATGTAAGGGGCAGTGCACTGAGTGCCATGGGCTTCAGAGGAAAGCAATGGTATTAAGAAAACCATGGAGCTGGGCGTGGTGGCTCATCCCTGTAATCCCGGCTCTTTGGGAGGCCGAGGCAGGTGGATCACCTGAGATCAGGAGTTCAAGACCAGCCTGACCAACATGGTGAAACCCCGTCTCTACTAAATAATACAGAAATTAGCCGGGCATGGTGGTGGGCGCCTGTAATCCCAGCTACTCAGGACGCTGAAGCAGGAGAATTGCTTGAACTCGGGAGGTGGAGGTTGCAGTGAGCCGAGATTGCGCCATTGCACTCCAGCCTGGGTGACAGAGCAAGACTCATTCTCAAAAAAAAAAAAAAAGTCAAAGAAAAAAAGAAAATCATAGAAAATTCTGTAAACACAGTGATACTTTACCTGAGACTCAGAAGATAGGGAAGATTTGGGTAGAGATAGAGAAAAGTTATCCCAGGTCAGGGGAACAGCAAAAGCAAAGAGGTGCCTGGGGGAAGGTGTGGGGCATGAACGGAGAGTAGGGAGAGGCTTGTTTTTGTTTTTTCTGTAACAAAGTGACACGAAGAGGAATTCCAGGAAAGGCAGGTGGAGAGGCTAACGACCACCTGAGTGTGAAAAACCCAAGCTAAGAGGCTTTCACTGATTTCTGCCTGCAAGAGGAAACCAAGAGAGGTCAGTTAACTAAGCATTGCTTCAGCAACATCAGTCTGTAAGCAGGGTGTGGGATGGATTAAAGCTGACACCATTTAAGTGTCACTGCAGTTATTGAGCTAAGTGCCACAAAAAGACTGAATGATGGTCATGGTTGGTGACATGGAGAAGACTGATGCAAGAGATGCTGAACAGGCAGAGGGCAGAGCTCAGTCAAAGGCATCTTCTCTGTGCTCCCTCTAGAGTGTAAGTTCCTTGAGGGCAGAGAGTTCTGTTTCATTTGCTGATGTATCCTCAATGCCTAGAATGGTGCCTGGCCATTACAAGAGCTCAATAAATGTTTATTGAATAAAAGGAGAGAATGAGGAACAAGAGTGAAGTGAGAGAGTCATAAAATATTCTATTGCAAATTCTTTCAGAGCAGAAAATAAACTGTTTTAACTTCTCTTTGCCACATCCAGGAGTCTCCCCCTTATTGAAGGGGGATACCTCCCAAGACCCTCAGTCGATGCCTGAAACTGCAGATAATACCTAACCCTGTATATACTATGATTTTTCCTGTACGTAGATACCAATGACAAAGTGTAAGTTATAAATTAGGCACAGTAAGATGTTATCAACAATCAATAATGATAGGATAATTACAACAATACACTGTAATAAAAGTAGGTAAGCACCTTCTCTCTCACTCTCAAAATATGTTATATTAATAAAAATAACCAACCACTGCTGAGTGTAAATGAAAACTTGGAAACTGAAACTGCAGACAAGGGGGAGCTATTGTACAAGATAATCAGTATATGGGTTTGAATGTTTGAACGACTGAATAATATGTGAACTTACCTAGCATAGTGTCCCTACCCTAACATTGATAAAGAATGATCACTACCTCCTGAGATAGATCCCCCAATTGTTGGTCAGCCTTTAATTTAGAACATTCCTTTGTTAGGCCAAAATCTATCTTCTTCTAGCCTTCTATATCAATCCTAGTTTTTCCTTCTGGGTTTATTCAAAACAAGTTTGCTTTATGTTACACAAAAAAACTTATTAACTGTATGCAAATGATTTGTAAGTAATTCTCATCTCTGGTTTCTTATCTTCTGAGCTAAAACATTCAGTATATTCACTTTCCCATAGGCATGACTTTTGAACACTTCCCTGTCCCAGTCAATCTTATTAGCATTCCCTAAGAGCTCACCAATGGAGTTTTTCAGTTAAATATGAGGATTCAATGTGTGCATTTACCTCCCATGGTGGGCTGAGCCTCCAACTTCCAAATGTCCACTCTCTAATCTCTGAAATCTCTCACTCTGATACCTTACAAGGCAAAAGGAACTTTGCAGATGTGAGGAAGGATCTGAGCTCAGGCAGGGGAGATTATCCCGGACAATGTGGGTGGAGCCAATCTAATCTCATGAGTCTTTAAAAGCAGAGAATCTTGCCCAGCTGTGGTCAGAGAGAGCTCCAATGACAGAAAAAGAAAGAGAGATTCAAAGTGTGAGAGGGACTCGACTCATCATTGCTGGCTGAGAAGATGGAGTAAGGGGCCATGAGTCAAGGGGTGTGAGTGGTCCCTAGAAGCTTGGAATGGCCCTCAGGTGACAACCTGCAAGCAACAGGATCTCAGTTTGACACCCACAAGGAACTGAACTCTGCCCCAAGTGAGCAAGGAAGTGGATCTTCCCACATAGTCTCCAGAAAGGAAAACAGACTTGTCAGCACTGTGACTTCAGCCCTGTGAATCCCCTGGCACTCTTCCAGCCATCAGTACTGTAGGGAAATTTTGCAGTGTTTAAGCCACTAAGTTTGTGGTAACTTTTTAGGGCAGCAGTAGAAACCCAATACCCCTCTCTTCCCTCTTGGTGTCCTACTAAATTAATACTAAAGTGATTCGAGAATCAATAAGATAAAAAGACAAATCCACATATACAAGATAAGATAAATGGAAGAGGAAACAATACTAAAACACTTAGAAGCTGGAAAGCAGGAGGCAAGTGGTGACTAACTTAGTGATTAAAGAAATCTGAATCCTAAACCAGCAGTGAGAAAGTTGAGAAGCAAACATGGAACCAATAACAACAACAACAACAACAACAGCAAACAGCTCTGAAATCAGCAGCATTAGCTACTTCTGGAAGTTAGAATGAAGACAGATTACAAACAGGAAGATACATTTAAAGTTCCCTTAAGGAGTAGTTAGAACATCCAGTCCATTCCTGAGGCATTCACCTACTGACTGCCCCTCACTCACCCTGCCAGAATACTGGGACTTTTTCCTCTAGACAAGTAAAGTAGAAAACCTCTCAACTGAGAGACCTCAACAACCTTTGAGGGTGAGAGCTCCAGACCACAGACATGGGAGATTAAGTTATAGTTTCTATAGTTTCAACCACCTTCTCCACTCAGACCCCACAGTGATGGCAGCCAGGCCACACTCTCTAGATGAGAAGATTTTCTTCTTGGGATCTGGCCAAATTGAAAGGAAATAACTAATGATTCTGAGTGGGACTCTCCAGTGAACAAAACTGGTCAAACCTCCCTGCAGTGAGATCCACAGTTGAAAATCCCTACCTCTGAGCAAAGGGCTCTGCCAGCTTTTAGTGCCCCTCTCTTAAATAGTTGCAGAGAGCCAAGGATCACCAGACTTCAGAGAAGTGGCAGTGATATGAAAAAAATGAGGCAAAAACCAAACACATAAAACTTTTTGAAAGCAGAGTTTATGCAAGGAAATGAAACTTCAAATCCAGAAAACTATCATTAATATCTTCAGATAGATAAGAGAGGATCCTTGGACAAAACAAAGCAAGATGTCTTTTTTGAAAAAAGAGAAAGAAAAGAAAAAGGAAACATTCAGAGAACCAAATAAAGAGCCTTTGGAAATTAACAATATGATAACAGAAATGGAAAACTCAATAAAGTAGTAAGAAGATAACATTGAAGAAATCTCTCTAAAAGCAGAATGAAAAAAGAGGTTAGTGGGAAATAGGATAAATAAGAATGATAAAATAAATGGATATAAAAATATGTTTTACCAGGAGAGAAGAGAAACAATAGATAGGACACAACCTTTAAAAAACATTTCTAGAACTAAAGAGCATGTGATTTCAATTTGTAAGGTTCATCACATGACCAGTAGAGCAGTCACCCCTTGCCTATAGTTTTGCTTTCCATAGTTTCAGTTACTCATGGTCAACTGTGACTCAAAAGTATTAAATGGAAAATTCCAAAAATAATTCATAATTTTTAAATCGCATACCATTCTGAATAGTGTGATGAAATCTTGCACCATTCTGCCTTGTCTCATACTAGATATAAATTATTTCTTTGTCCAGCATATCCGCACTGTACACACTATGTGCCCATTAGTTACTTAGTAGCTGTCTCAGTTATCTGGCTTAAAAAACATAGTATATATAGAATTTGGTACCATTCATCATTTCAGAAATCTGCTGGGAGTCTTGGAATGTATCCCCCTTGGATAAAGAGAAACTACTGTACAATTGATTATTGTACACTCACACTCAGGAATATCCTTATGCAATTTCAGAACACTATAGAAAAACAGAATATGCAACAGGCTTCCATTTGAAAAAAAGTTCCATACAAAAAAAATCAAGCATCAGAGTGACATCAGACTTCTCAACCACAACACTGGAAGCTAGAAGAAAATGGAAAAAGTCTTCAAAATTCTGAGGGAAAACCATTTCCAATATAAAGTTCTGTGCTACCAAATGATCAATACATTTTCAGCATATAATGAGTACATTTTCAGAGAACCAAGTTGTTAATTTTTTTACCTCCTGTATCATAAAGAATCCTGGCTGGAAGACAGAACAAACACAAACTGAGTAATTGGAGGAGAATATTAATAAAGACTTACTTACAAAAATCTGATCAAATCATAGAAAAAACACAGCAATAATGAAGTAAGGGATTAGAATCACAGGCTATTATCACTCCCTTCTCCAATGAGGACTGGAAAGAGAACTATGACCATCACCAAGGTACAAAGGATCTGCAGGGAGAGGACAACCTTCTGGGATCTGAGACCTTCTTTCAAGGGATGTGACTTGTGCTGAGTGACCTCACAGAAAGAAAGCTGGAAGATATTATATGTATATCCCAACCTCAGTGTCCTTCCTCTGTCCCTTCCCTGCTGATGCCTACTCTTATTTAAACCCCTTCAGAAGTCAGAGGACATGGGAGACCATTGACGGCAACTGTGTGCATCAACCTCTCAGTGCACAGAGCAGGATAGAGAAGGGTAGAGAGTGGATCCGTCAGGGCAAAGATGACATATTCAGCTCATCTCCCATGCACCATCTCTCACAAAACTATAGGAAAACATGCTGCACCAAAAGGATAAACTAAAACAATAAAGAGGAAGACATGGTTCAGGAAACAAGGAACTCAATAAGAGAGAAAGGCAAGAGGAATGCCCAGCCTGATTGTGAAGGATGATCCCAGGATGAGCTTTTATTATAGATTTCTAGTTACACCTCAATCCTCATTACGGTCAGAGAATATGGTCTATATCAGCAGCCCCCAACGTTTTTGGCACCAGGGACCAGTTTGCAGAAGACAAATTTTCCATGAACCAGAGGGAGGAGGTTGGTTTCAGGATGATTCAAGCACATTACATTTATTGTCCACTTTATTTCTATTATCATTACATTGTAATATATAAGAAATAACTATACAACTCACCATAATGTACAATCTTTGGGAGCCCTAAGCTTATTTTCCTGCAACTGGACAGTCCTATCTGGGGATGATGAAAGACAGTGGCAGATCATCAGGCATTAGGTTCTCATAAGGACCGTGCAACCTAGATCCCTCACATGCTCACTTCACAATAGGGTTCACACACCTATGAGAATCTAATGTGACCACTGATCCAACAGGAGGTTGGATCACAAGAAGCTCAGGTGGTAATGCAACCAATGGTAAGTGGCTGTAAATACAGATGAAGCTTAGCTCACTTGCCTGCCGCTCACTTCCTGCTGTGCAACTCGGTTCCTAACAGACAATGGACTGGTATCCATCTGTGGTTCGGGGCTTGGGGATCCCTGGTCTATATGGTTTCAAACCTCTAATATGTCTTTAACCTTGTTTTACAGCACTGCAAATGTGTCTTATGGTGAATGTGCATTTGAAAAAAAAATGTTTATTTTATATTTGGTGGGTAAATGTTCTATAAATGACTGTTATTTCCTTTCTGACTTTCTTACTTAGAACTTATTAGATAGGTCTTACTAGAACTATCATATAGTGAGAGATACATATTGAAATTTGCAATTATCATTTTAGTTTTGTCTATTTCTCCTTTCAGTCTTGTCCATTTTTGAAGCTTTGTTATTAGGCACATATTCATTGAGGACTGTTATGTCTTCGTGGCAAATTGACCATTTTGTCACTGGAGTCCATGTTTCTCCTTAACTCTGGTACTATTTCTCATCCAGAAATCTACTTTATCTGATAGCAATATAAGCCACTCTCACTTTCTTTGGGGAAGTCTTTGCATAATATCTTTCTTTTCATCCTTTTACTTTTAACCCATCTGTGTCTTTATATTTAAAGTGAATTTCTTATAGATAGCATATAGTTATGTGTTGCTTTTATATCCATTCTGGTAATTACTGCTTTTCAGTAGGAGTGATTAAACCATAGGTCAGCAAATATTTGCTTAAAGGACCAAATGGGAAATATTTTAGGCTTTTCAGGCCGTATGGTTTTGATTGCAACTACTCAACCATGACAGAGTGTGAACACAGCCATAGAAAGTATGTAAATGAATGGGACTGGCTGTGTTCCATTAAGGCTTTATTTACAGAAACAGGAGGCTGGCCTGTGGGACATACTTTGTGGAACCTTGATTAGATCATTTACATTTACATTTACATTTAATGTGATTATTGATATGGTTAGTTTTAAATCCCATCTTGCTATTCTGTTTTCTGTTTATGGCATCTATTCTTGGTTCCATTTTTTCTGCCTTCTTTTGATTTTTCAAAAAACATTTTTTATTATTCTCTTTCATTTCCTCCATTGGTTTGTTAGCTATATCTCTATTTTGTTTTTAGTAGTTACTCTAGGGTTTCCAATAGGCATCATTATCTTAT
This sequence comes from Macaca nemestrina, assembly GCF_043159975.1. NCBI lineage: Eukaryota > Metazoa > Chordata > Mammalia > Primates > Cercopithecidae > Macaca > Macaca nemestrina. The sequence goes on along the minus strand of NC_092133.1, from coordinate 114,708,995 downwards.
TACATTCCATCCTCAAATAACACACCACTTCATATAGAACATATGAGTTTCTTAACAGTATTCATTCCATCCTTTGTGCCATGCTGTCATGCATTTTTCTTCTATATTTATATACCTCACAATCCATTTATACTATCTTTGCTTTAAACAACTGTCTTTTAAATAAATTTGTAAATGATGAAAAAGATTCTATAATATTTATTATATATTTACTATTTCCAACACTCTTCATTCCTTTGGTGGATTTATTTGGGGAAGTAGTTAATTGATATCACTTTCTTTCAGCTGAAAGACCTTTCTTTAACTTCTTTTTGGTTTTGGTTTTGGTGTTTTTAGACTAGAGGTCTACTAGCAAGCATTCTCTCTGCTTTTGTTTGTCTGAAAATATCTCCATTTTATTTTGATTTTGAGGAACATTTACTTTACATATAAAATTCTGGGGTGACAGTTGTTCTCCTCTCAGGTTGTTGCTGTTTTGAGACAGGGTCTTGCTCTGTTGTCCAGGCTGGAGTGCAGTAGCATGATCACAGTTCACTGCAGCCTTGACTTTCTGGGCTCAAGCAATCCTCCCACCTTAGCCTCCTGAGTAGCTGGGACCACAGGAACATGCCACTATGCCTGGTTGATTTTTATTTTATTTTTTGTAGAGATGGGTGATATAGTTTGACTGTGTTCCCACCCAAATCTCATCTTCAATTGTAACTCCCATAATTCCCATGTGTTGTGGGAGGAACCCAGTGGGAGGTGATTGAATTATGGGGGTGGGTCTTTCCTGCACTGTTCTCTTGATAGTGAATGAGTCTCACAAGATCTGATGGTTTTAAAAACAGGTGTTCCCCTGCACAAGCTCTCTTTTTGCCTGCTGCCATCTATGTAAGACATGACTTGCTCCTCCTTGCCTACTGCCACAATTGTAAGGCCTCCCCAGCCATGTGGAACTGTAAGTCCATTAAACCTCTTTCTTTTGTAAATTGGCCAGTGTCAGGTATGTCTTTATCAGCAGCATGAAAACGGACTAATACACAGGGTCTTGCCATGTTTCCCAGGCTGGTCTCAGATTCCTGGGCTCATCCTCAGCCTCCCAAAGCACTGGGATTACAGCTGTGAGTCATCACGCTCAGCTTCAAATTGTTAAAGATATTCCATTGCCTTCTGGCTTGCCTTCCTTGTGTATGATGAGAAACCAATGATCTTCTTATCTTTGTCCCCTGTATGTAATATGTCTTTTTTCTCTAGGAATTTTTAAGATTTTCTCTCTGTCACTCATTTTCAGCAATTTGATTATGTGTGATATTTGTGTTTATCTTACTTGGTATTCATTAACATTTTGTATACCTGAATTTATAATTTTCATTACATTTGAAAACATTTCAGTCATTCTTTCTTCTAATACTCTTCTCCTTCAAGGATTCTAATGGCACATATGTTAGATTGCTGATGCTGTCCCATTTGTCACCATGGCTCTTCATGTTTTTAGCCTTTTTCCCTCCTTGTGTTTTATTTTCAGTAGTTTCCATTGTTATGTCTTCAAGTTCACTGTTACTTTTTTTTTTTTTTTAATGCTAATCTATTAAGCTTCTTGATTGGATGTTTCTTTTCAGATACTGTGTTTTTCATTTGGTGTTAGGCAAACTTTCGTGTCTTTCATTTCATTTTATTCGTGTTTTTCTTGAAGTCTTCAATGTATGTAAACATGTTTATAAGAAGTGATTTAAAATTCTTATCTGCTATGGAATCAACTGTCATTTCTGGGTCTTGCCCTTGATTGATCTTTCTCCTAGTATGTGTCACATTTCCCTGCCTCTGCACAAAGACTTATTTTTTATTGAATACATACAGTGTATGTGTTGATGGCTGTTGTGAGTCTTCGAGTATTGTCTTCTTAGTTTAAAATAATTTCTTTTTTTTTTTTTTTTTGAGACGGACCCAGGCTGGAGTGCAGTGGCCGGATCTCAGCTCACTGCAAGCTCCGCCTCCCGGGTTCACGCCATTCTCCTGCCTCAGCCTCCCGAGTAGTTGGGACTACAGGCGCCCGCCACCGCGCCCGGCTAGTTTTTTGTATTTTTTAGTAGAGACGGGGTTTCACCGTGTTCGCCAGGATGGTCTCGATCTCCTGACCTCGTGATCCGCCCGTCTCGGCCTCCCAAAGTGCTGGGATTACAGGCTTGAGCCACCGCGCCCGGCCAGTTTAAAATAATTTCAACAAGAGACACAGGAGATGTAGCATAGACTAATTTATTGAAAAAGAAAAAGAATATTTTGAAAGTTAGGTGCAGAATGGACAGTATATCATGAGAGAAACTTCAGGGCAGGCTGCTCATAAGGATGAGACAGCAAAGGCCAGTGCGAGGGATGCTCCCTTTATGGGAGTCTTCCATGATTATTCATAAACAGGTGGAAAGAGGTGTTGCTAATAAGCATGTTCTGAGCGTACCTCTTGGTGCATTTGCGTAGCAGCTGTACATGGTTGTTCATATGTTGCATGTGTCATTAGCATCTTAAATCTCCACTCAGGAGTGTGTTTTTTATTATTATAATGAGCAAAGGGTCAGTCTGAGGACAGGTAAAGTCAAAATGCGCATGTTCCCTAGGGAAATTCCCTTCTGGAGACAGCTTTGTTTGAATGAGCTGGCCTACAGTGGGAATGCTGAGGCTTACCATGTTGACTGGACAATCACCACAGTTGCCATTCCCGAGGACATGGTTGCTTCCTTGCCTACCTATCCCACCTCATATGCAACATTGTTGAGTGTCTAGATTATACTGCCTTCTTTTAAGGAGTGTTGAATTTCTTTTGCCAACCAGTTAAGTTTACTCTGATCGGCTTAACCCTTTTAAGACTTGTTCTTGGCCGGGCGCGGTGGCTCAAGCCTGTAATCCCAGCACTTTGGGAGGCCGAGACGGGCGGATCACGAGGTCAGGAGATCGAGACCATCCTGGCTAACACGGTGAAACCCTGTCTCTACTAAAAAATACAAAAAAACTAGCCGGGTGAGGTGGCGGGCGCCTGTAGTCCCAGCTACTCAGGAGGCTGAGGCAGGAGAATGGCGTGAACCCGGGAGGCGGAGCTTGCAGTGAGCTGAGATCCGGCCACAGCACTCCAGCCTGGGTGACAGAGCGAGACTCCGTCTCAAAAAAAAAAAAAAAAAAAAAAAAGACTTGTTCTTAAACTTTGTTAGTGAAGTTCTGGAGTAGTCTTTACGGTAGGGCTAGTTTAGTCCCACTTCCAAGGCATGACTACGCATCCAGTGTCTCTTTTGAATGTGCTGAGGATTCAGCAAGGTCTGTTCCCTCGGCTAGTCAGAAATCAAATGTCTTCCAGCCCCGAGTGAGGTCTGTAATTGTCCCGCTCCCGGGGGTAGTTCTCTGCCTAGCCCTGTGGAATTTTGCCTATGCATACCCAGTTTGGCCTTCAGTCAACGACTGGGTGGAATCCCTTTGCAGATTTCTGCTGCTCTTCTTCTGGGTAGCTCCTGCCTCCCAGGTATTCTTCACAAAATCTGAGCTGCCTTGGCGTCTGATGTCTGTCTCCTCCTCTGAGATGGCCATCCCCTGCCTGGTTCTACCTCCCTGGTCTGCAGAGCTCCTCTGGGCAGAAAGTCATGGCAATCACAGGGTTCACTGTGTTTTTCTCTCTCTCAAAGACCATGATCCTGCATTGCCAGTTGTCCAATGTCTGAAAACAATTTTTCATCTATTTTGTCTAGTTTTCTAGTTGTTTACAGTGGGAAGATAAATCTGTGACTCCATCATGGTCATGTTTGACTTTAAATGCAGATTACTAATTTAATATTGTTCAGTTTCATTCCAATTAAGGAAGTCTGGGGGAGGGGTCTATCTGCAAGACAATCTTAGATTCTAAGAAATTAAAGTGTTGGATGGTTCACGGTCAGAGGTAAAAGGACACTCATATCTGTTTTCTTATCGTGAAGAGCATGGGATTTTCGGGGATAGCCTTAAAATAGAAAGCAAGATGTTGGTTTTATATACTAACCGCCCTCCATGGCACGCCTCCCTTAGCCTCAGGCCAGAGAGGCTTTCATTAGAACAATGTCATTCTGTCCCACATATTATAGAAGTAGGTATATTTGTCATGGGAACCTGAAAAAAAGTGAGCATTAGGGTATGTTTACAAAGTACGTGACATTATATGCGTATACAGTATAGATACACTTCATGCTCATTTTCTTCTTCTTTTTTTCTTTTAATAGAGACAAGGTCTTGCCATGTTGCCCAAGCTGGTCTCGAACTCCTGGGCTCAAGCAATCCTCCCATCTTGACCTCCCAAAGTGTTGGGATTACAGGCGTGAACTGCTGCACCCAGCCCATGCCCATGTTCTGAAGCTAGACAATCTCCTCACTCTAATTCGAAATTGTGTCCCTAAAATTCCTGCCTACTTTCCCCAAACTATTTGGACAGAAAATTGATGCTATATTCGTATATACAAAGCACACATAAGCACACACATTCATATACCTACACATATACATATACACAGTATACAAAATGCCTGATGTGATGACAGTATTTTCCCCAACAGCACAGATGTCATTAAAATAAGAACATTTGAGGAAAAAAAAGGTTACTGACTTTCTATCTAGTCTAGTGCACTTATATTAATCTTATTTCTCATCGCCCTGGTATCTGAATTGGCCTTCGTCACCTCACGGGGGAAAGAGATGAACATCGAGGGCGTGGTGGCTGCTGGATTTCACTTGGGAGGCAGGAGGATGCTGAGGAGCGACAGAGATACTTAGAAGTAGAACTAACAAAACTGAAAATAGGACTGAAGCTCTTTTTGTGTAGATTGTTGCTGTTTTCTGTTGGATGTGAAAGAATAAACGATTCTTTGCTGTTCAACATAACCCTTTCTTTATTCATGTTTGACTGGACAGAATTGTCTATTTAAAGTAAATTGAGCAGAAACAATTATTGGCACGAGTCCTCATTTAAAAAGGGCCATCTTAACTCATTTCTGCCCCTCTGCTGCCCTTCTGTGGCTATTTCTTGTAACGACACCTCAGTGCTCAGGGCTGGGGGTCGGGAGCGAGCTCTTGATTTCCCAGCCCCTACTTTCCCTAACGTATTTTCTTAAGCAAATTCAGTCAAGTCCAACTTTCAAAACATCCCAGTTGTGCAACAAAATGCTCTAACAAAACAGAAGGCTACAAACAGCTGTACTCGGTGTCCCCTTCCTGGTCCTGCATGGCCCGACCCTCCCAGAAATCCTTACGGGGCATTGCCACAAACTGCCCTGCCCCCAGCACAAAATGTGCTCTTTCTGTACATGCCTGGGATGACCTCCAATCCCAGAATAATACAATGTGATCTGCTTCCTCCTCACTATGTATTATATAATCTGTGTCCCTCCAACCTCTAGAGACAGCCCCGAACCCACATCTCCCAGAAAATATGCTAGACCACTTCCAAACACAAACCACAGGGCCTCAGCATTTATCAAGCGTTTACGCACCCGAAATAAAGTGTCTCTAAGTAATCTGAACATGTATCAGGTACCAAATGCTTAAATTGGATAACCTCATAGATAATTACATGAAAAATTAATAAAGTATATTTTAATTATCAACTTTATTAACATGTAGTGTTTTATGAGCAAGAATCTTTGCTTAAGTGGCCTCTGTTGGAAGAAGAGATCAGAGGAACAGAATTTAAGCCCTCTATCAGAATACAGGCTCATTATCTGGGTGTGTGACCTCGGTTTATGGGGATCAAATGGTACCCACAGAAATGGTTCTTCAGAGGACTGATGGAGATTTTGCGTGAAGAGATTTAACATGTGCCTGACATACAGTAAGATTTCTATAAAGTGTAAACTAGTAGTAATAGGTACTATTATCCGAAATATTTATATCTTGAGAAAATAGGCAAGAGACTTTTATAAGCTGATACAGCTTTCGTTTTCACTGTAGAACTGTAAACCAGATGCTAGCGAATTTGCATATGTTGTTTCAATTGCTATCTCTTACAGATGATATATTTTGTTAGTTTTTCTCCTGGTTAATAGAATTTTGTTTTAAATAAAAATTAAGTCACATTCAGAATAAACTTGCTTAAAAGAAATCTGTCACTACCTTTATATTCTAGTTAAGCCGAACTGAGAAAGCCACAAAATTAGCAACTCGGGGAAATAGCATGCTCGAGGGAAAATTCCACTTTCAACAGAGTTAACAAAATAATCTGGTATTACAATGCTCTATTGAAATGCAACATTTTATACTAACATTTTTTTTTTAATTGTTTTTTTCTGGTATCAAAAATAGTGCATTTCTACTGTAAACAAATTTTAGAAAATACGCAGCTAAGACTTAAGAGCATAGGTGATCTCACAGTTAAGAGCCAATCCTTTTTAAAGTATTAGTGAACTAACGACTATCTTTTTTTCCTAAACCAGTGCTGTCTAATAGAACTTTCCATGATGACGAAAATGTCTTCCATCTGTGCTGTCAAACATGAGAACCACTAGCCATGGGTGGCTATAAAGTATCTGAAATGTAGCTAGAACAAATAAGGAACTAAAGTTTTAATTATGTTTGATGTTAATTAATTAAAATGCATAGTTTTTAATTTTCCCAGCTTTAGTGAGGTATAATTGACAAATCAAAATAGTATGTATATAAAGTAAATAACATGATAATTTGATTTTTGTATATATTGTGAAATGATTATTACAATCAAGTTTAACAAATCCATCACCTCACATAGTTACCACGTGTGTGTGTGTGTGTGTATGTGTGTGTGTGTGTGTGTGTGAGAGAGAGAGACACTCTGGCTTTGTCACCCAGCCTAGAGTGCGGTGATGCAATCTCAACTTTTGCCTCCCAGATTCAAGGAATTCTCCTGCCTCTGCCTCCTGAGTAGCTGAGAATACAGGTGTGCGCCACCACACCTGGCTAATTTTTGTATTTTTAGTAGAGACGGGCTTCACCATGCTGGCCAGGTTGGTCTCAAACTCCTGACCTCAAGTGAACCACCCTCCTCGGCCTCCCAAAGTGCTAGGATTATAGACATGAGCCACCGTGCCTAGCTACTCTCAGCAAATTTCAAGTAAGCAGTACCGTATAATTAACTATGGTCACCATATTGTACATTAGATCCCCAAACCATCCTCACCTTATAACTGAAAGTTTGGACCCTTCCATCAGCATCTCCCCATTTTCCTCACCAGCCACTGCTCTACTCTCTGCTTTTATGAGTTCAACTTTCATAGATTTTGTGTATGAGTGAAATCATGTGGTATTTGTCTTTCTGGGTCTTCCTTCCTTCACTGAGCACGATGTCCTTCAGTTCATTTATACTGCTTCAAATGTCAGCATTTCCTTCTTTTCCATGACTGAATAATATTCCACTCTCTATATAAACATATTTTTATTCATTCATCTGTCAACAAATATAATTTAAATGTAAATTGTCACATGTAAGTAATGCCTGCCATATTGGCATTGGCCAATACAGCTCTCAATGGATATATTTATGATATTGGGAACTTAACATTGCATTGGGAGCATTTCCCCCATGTTATAAAACATCCTGGGAAAACATGATTTAAACGGCTCTTTATTTTATTAAATGAAGGTATTATGATTAATTTGAATATCACTGATTATGAGGCAATTAGATTTTTTCATTTTAACTCTTGTAAATAAAGCTATAGTAAACCACTTTGTAAAGAAATATTTATCTAGCATTATGACTGTTTCCTTAGGATAGATCTAGAGAGAGAAATTATTAGGTAAAAGGATAAAAAGCTCTTTAAGGCTCTAAACACATGCTGCTATGTTGGTTTCCTGAGATGTTGAATCCATTATACTCCCACCAGCAAGCATCCAGAGAACTTGCCTCTCTGTGCCCTTGTCAATATCAAGCATTACCCAATTCTCAAAAAAAAAAAAAAAAAAAAAATTTTGTGTAATTGACAAGCAGAAATGAGATCAAGTGGGTTGAGTATTTTTGTCCTTGGTTGGTGGTTGTGGTGGTCATGGAGATGAGCCTTCCAGAGGGAAGACACGCCGTCCCTGCTGCAGTTATGTGATGAGCAGACAGGACCTGCCACCTGCTTCAGGATCGGCCTCAGGTGCAGGTTGTTCCCTTCCGGGGTGGCCCACGCCCAGTGACGTGTGAGGCAGAGGCATGCAGACCTGGCATGTGGGCCCGTCTTTGGCCACTCCGATGGGCAGTACTCACTCGGGAGCTCATGGCTGGGTTGCCCGAGGAATTGCTGGGTCTGCATCACAAATGGACATCTCCGTCTGCCCATCCTGCTTCCCCCGCATCCCATTCCTTGCATAGGTGTGGATCCCTGAGGAATATCTAGCACCCCAAGCCCATCGCAGTATCTGTTGCTGGAGACCCAAATTGCAACAGAAATGATGGACTTTTAAAATTTATTTGCGTTTTTCTGTCATGTTTGTGTTGAGAAGGATTCTGAGGCCACTTTTCAGGCAAGCAGGAAAGAATGCAGATATCAAATAATACATTTCAATCAAAAGATATGTTATGTCTGAAGCAATAGAAAATGTAATAAATGGCCGGGCACAGTGCTGGCTGTAATCCCAGCACTTTGGGAGCCAAGGCAGGAGGATCACTTGAGCCCCAGAGTTCAAGACCAGCCTGGCCAACATAGTGAAACTTTCTCTCTATAAAAAATACAAATAATAAAAATGGCTGGGCATGGTGGCACATGCCTGTAGTCCCAGCTACTTGAGAGGCTAAGGTGGGAGGATCACTTAAGCTCAGGAGGTTGAGACTGCAGTGAGCTATAATCGTGCCACTGCACTCCAGCCTAAGTGACAGAGTGAGATCCTGTTTCAAAAAAAAAAAAAAAGAAAAGCAATAAAGATAGAGATAGATGTGTTTGACTTAAAACTTTCTGCATATGAAAAACACCTTAGGCCGGGTGCCGTGGCTCACGCCTGTAATCCCAGCACTTTGGGAGGCCGAGGTGGGTGGATCACTTGATGTCAGAGTTCGAGACCAGCCTGGCCAACATGGTGAAACCCCATCTCCAGTAAAAATACAAAAATTAGCCCAGCATGGTGGCACACACCTGTAATTCCAGCTATTGGGGAGTCTATGGCAGGAGAATTGCTTGAAGCCAGGTGGCGGAGGCTGCAGTGAGCCAAGACCGTGCCACTACACTCCAGCCTGGGTAACAGAATAAGACTCTGTCTCAAAAAAAAAAAAAAAAAAAAAAATCCCTGGATAAAAAAATTTTAAGGCACAAATTGAAATGATAATATACAAAAGTTTAATATTTACCTTTAAAGAGATCTTATATGTCAAACTAACCCAAATAGAGAAAACACTGTGCTATGCTGTCTTATGTGCCATTTTTTTTTTTTTTTTCCTGAAGACAGAGTCTCACTCTGTTGCCCAGGCTGGAGTGCAGTGGTGTGAACACGACTCACTGCAGCTTCAACCTCCTGGGCTCAGGTGAGCCTCACACTTCAGACTCCCAAGTAGTTGGGACTAGAGGTGTGCACCATCACACCTGGCTAATTTTTTACTTTTTGTAGAGATGGGATCTTGCTATGTTACCCAGGCTGGACTCAAACTCCTGGCCTCAAGTGATCCTCCTACCTTGGCCTCCCAAAGTGCTGGGATTGCAGGTCTGAGCCACCACATTTGACTTGCACGTATTTCTTTAGGACATAAAAAACATTCTTGCATGGCATCTTCTCTAAACACATTTCTAAAAAGCCTTCAGGATCGGGCTCTTCCTCTGAAACTTCAGGTAGTGCAAGATGAAAGTGGTCTTAAAACAACAAAAAAAGTTCTTTTTGAAGAAGTTTAACAAAAATGAGATTGTGGCTTTGCAGGCAAAATCATAGTTCTTCCAACCCTCTTGATCCAAAAAGACTGAGAAAAGTGAAGTAAAGTTGAGTTGAGGTCCCTCTCCAACAACAAAGTCTCACCAAACCCTGATGTCTTCTGTCTTTTACAGCCTTGATCACTGATGACCTCACAGATGCAATTATCTGTGCCAGGAAAATTGTTAAAGAGACACAGGGAATGAACTATTGGTAAGAGTGTTTCCTTGGGAGACTTGGGCTGTCATGGGCAAAACCTAGTGTGTGTATTTATCACAGTTATCGTGGAATTGACAAACTCACCTCCACAGGGTGGTCCAACCAATGGAATGAGACCTTGTATAAATTCTCCTCCATTGGTGTGCAGATGGGCAGTGAACATGGTAGTACAGAGAAGGGGAGAGGAGAGATGGGATTGGGTTAAGATAATTTGCAATTGCTTTTCATATGAACATATTCCAAACAATGGAGAAAGGTATGTTCTAAAGTGACTTGGAAAGGGTCAGTTGAGTCAATTCAACAGAGGAAAAAAAAAAAAAAGCTTGAGTTTGCTCTAGATTTGGATAAGATTTTGAAGGTTACAGCAACATTTTGCAGGGAAAGAGAATGAGCAGCAGCAAGAGGAAAGTGAGCAGGTCTCTGTCATGGTAAATCAGCAGAAAGTGTCCCCAGGATTGAGTCTTGGACTTTGCATTCCCTGCTGCTGTGTCCTATGGAACATTGCCAGCCGGCCACCCACTCAGAGAACCCGAATTTTCAGAGATGTGGGTATGTAATGAAATGACCCATCCTTACAAAAGTCGATTGCTTGTTGCTGAAGCTAACAATGGCTAGGAGAAAACCAGGAAAGTCTGAACAAGGCAAAATGACAGCACCCTTGAATCTCAGAAGCAAATGAAACCCAACTCAGGGTTCCGCTGGTGATTTTGGTTAATTTCTGTAGACTTTGAAACTAACACGATTTGGATTGTCATGCTTCTTTTTGCTGCTCCTGCTTCCCTCTCGTCCTCAGGCAAGGCTGGAAGAAACACTGTGAGGGCAGAGACCTGTCTGACTGGAAAAAAGGCTGTGAGGTTTCCTAAACTGGAACTGGACCCAGGATACTTTGCAGCGATGCCCTAGGATTTGCAGTGAATGTCCAAATGCCTGTGTCATTTTGTCCCATTTCCTCCCAATATTCCTTCTCAAACTTGGAGAGGGAAACTTAAGCTATACTTTTAAGAAAATAAATATTTCCATTTAAATGTCTTCACCCTGTCTCAGTTTCAATGATGTCATAATAGCATGGTGTTAAGACTTGAAAAATCACCTCCACAATGCTCTAGCCCTGGAAGAAACAAACTTCTTCATTGTAGGGAGTCCTGGTTTCTGTGGTCCTGAAACTGCTGCTCATTCAAAAATAAGACTCCCTCATCTTCAGGGCCATTCTCAGAAACAGGACACATGCAGAAGGGTGAGGTTAGGAGCTAGGAGCACCTGAGGAGCCAAATTCCCTTAAAAGTACCCCAGAAGGACCGTCTATGCATGCATACCCACAAGCCTAGACACCATTTATCTACCTACACGCACGCAAGAGACATGGAGAGATAGGGCAACTGAGATTCACGGTTTGATGACTGAAATTCTCATAAAGGTTCTCAGCTGTATTTTCTGTATTTTGTATTCTGCATTTTTCAAGCTTTTCCTGATACATTTTGCTATTAAAGAAAAACATCACCAGGCACGGTGGCTCACATGTGTAATCCCAGCACTTTGGGAGGTCAAGGTGGGTGGATTACTTGAGGTCAGAAGTTTGTGACCAGCCTGTCCAACATGGAGAAACCCCGTCTCTACTGAAAATACAAAAATTAGTCAGGCGTGGTAGTGCGCGCCTGTAATGCCAGCTACTGGGGAGGCTGAGGTGGGAGGTGGAGGTTACAGTGAGCCAAGATCGTGCAGCTGCACTCCAGCCTGGGTGACAGAGCAAGACCCTGTTAAGAAAGGGAAGGGGAAGGGGATTTTTTTTTCCAGAGAAAAAAATAAGACCCCCACCCAGGCACAGTGGCTCACGCTTGTAATCCCAACAATTTGGGAAGCCAAGGTAGGAGGATTGCTTAAGGCCAGGAGTTCAAGGCAAGTCTGGGCAACATAGCAAGACCCTATCTCTACAGCAATTTTTTTTTTTAGTTGCAGCTTTTATGCCCAGATCCTGCTGGAAATTCTAATGGGTCCAAATAGATAAAATTGTAGCTTTTACCCCCAACATCCAGAGAGTACCCCATGTTATTCCAACTTCTACTTAAATCAAGTTTGTCAAACCCACAGCCTATGGGTCGCATGTGGCCCAGGATGGCTTTGAATGTGGGCCAACACAAATTTGTAAACTTTATTACAGCATTACAAGATTTTTTTGTGATTTTTCTTTTTAGCTTATCAGTTATCGTTAGTGTATTTTATGTGTGGCCCGAGACAATTCTTCTTTCAATATGGCCCAGGGAAGCCAAAAGATGGGACACCCTTGATTTAAATCAAACCCATCCAATTCAAAAAGCCATGCTTACAACCCCATGGCAAAGTTGTTTTCAACCTTAGACATACAGATTTTATTCGTATGGCCAGGAACTTGGTGACCCTCTGATGGAAGTCTGGTGACATGGCAGTGAGCTGAGCATCTCAGACCCCAAAGGGATATTCCCAGGATGCCTTCTGCTCTGCACAGGGATGGCACCTCCTCCTGTCTCCCATGGCGGGGTGGCTCTGTGGCACCTGCTGGGTTTTCTCTTGCCCATTATCCACATGCCTCTGTTCTACTGGGACAGAGCTGGTTGGAGCTGTCTTGTTCTAAATTTAGGTGAAGGTAGTAGGCTCATATCGAATGCAATTTGACCTAGAAAATGCCTTTAATTGAGGTTTATTGGAGAACTGGTTATGCCAACAAGTAAGTTTCCCACTCAGAAGAAAGTCTCCACTGATTAGACTGATGGATACTGTGACAGCGCCTAAATAACCCTTCAATATGCTCTTATTGCCAACTCCCCAGGCCTCACTGATGGCTCCTTTCCTGCCCACTGGCTTCCCTTGCATGTAAGGGCTTTAAGAACTCCTAACTGCTACTTGCCTAAATATATAAACATGTTATATATAAACATACATGTCATCCTGGGACAATTTAACAGGCATTACAAACCCTGGGGAAAAAAGGCTTTTTAACCCCATCTAAGAATTGAAAAATAATTCTATAAGATACCCGAAGAAAATTTTAAAAATGTAGAATCCATTAAGCTGCACTAAATCAATAATCTGTGCTTATAGAAGGCCATAAATATGCATTTTTCATTATTATTGTCCTGTTAGCCATCTGCCTTACAGTCCCCATTCTTTGCCAAATTTCTGCTTCATTAAAACCAATGGCACCTATTTATGAGCTAAGTTAGCATGAACCTGGCACCAGCCATTCAAAGACTGGGGGAAAGATTTTTTTAAAAACCGACTCCAAAAATAAGTGTTTTAAAACTCAAGGTAAAAAGACATTGGCTGTCCTACAATTAGGCTCATCTATCTTTTTGCAAAACTCACAAACTTTCTAAGCATGCAATCCTACTCTTCCCCTTCCCCCATGTTTGATTTATTTCTATAAAGAATAATTTAGGATGAAAAGAATGCATTTTCCCAGATAATTTTCCATAATTAATGCCTTCAGAAATTCAAGAGGAAATGAATACTTTTATGCCTGAGTTATCTTTATTTAACAAAAGCATATTTTAGAAAAATCCACACTCATATTCCCCTTTATAGTTTCCAAGACACTTGGAAGTAGATTTTCATTTACTCCTCATGGCCACATTATCTGCTGGTTACCAGATACACTGAGCAGACCACTGGGTACTGGCGGATAATGACTGGCTTAGGTGTGTATGTTCTTTCTGTGGGGACTCAGCTCTGCCTGATTCTTGGGACACCTCCCACTTCCCCAGCATCTGGCCCTTTGAATCCCAACTTGTTCCCTGTTGTTCTTCGATGCTTTCTGGTCTGGTCTATGATTTTCCCTTGATGCCTTTTATATCCAGTATATCATTTCCTCTCAGGTGTCCTTGCTCTTGGTTTTTCCCATACTTGGAGGTTGTGCCACTCCCCTGCAGCCTATTTAAGCCTGGCCCAGCCAACATAAGCTCCCGGCTCCTCTAACCCCTAAAGCTCTTGCCTCTGAACTCAAGCCTGGTGTGTGCTGTAGGATTAAGTCACTGGGGATTAGTGTCCTTAACTGGTCCGTAAGCTCCTTGAGGCCTGGACCATGCCTTTCACTGCAATGTTTCCATAATCCCCACTGCAGTGCTGAACACGTAATAGTTAACATTCAAAAATATTCGATGTTGGCCAGCCACAATGACTCAAGCCTGTAATCCTAACACTGTAGGAGGCCAAGACGGGAGGATCATTTGAGACCAGCCTGGGCAACATAGTGAGACCCCATCTCTACAAAAAGTACAAAAATTAGCTGCATGTGGTGGTGCACACCTGTAGTCCCAGCTACTCAGGAGGTTGAGGTGGGAGGATCGCTTGAGCCAGGAGTTTTAGGCTTCAGTGAACTATGATCGAGCCACTGTACTCCAGCTTGGATGACAGAGTGAGGCCTTATCTCTTAAAAAAATTAATTAATTAAAATTTGATGTTGGTATTTTGTACCACTGGACACATGTGGAATCATAGAAGGAATACAAATAAGACCTTGCATTTAGAACATTTTTGCTTTCAAATCAGGTTCATGTTTATTATTTCATATGCTCCTCACAACAACTTTGGGATATAGGGGAATGTAACCTTCATTCCACACACGTCCCAGAGATACAGAAGGGGTAACTATCGCCCAGGGGCCACAGTGCAACAGCAGAGAATCCAAGAGGCCCCTGCTGCCCTGCAGGGATCTTCAGAACTCAGTGACAGAACATATCCTAGTACCTTTACAAACAGAGAGTGCCTGAGCCCTTCACCTGTGTTCCACACAGCCACTTCCTTGAGTGTCTCAAATATGGCACAAACCCTAAGTCAGCCCCTGAAAGATCTGCAGGAACAATTTAATCTCTTCAAGGTGAATTTAAAAAAGAAAGCCTTCATCGAGAGACCCAGGAAGATTTCCTCTGTGTCTCCAAAATAGAAGGAAAATGCTCTGAATGTCTAAAACGGAAACTCTCAATAAACAGGAACTACTCTTTCCAACTAGAAATACATTTTTTTTTTATTTAAAAAGTTTAGGCCCGGTGCGGTGGCTCATGCCTGTAATCCCAGCACTTCAGTAGGCCAAGGTGGGCGGATCACCTGAGGTCAGGAGTTCGAGACCAGCCTGGCCAACATAGTGAAACCCCATCTCTACTAAAAATACAAAAAAAAATTAGCAGGGCATGGTGGTGAGTGCCTGTAATCCCAGCTACTCTGGAGGCTGAGGCATGCGAATTGCTTGAACCCAGAGGCAGAGGTTGCAGTGAGCTGAGATTACATCACTGCACTCCAGCCTGGGCGACAGAGTGAGACTCCATCTCAAAAATAAGTAAATAAATAAATAAATACAATAAAAATAAAAAGTTTAAGGGCTGCGTGCAGTGGCTCACACATGTAATCCTAACACTTTGGGAGGCCGAGGTAGGTGGATCCCCTGAGCCCAGGAGTTTGAGACCAGTATGGGCAACACAGTGAGATCCCATCTCTACAAAAAATAAAACAGATTAGCTGGGTGTGGTGGCCTGTGCCTGTGGTCCCAGCTTCTTGGGAGGCTGAGGTGGGAGGATCACTTGAGCCTTGAAGGTCAGGCTGCAGTGAGCTCCAATCTGGGCAACAGACTGCTCTAGTCTGGGCAACAGAGTGAAACACTGTCTCAAAAAAAAAAAGTTTAAAACATGAAAATTTCTTCCAACATAGGCCAAAGAGCCCACTCCAGCCCCGCTCAGCCCCCTGGTGATACTTCTTCAGGTTGCCAGGTTTCCTCTGCAGCACTTCGGTCTTGAAGGGTCCAACTGCTTTAGGACAGACATCACCATCCCCCAGTGCTTGGGCTGCAAGCAGTTCTTTACACCCAATGATGTCAGGGGAAGAAAATTCACACAAGAGGAGTCACGCCCAGGGAGAGCTTAGGATCTGGATCTGGGAGGAACCCTGGGCATGGTAGAAGCTTCTGGAACAAAATGGGGCTCTTTGAGGGCCTGGAAGGCAGCTTCACAGCACTCTGCCTTGAACAGGTAATTCATTTTTCTCCCCTCTCTCATCTGATTCCGTTCAGGAAACGGAACAGGGGACACTCAGAAACTGTTCTGATTCACAGATTCAGCAAGCACCTCGGTTTAAACTGATCCTCCAGTAACAGGAGAAAGAGAAGAGGAAGCACAAGGTCAGAAGCTAATAAACAGTCTTGCTGGACAGCAGGAGAGAGAAGAGAGGCAAAGAATCTTTCTTTACACGAGGCTGCAGTTTGCACAATTTTTACCACTGGGGCCTCCTCGCTGATGTAGCCCAAAAGAAACAGTGTGTATTGAACGGAGGCATTGTTTTACTCACCTTATTGGTTAGGCTCTGATCATAACAATAATCAACATTCTTTGTAAAATATATGGAAAATATGTTCCAAAACCAAAAAAAATCCATAACTGCTATCAATATATTTTGATGTTTTTTTCTTCCAGGTTTTTTCTTTTACCTTTTTTTTTTTTTTTCTTTTTTTAAAGTGGCAATGTCTTACTTCGTCACCAGGCTAGAGTGCAGTGGCCCGATCTTGGCTCACTGTAGCCTCAAACTTTTGGGCTCCAGTGAGCCTCCCTCCTCAGCCTCCCAAGTAGCTGGGACTATAGGTGTGAGCCACCACTCCCAGATAATTTTTAAATTGTTTCTGTAAATACAAGGTCTTGCTATGTTGTTCAGGCTGTTCTCGAAGTCCTGGGCTCAAGCGATCCTCCTGCCTCAGCCTTCCAAATTGCTGGGGTTACAGGCATAAGCCACCATGTCCAGCCTCTTCCAGGTTTTTTATAGATTTTTAATAAAGTTGGAATTATAGGATATCTAATTTTATAGCCTTTTTAAACTTAATACAACACAAGATTTCCCCCACAATAATACTTCCTAACACACGACACATAGGAACAGCATAACAGTTACTTACGCAGACCCGTGATTCACTTCCTCTCTCCCCTGTGGTTGGATATTGAGGTTATCCAGTACCATTTCCAGGCCTGGAGCTCTAGGCCAAGTTTTGCAAAGAGCCGTTCCTCTTCTCACTGTTTATTCTCCTCCGAACCTCACCAGAAGTCCTCCGCACACGTTCTTTATGGGAGTCATCTTTCCCTGAACTGTTTGGCTACTTTAGAAGTCAAATCAAGACTAGAAGTATGAAAGCCAGTCACAATTTCACAACAATCAGGATCCATCATCCACCATTTGGTTGGTACCTACAGAAAACATTTTAAGCCAGTACTGTACTGAAAAATCCAAAACACGCCATTACCTTAGCTCCGGGTCTTCTGTCCCTAGTGATGAAGCAAAGCCAATAGCTGTGCAAACAGAGTGGGGAGTAGACAGGGCGCCCTTGAGAGGCTGCCAGAGCTAAGCCCAACTCCTCTGTGACTGGCTGTGCGAGCACAGACAAGACACTGAACTTCTCTGTTTCACTTTCTGTAAAATGGGAATAATAATATGGTAATAATAATAATAATATTTGCCATGCACAGCCATGATAAGGCTAGCAACCATATTAGAAGCATGTTAATCACCTGGCACAACCCAGGCTTATAATAAACATTGGTGATTAATTTCGCAGGGGACGGTGGCACACACTGTAGTCCCAGCTACTTGGGAATCTGAGGCGGGAGGATTGATTGAGCCTGGAAGTTCAAGGTTACAGTGAGCTAAAGACACCACCGCACTCCAGACTGGGAAACAGAGTGAGACCCTATCTCTTAAAAAAAAAAAAAAAAAGTGATTATTACCCTATTTCTGCATTTTTCTTTGACTACGATTTTGTAATAGGTGATTTCTAACAGGACCTGCAGACACTTTGACAGGATAAACTACATTTTATGTGAAATAAAGCATGTTCAAAAAGCAAGGGGGCAGATGGTGGCTGAAAGAAACTCCACCTGAAACCCAGGCTGTTTATTTTCCCAGGTCCTTGCTAAGATTTCCAAACTACAAGGGAAAAAGCTAAACTGATTGCTAGATTTCCCTGCCTGCTCAAGACCACACCCCCACTGGCAACATAATTCTTGGTGAGGATGAAAAAACTAAATCTATACTTGCCTTGAAAAGCATTCATGCAAAATAAAGCCCAGATTCATAAGTGATCTGACTTCAGCATCACTTTTCAAAACAGTATCCTGTTACCAGCTAAAGCAAACTGAGCGGTTTCAACCCCAGGAACTGACAGGCAGTGCAAAAGGGCAGATTGGAAGAGATTAAATATTTGTGCAAAAGCCCGTACGCCCCTTCACAAAGGGCTGCCTCTGTCTGACATAAAAGGGAAGGGATGCGGGAACTGAGAAGACGGCCTTGTCTTTCCAGAGGAAGGACTGATTGGGGCCGGAGGAGGTGAAGGGGAGAGAAAATAGCAGAGGAAGGGAGAAATCAGATGGGTGTGTGTCCCGTGGTCGCTGTTGAGCTGGGCCAGGTTGCTGTCATCGGCGGAGGCTGCACTTCTGACCCCTGCGGTGAAGCCAGGCCACGCGGGCTCAGGGGCAGACGGAAACAGGATGACTCGAGCTTTGAAGCTGCCAGCCTGTGATGGCAGAGAGACCAGAGAGAGAAGCCCGCTCCAGAACCCACTCTCTGAGCAGCAGCACCATATTAATTTGCAGGGAGGGGTGGGGGAGGGCAGAGGAGGAGAGGGGTGGAGGGGGGAGGGCAGGAGAGGGCGGGCTGGCACCCAGGCCAGGGAAGAGGGTCATGTGCACACCGCAGCCTAAAGGCCTGCCCGGGGGTGCCCAACAAGGACTCTAGAGAAGGGAAATTTTGAAAAATTATTTTTTAAAAAAACTCGTAGTTTTCGACTCTGCTGACAATCGATCAACCCTTGTTTCTGCCAGTGGCTGCCAGGAACTTAGAATTTAGAAGAGAAAAAAGAAGAGGAAAAGAAAAAACCTACAACGGAGTAGTCTGTGCGGGCGGTGGGGAGATTGCTGATGAGAGTCTTTGAGGAATTGGGATTTTTCTGTGGACTTCGGAGCTCCTCGGGGGCTCACCACGAAGACCAACATGGGGCCGGCGGCGCAGCGAAAAACACCCCTGGGAGGCCCTTTGAACACAGCTCAGGTTACCACATTTGTGGAAAGACTACGGGAGGGACGGCCTGCGGTCCCTTGGGCCAGTTAACGGACTTTGCTGGAACTGTGGTTCCAAACCCTGGCTCACAATGCAATCGTCAGGACACGTCAAAAAATGCAGATGCCAGGCCTGGCTCACTTGAGTTAAATCAGGCTCCCTGAAGACTAACGGGGTCCTGATGCGGATGTTTGTTAATGCCCCGTTAATTCTAATACTCAGCCAAGGTCATGAGGCCTGAGTACGAGACTTAACGGGACCCTGCTAAGCACAGGCTTCCCTTGGGCTACGGTGCCCATTTCCGTCTCCGCACTGGGAGAAGAGCATCAAGGTCACCCACCTTCCGGCTACCGTGAAGTCTCAGGAAGTCGTTCCTCTGGGATAGCTGAGAGTCAATACAGGGACCAGTACAGTGGAGCCTCCTCACCAGAGTAGCCAGGGGACAACAGAGGCCGGAACATACACACACTCAGCAAGTTTTCAGAGGCCAGGCACGGAGGCTCATGCTTGCAATCCCAACACTTTGGGAAGCCGAGGTGGGAGGATTTCTTGAGGCCAGAAGTTTGAGACCAGCCTGGGCAACATGACAAGACCCCCCTCTCTACAAAAAGAATTAAAATAATTAGCCAGGTGTGATGACTCACACCTGTAGTCCCAGCTATGGAGGAGGCTGAGGCAAGATCTTCCCAGCCCAGAAGTTCAAGCCTGCAGTGAGCCGTGATAGAGTGAGAACCCGTCTCAAAAAAAAAAAAAAAAATATGTGAGTAACTGTGCCAGGCACTATGCTATGCAAATGGTGAGCATAGCCAATTGGTTGATTCTGCAGCTCTGGGTTTTCTCTGTAGGCAGGGGCAGGAGAAACAGCCATACCCTGAGGTTTGCAAGTGCAGAGAGAGCAAAAGCACAATTTCCAAAAAGCTAAATCCAAGACCCTTTATGCAAATATAAAATGAATACACGTCAAACACCTTATCTCACTCACTAATTAATGAGGAAATCAGTAAGATCTTAATACCAGTTCAGAGAGATCTGAGGAGCTAGGTATTTATAGGCAATTTACAAAAGGAATGTTAAGGTACAATTACTGGCTACTTAACAACTTCCAGGGAAATAAACTATAAACTATGGAGTTGTTTTTGTTTTTCCTGCCAGATAGAAATTATTTTCATCTCTACAAAAAAATCTACAACTTAACACGTAACTTCTCTAAGTCTAGGAATTTTAAATAACAGTTAAGAGTGTGTTGAACAAAGTGCTTCTGCCGCCATATGACATTGCAAGGACTTGATGCCTACAGATTTGCCTTGAGGTCTCGCTCTGCCACCCAAGCTGGAGTGCAGTAGCACAATCATAGCTCACTGCGCCCTCAAATTCCTGGGCTCCAGCAATCCTCCCACCTCAGCCTCCTGAGTAGCTGGGACTACAGGCACAAACCACCATGCCCAGCTAATTTTTCTTTCTTTCTTTCTTTCTTTTTTTTTTTTTTTTTTGAGACAGAGTCTGACTCTGTCACCCAGGCTGGAGTGTAGTGGCACGATTTCCGTTCACTTCAAGCTCCACCTCCCAAGTTCACACCATTCTCCTGCCTCAGCCTCCCGAGTAGCTGGGACTACAGGCGCCCGCCACCATGCCCAGATAATTTTTTGTATTTTTAGTAGAGGTGAGTTTCCACCATGTTAGTCAGGATGGTCTCAATCTTCTGACCTCGTGATCCACCTACCTCGACCTCCCAAAGTACTGGGATTACAGGCATGAGCCACCACGCCCAGCCATAATTTTTCTATTTTTTGTAGTGATAGAACCTCACTATGTTGCCCAGGCTGGTCTTGAACTCCTGGGCTCCAGTGATCCTCCCTCCTCGGCCTACCAAAGAGCTGGGATTACAAGTGTGAGCTGCTGTACCCAGCCAATCATTTTTCTTGATAGCAAGAGACAGGTGATGAGATCACAGACATACAAAGAAATATGAAGGTGGCATTGCACAGGAAAACTCAGAATCTATGCAATTACAAACCAATAAAGTATAGGTGCTGTCTGGTTATACTGAGCCACGCTAAGGAGTCACCCACACATCAGCTGTGGCTCTGTCTCCTCAACATCCTGGGTAGACTGACTCCACCTTTTATAAACATCGGAAAGCCCAAGGTCTTCTGCTAGATTCCTGAGACCTAAAGAGCTTACATTTTCATGCTTTTCTCTGGCTCTGAGCCTCTGCTTCTGCTGAATTCGTTCATTTAAAAATCCTCTCCCTTCCTTGCTATTGTGTCACTGACAGGAAACGGGTCTCTTTTCTTCATCTGGACAATACAGAAATAAAATTAAATTAAACCTTCCATAGAAGATATTTATATGGATTTTCCTTAGAAGGTTTAGGAAGACAGAAAGATCTAGATTTCCAATGCAAAAAACTCAGACATGAGAAATTCCTGTTTCCCAAATGATGCTTCTCCTCCTGCTCCCCTTCTAGGGTTTTTCAAAAACTCTTCTTTTTTCTCTCTGACCAAACACCTGTTTTTCTTTTATTCTGTTTTTTGCTTGTTTATTTTTATCATCTTGGCTCCTAATTATTCAGGTGCTCAAAGTTTTATCTTCTCATTAAGCAGTTGATGAAAAAGTGCTCTTAAATGAAATTCGATCCCACCTGTAAGAAAAATTTTGGTGCCAGTGGATAAGAAAGCAAAAATTTCCCCCACATTTATAGTAAAACATATATGTAATAGAGCTCTCCTCCCACCCCCACTTCCCCCACAGCACTGCTCACTCTGTCCCAGCCCCACACACCTGGGATCTAACCTGTTCCCCACACCCCCAGAATCTAACCTGTTTCCGGCACAGCCAGCAGCTTCTTGTTCCTCTCACAGGTCCCCGCTCAGTGGCCACAGTCTCATGGCGAGGACCGTGGGAAACTCTCCTAGGTGTGAAATGAAAGAGGCACCAAAGCACTCAGTCATCAGGATCAGCAAGGTTTTAATGCATGATCTATTTGCAATATGTAATGCATTGAACTAATGCAAAAACTCCATGATGAGCAAAATGCCAACATTTCAAGGATAGGACCAATATTACTGATTTTTTTCCCCTTTTTCTTTTTCCCTAGGTTTGAATGTGGCTCTTCACAGCACTATGAGTGATTTTCATTTTATTTTGAATTTTTTTTCTTTGTTTTTTCTTTTTTTTTTGAGATGGCGTTTCGCTCTTGTCACCCAGGCTAGAGTGCAATGGCGTGGTCTCAGCTCACCGCAACCTCCACCTCCCGAGTTAAAGCAATTCTCCTGCCTCAGCCTCCCCAGTAGCTGAGATTACAGATGCCTGCCACCACGCCGGGCTAATTTTTTTTTTTTTTTTTCAGTACATACAAGGTTTCACCATGTTGGCGGGCTGGTCTTGAGGTGATTCACTAGCCTTGGCCTCCCAAAGTGCTGGGATTACAGGCATGAGCTGCTGTGCCTGGCCTCTTTTGAAATTTTGATATTTTCTTCATTTTTTGCATTAATTTTGATTTTTAAAAAGTAATGCCTTCAAATATCATTTATCTTGACTACTGAGTTTTTGGACACCCCCTTAAATTGTGTGCTAAGGCTTCACCCTCATCCCAGCCCTGGAAGTATTCTAATCAGGGTGGAAAATAAAGCTAGTTGTCCTTTCTGAGCAATAAGTAAGGGAAGGAAGGAAGGAAGAAAGAAAGGAAGGAAGGAAAGAAGGAAGGAAGGAAGGAAGGCAGGGAGGGAGGGAGGGAGGAAGGAAGGAAGGAAAGGGAGGGATGGAGGGAGGAAAGCGAGGGAGGAAGGGGGGGAAGAAAGAAAGAAAAAGAGAAAAAAGGGGAGGGAGGGAAAAAAGAGAAAAAAGGAAGAAAGGAGAGAAAGAAAAAGAGAGAAAGAAGGATCTTTCCGAGAAATAAAAGGTAGAGAAGTGGAGTGGGGTTTGTCACACTGACTTAGCCAGGAACAGCAGATGGTAAGCAGTATTCCTAGCAGAGCAAGCTGGCAGGAGAATCTGTCAGGCCCCCGTCTCATCTAAAGATAGTGAGTTGTGTTGGTTCTCATCCCTGGCGGCACAGGAGAACCGTCCAGGGAAGTTTTTAAAAAATACTAATGCCCCGGCCCTCCCCACAGACTAAAAAGTCAAAACCTCTGAGCATGTGGCCATCAGGCCACTGTCATTTGCCACCAAGGTCATGAACCCCAGGCTCCTTCCAGCTCCAATATTCTGGACTGTCTCTGTTTGCTCTGCGGCTGCTCTTGCAGGGATCGGTAAGGTCGCTTTTGTAAACTCCTCAAAGAAACCTTTGAGAATCTGAAAACAACAACAACAATACACTCCCCTCTTTGGCAAAATGCTCATTTCGCACACGCACAATTCAGTTTCAGGAATCCCACAGCCCCCTCCTTACTCTCGAGAAGCCACCAATTGGTTCTAAATTAAAAATTCCTGATCTATTTTAAATAGCATCCAAAAAATCTTGATTCTTTGTGTGTGACCCCATGCTAAGTGCTGCATGCGGGAGTTTATCTGGACCCGTTTCTCTCCCTGGAAGCTAAGACACAGCTGGTGGGGCGGACTGCATGCCACCTCTTGAACTCCCTTCCGCAGTTTTCAGAGTACACGCCTCAATCTAAGGCTCCCGGCCCTGACTGCCGTCAGACTCACCTGAGAGCTGTTAAAAAACATTCCTGCCTGGGACCCACCCTCAGAGACCCTTATTTACTGAATCTGCAATGGACATGGGCATTTTTTATCATTGATTTATGTATTGAGACAGGATCTTGCTCTGTCACCCAGGCTGGAGTGCAGTGTTGCGATCATAGCTCACTGCAGCCTTGAACTCCAGGACTCAAGCCGTCCTCTCGAGTAGACAGGACTACAGGCATGCCACTGCACCTGGCTAATTTTTTAATTTTTTTTATAGGTATAGGGTCTCACTTTGTTGTCCAGGCTGGTCTTGAACTCCTAGGCTCAAGCGATCCTCCCATCTCAACCTCCCAAAGTGCTGGGATTACAGATATGAGCCACTGCATGTGGCTGACATCAGCATATTTTAAAGCTATACGGTGCCCCTCATGGGCAGGCAGGATGAGAGCCCCTGTCAGTCATGCGGTGGGAGACATGGAGGGCTGCCCCGGGACAAGGGCCTGCTGCACAGGTAAGCTGGCTTGAGGGGGCTTCTGATCTAATCACTCCCAGCTGCAGGCCCAGCTAAATGGGTGGTTTTTTAAGCTACTTAAAGTTTAATAATCCAAAATATAGAGCGCTTTTAGCACAGTGTAACAAGAAGAGAACTGGCCAAGGAATGAGAAACTGAGGGTTCAGGTCCTCGCCGTGCTAACAATTTTGTGACCTTGGCCAAGATTCCACTCCCCAGAGCCTGCCTCTTGCACCAGCAGTTAAGTGCACAGCCTACTGGGCTTGGCAGACATCAGGTCAAATCCCATCTCTGCAGCACAGCGACTAACTTACCCTGCCTTTGCCCTTGTTTGATCGTCAAATAGTATTACCTCATGGGATTGTCCTGAATATTGAAGTGCCTAGCATAAAATGGAGAGCAAGTGCTCAATACGTTTTTGTTATTATTATGATTCAGCTCAGCAAACCTCACAGAGCCACTGTGAGGACAAATGGAGTAATATATATGCAGCCCCTAGTTAACTGTGAAGTACTGTACGGTAGTGTCACTGCTGTTGACCTTGTGACTTTCAGTAGACTGAAGCCAGGACGTGAGTTTGTGGATTTCAGAGTTCCTGGAACAGAACTCGTTTCTTACTGCCCCCACCTCAGTGCTTTCAGAAAGCTTGCTTGAGATCAGAATTTGAAGCTGGGCGCAGTGGCTCATGCCTGTAACCCCAGCACTTTGGGAGGCTGAGGCGGGAAGATCGCTTAAGCCTAGGAATTGGAGATCAGCCTGAGCAATATACGGACCCTATCTCTACAAAAAGATAGGTTCTATCTGTAGACCCTATCTCTACAAAAAATCCAAAAAAAATTAGCTAGGCATGGTAGCATGCGTCTGCAGTCCCAGCTACTCGAGAGGCTGAGGTGGGAGGATTGCTTGAGCCTGGGAAGCAGAGGTTGCAGCGAGCCGAGGTCATGCCATTGCACTCCAGCCTGGGCATCAGAGTGAGACCTTGTCTCAAAAAGAAAAAAAAAAAATGTTTTTTGAGAGAATTCTGGAACAGTCCCATCCTAGTCAGATTGGGAACCACAGTCCATTTGGCCAAGCAGCCTTGTAATGGTTGACAGTTGCTTTCTCACACGAGGCTGAGTGAAAACCTAGCTCTCAGGGTCCATGCAAAGCCTAAATACAAGGGCAACAGCAGTGATTGGACTGAATTGGTTAAATTAGAAAAAGAAATCAGGTGAGCATTATCTCATTCTAGATATTTGAAATGCTCCCACAGTGAGGCCTAGCAGAACTTGTAGGCATCTGAAATACTTAAGAGGTATAGCTCAGAAACTATAGACATTGCCATTTGCTCTTCTGTGTCTTTACAATGAGTGCTGACAAATGCAACCTGAAAAAACTCAACTCCTAAGATTCCTGGCCTTCCAGTGAATACGCAGTGTTGGGGCATGTGGTTCCCTGATCAGTTAAAGAAGAATCTGTCCATTTCAGAAAGCAGATCAGAAACTCCTTTCATCCAATTAATGAAATGTTGTTGCCTTTACCGGCATAGTAGTATGCATTGCACTCACAAGTTCAGGCATCCAAGTAGTAGCTTGCTACCTGTTTGAATAAAGAAAAGGAAAGAGGAAGAGATAAAAAAAAAAAAATCCACTAAATTCTCAAAAGTACCCTGCAATACTGAATATAAAGTGTTGGAGCCATGGTATAATGGTTTGTCAGCTGAAAAATCAAAATGTTTTACACACAGCAGATTCATGGGCATTGCAGAGGGTAACAACTAATGACATAATAATAATAATGCTTAATAAATGTTCTGTGTTGGAAACACAGCTAAGGACTTATCGTTCATTAACTGAATATTCTTAACAATCCTATGAAACTAATCTTATCCTGTTTTACAAATGAGAAAACCAAAGCCCAAAGAGTTTAATGAATTTGCACAAGTTCAGTTGATTAACTTAGTTAATTAATTAATAAGGTTAGTTCATTAATTCAAGTAATTCAAGTCCAGGTCTTTCAGATACTAAATCCCTCCTCTTGACCATTGCACTATACTACCTCAATACATAGCCCAAAACAGAGTTCACCCAGAATTTTAGCTTCCCGTTCCTGAGAAAGTATTAACAGCTGGAAAATATGTTGGAAAGAATATGGAGGGATATTTTTCTTTCTCTCCAGGACCCTTCTCTCCTTGTACCAGAGAGTAAGAACAAAAATAACCAAAGGGCAAGCAACAGAAAGAAGGGAGAAAGGAAGAAAACTGAATTGATCAGGAGACAATTGTACAAAGCATCTTCAACCAAATTCAGAAATTTTCCAGAAGGTTTACACACTTAGAGTCTCTACTCAGTTACAAAACATTTGTTAGCAAATGTTCACACTGAATTGAAGGACACACATTTCTCAACTGTATTCCTGACTTTCCTACCTGCTGACTTGGTAATTTCAAAAGACCTACTATAGCTATGGGATATATTTCTCATGATCAAGTAGGTTCCTTAATTTTATCTTAATACATCAACCATGTAATATTTTAAACTACTAGAAAAGTCTAAAATGGGAATGTGAAATGGCAAAGGAGAGGGGAGGAGAGAAGAGACGGCAGTTCTAACTCAGCCTTCCAAAAAGACTTCCAAAAAGAAACATTCTAGATGAGGCCAGGAGAAGCCGCCTAAAGTGGCACAGAAGCTCCAAAAAGTTCCACAAAGAGCGAATCAATTGCATTTATGTGCTTTGGAAAAAACAAAAAGCCCAAACTTGGGATTTCCTGTTAGCAAAGAGCAGCGCGGCTCTATCCCTAGGACTCAGTGACTCCCAGTGCAAAAGCCGGTTCCCAATGTGAGTTACATCCTGCGTTTGACCATCTGATCTGCATTTTCCCATGGGTTAATAATTTGACCCCTCTGGAAGTCTTGCTGTGTGTACTGAAACTGTCTGTTAACTCTCCTGTAGACTGCTGGGTTTGGTATTTAATCTTCAACAGGAATTTCAGAAGGTCAAAGTCCCCATCTGAGAGGAGTGCCATGCAAGTAATGAAACCAGGCAGACAAGTTCACCCTCAAGGAGGTGGAAGTCTTTGAGTGTGGTTGACAAAAGACCTTTAGACTATGGGCATTTGGGGCCTGGGGTGGAGCGAACAGAGAAGAAAATTAGCTTAGGGAGAGATATCCTTAAATCAGTGGGAAAAAGCAAAACATGTGACATGTGGAGTTGCAAGCTTCTGGGACATTTGGTTTCTATTAACTGCACAAACAATAGTTGTGGTCATTGTTTTTCACGTTGTGTATGTATGCCTTACGTTTAATGGGCACCCAACACAATGGCAGTAATAAAAATGGAACAGAGCAAGTATGTGAAGGAATTAAAGCTAGAACTAACCAGTGTACGTTTATTTCTAGTTGATTTTTGGAAAAAATAAACCCAAATATCTGCAGGTCCCAGGCGCTCCGAAGCCTGTAGTTTCCCACGCTTACAGAGAGCACCCCATGGCGTGTCAGCTTTCTCATTTCAAAGTCCAAATCATCCTAAAGCAAACATGAACCTCACAGTGAAATGGCCTCACTCTGATTTACACATCATTATTTCTCGAACTGTTGATTTAGTTCAGTCATCTAGAACCTTCTAGGGGAAAGCTTCTTCCTATTCTTCCCCAGGAGACAGTCAAGGCCGTCCATGGACAAGCGGGTTGACACAGCACACTCCATGCTAAATCTGAGGGCAGAGGAAATTTCCTTGTGCTTTCTCCTGTTTCAGTTCTGCAACCTCCATTCCAATGCATTCGTGTGAATTGTTTTCTTCTTTGGGTTAGTAATAGATGATGCCGTTTATTGGTCACGTATATACTCAGCCCTCCCCTTATGGAGAGGCAATGGGAGAAATTGAGGTCTTTATCTAGTGACCTGCTCCATGCCAGCATTTCTGTAATTGGGGGTTGGGACATCTGAGCTATGGGAACTTCTGAGAGTCCTAAGGCAGTGAGATATTTCTGTAGTGACCACCAACATCAGTGTTTGAAAAATTTATGAAATAATGATAGTAGCTACCTTTAACTAAGAATTCACTATACCAGGCATCTTTCATACATTATCTTTAATTCTCAAACAACTCACCCTACATAGGAGGAATCTAGGACTGTAGACATTCAGGAGCCTGGAAAGACCTTGCAGGTGGTAAAGGGCAGAACCAGAACTTGCACCCATGTATCCTTTTAACTTTGAAGACTTTTTTCCCCTGGACCTCAGGTTTGGGATAAGATGACCAGCATCTATCCACTTCTTCATACCTCCCCACACTCTTCCTTTTCTTATTATTCAGCTCAAGGATCTAATGTAGTATCAAGTGAGGACCATCCCTGGTGGGAGTTAATGGCTCATAGCTATAATCACAACACTTCGGGAGGCTGAAGCAGGAGGATTGCTTGAGGCCAGGAGTTCAAGACCAGCCTGGATAACATAGCAAGACCTCCTTCTCTATTTAAAAAAAATCTATTTTAAAAAAAGGAAGGCCAGGCACAGTGGTTCACGCCTGTAATCTCAGCACTTTGGGAAGCTGAGGTGGGCAGATCACCTGAGGTCACGAGTTCAAGACCAACCTGGCCAACATGGTGAAACCCCGTCTCTACAAAAATACAAAAATTAGCTGGGCATGATGGCAGATGCCTGTAATCCTAGTTACTCAGGAGGCTGAGGCAGGAGAATCGCTTGAACCTAGGAGACGGAGGTTGCAGTGAGCCGAGATTGTGCCATTGCACTCCAGCCTGGGTGACAGAGTGAGATTTCACCTAAAAAAAAAAAAAAAGAAGAAGGAACCATTCCTAAAAATCTTCAAAGAGTTGATTAGCAGCTATGAAATTTATGTGACTCCACCTTAAAACGAGGTGGTTTGTTTGATGTCTTCCATTCGTACTGAAAGATAATTTGGAATATGGATGATCATATTTCTTATGGAAGCAGTCAGGACCTAAAACTTTGGCAACTGCCATTCTCCTGGCGTGCTTTCCAAATGAGAACAGAGAAGATGCCTGGGATAGTGTCCCACGTTCCTGAGTGAGCTGCCATGCCCATGGTCTACTGCTTACCCCAGGTCATCTCTGCAGCAGCTCAGCAGCACCTTCCATCTACTGCCCCAAACATAACCCACATTTTGGTCTCCCCCACCTCCTCCCATTTTTGCAAAGCCAATTGGCTCTCATTATTCTGAACCAATCTTGCCTAGCAGTGTAACCACCACTTAAGAGAAAGTTAATGTTATCTCAGTGCATTTACTTCTATTTGAAGTAGATGTTAAGGGCACTCTGCTTTATAAATTCTCCCCAAGTGAAACAGAGCGCTCTATGAGGCCCCTGAGAACAACAGAGCATTAACATAATTCCTGCCCTAAAGACATTGTGTCTCCTCTTAGGTCAAGAGCCAGTAAGCACATATTTGACCCTTAATTGTATGAACCGTATTCCTGGTGCTTTTCACAGCACATGGCATTGCGTAAGGGTCAACATGGCTTGCTGTTATGTGTTGATCTCTCTCCCCCCCTCCCCTCTGTGTGTGTGTGTGTGTGTGTGTGTGTGTGTGTGTGTGTGTGTGTGTGTAAAGAGAGAGAAGGGGATTTGGCAATGATGGCAGGCCACAGCAAGGGGGGCACCAAGAATGAGATAACTCCTATAATCAGTGTTGTTTACTATTCATTAGCAAGATAAAATACAATCACAATAAAATCCCTTTATGACTATAGAGGAGAATGGAACTATGCATTCCAGATTGTTTTCCAACAAAACATTCAGACACAACTAACACTCACACTTTTCCCCTAGAAGTAATAATTAGCAAACAGCTGTCAGAAGATTTGTTGACAACCTTTCTAATGTCAATGTCTTTCAAAAGACCCGCTTCTTTGCAATCCCTCCACCCACCAGCTGGCCAAGGTCAAAGGAACATGGAGTGCGCGTGTGTATCTATGCCTCTCTGTATTTTCCATCTTATTCTTCTTTCTCTTTCTCCCTCTTCCTTCCCCTCTTATTATTGTAGCATCCAAGTTTTGTCAATTATCAAACACTACATATGCATATCCTTACTTAAAATAATTCAATGAAGCAAAAAGAAAGTCCCATATTTTCCTCTCTGTTAGTGCCATGGGTTAATGGAATGAACACTGAACTTCAGAATCAGAGACTTGGATTCAACTTCTAGATTCATTCACTTGATAACTGTGTGATGGAAATTTGTTTAATCTCTGCAGTTGACTCCACGGTAAAGTAAGATACTTAATTCATGGCATTATACTTAGGATTAAAGAAACAAATGTACATATGAACAAATGAACGTAGTACCTGATACTCAATAAATACTCAACATACATTTCATTCCTGTCTGGTTTTTCTGGTGACAGAAAAGATAACACACCAAAACCTTAGCCTTTTCATCAGGAAAGCCTAGACTTCAGATGAAGAACAAATGTAAGGCTTGTTTAGAACACTGGTTCCAGCTTTTTTTTTTTTTTCAGTTATAGTTTGTAGCTCTAGCCTAATGGATGATACTAATTTTGGAGAGAGTGAAGATTTTTCTGAGAGAAGAAGACATTCAAAGCTGATCTCTCAACAAGTGACGGCAATATTTCCTCCACCAACATTATTTGTGCCTATTTTCAAATGTTATTTTAAAATAGCAATGGATTTTGCTATCGATAAATGAGTGTCATGGAGAATTGATCTGGTGTTTCTTCTCATTATCAAAGAGAAGAAAAAGGAAACTTCCCTTTCCTTCTCACATCAAGTATGGCTAAGCCTTTGGGCTTGGAGTTTTGGGCTCAGTTTCCCCCCCCCCAGTCCCTTTGATATGGGACAAGCTGGAAGGCCCCAGAGGAAGAGGGACAAGGCTCTCCAGCCCATTTTGAGGTGGGACAAGCTGAAAGGAGAGGAGGAGGGACAAGGCCTACTCTGGGGTCAGACTGAGAAAACCAAAGAAGTTGGTTTTAACACGTGGTGGAGACACATCATTACTCTGATGGGGGCAGTAGACTACAAGGAGGCCTGAAGACCAAGCAGGGGTCTGACATCACCAGCAGAGCTGCTGCCTTGGAAAAAGTGTTGAGTATCCCAGGCACAACTCTACTCAAAAACCACAGACTCAATTTGGGTTTCACCAGTTTTTCCACTAATACCCTTTTTCTGTTCCGGGACCACACTGGATACCCCATTGGATTTAGTCATCATGTCTCTTTAGTAGCCTCAAATCTGTGACAGATTCTCAGCGTTTCCTTGTTTTTCAGGACTTTGACACTTTTGAAGAGTACTGGCCAGATATTTTAGGGACTGTCATTCCATCTGGGTTTGCCTGGTGTGTCCTCATGATTAGGCTGTAGGAAAAGCTTCCCCCTTCTGACACATGCAACAACATGGATGAAACTTGAGGCTATTATGTTAAGTGAAATAAGACAGTCACAAAATGATAAATACTGAACGATTTCACTTGTATGAGGTACCTAGAGTATGATTTCAAGCGTCTACTCATACTGTCATCAACGGCTTTTGATTGTCATCTATAAATGGAAATGCTACCTCCTATAACCTACATCCCCACATCATCCAAAATTTTGGTGACTGATTACAGCACACAGATCTATAACAGATGGTCGACTCCAAAAGGCAGGAGCTGGGACTTTTCCCTCTTATATCCCTGGCCCCTACCACAGCGTTTAAAAACAAATCATTAAGTAAGTAGGTGAGGCCACCCTGCCTAAACCTAGCTTGCTGGATATATGGCAGACTGGATGTGGAGGTCTTCAGTGGAAGGGCAACCAGCAGAGGCCCTGAAACCAACACAGATGACTCCCCAACCTGAGCTCAATCCACCCGACCCGACCTCACTTGCCATACGCCACAAGTCAGCGTTTCTCAGCCTTTATTGCACAGGGAAATGCCTGGCCAATGAACTCATGAGTTGCCTCACTGTTGACAGCCCACACATGCCAGGGTAGAGGTGATGTGGTATTCTCATCCTGCTAACCTATAAGTATTCTCTTCTCTACCCTAGGCCTGAAATCACACTGCTGTTTGGAATGAGCGTGGCATTATTTGGAAAAAACATTGAATCCATTGTTTCAGCTGAGTGATTTTTAAGTGTACGGCGCTCTTTTGCCTGCAGGCAAAACTCACCACTGACAGGACTTGCCCAAGAATCTTGACCCTGTGTTTGTAAAGCTGTGATCTGGGCAATGGCTGCTGTGCTCTCAGCTTCTGAGATGAGGGTGTGCAGGCACCTGGTCATTGGAAGGAAAGCGTGTTAGCTGCCAGTTTTGCTCTATGAAGGGTAAGACGCTTGTGTTGAGGAAACTCTGGCTTAATAGTTTTGTGGGACAGACTCCAGGGGAAAAGCCAGGAGAGACAGCTACAGCAGACACAGTACATCCAGGTTAGGAAAACCAACCAGGCTGCACCATTATAGAGGGGCCAAGTAAACACTCAGCTGACTCCAGGCAGGCTTGGATTAACCCAAGTGCTCTGCAGCCATCTCCGGGAGCCAGGGAATTGGGAGGATTGGGCGGTGGAGAGGACAACACTAAAACCTCCAGAACTTGGATTTATATTCTGTTCAAACAAATGGGACATCACCATCATTCTAAACCACAAACGGTGCAGGCCGGAAGTTCACTGTGTCCTGAAAAAGGAGAAAAGACAAATATCTCTGGATCAAACATTTTAGTATATTGTGGAGGCCAAGTGTGGCAGTGAAGGTCTTCGTGGATGTAACGTTCATACCTCATTGCCTAATCTATAGCTTCACAGCATGGTGGGCCCGGCCTGCCCCAGGCAGAAGTGACCGACAGTGACCCCAATACAGAGCCCCAATCAATCAACACACGTCTATTGAAGTCTACAACATGAGAAGAGTTTGAGACAGACTTAAACTCTGGAAGTCTATAATGACAGGCAGTATTGTCTAGGTCATGCCCCTGCCCACCTAGCAAACCCTCTCCTCATCTCCAACTACTGAAATCTGACCCATCCTTCAAGGTCATGTCAAAGACAGTCTTCTTTGTGAAGCCACTTTTGATTCCATCCCCAGCCGCATCGTTATAAATATGATCCTTCCTCTCTTTGAAATTCTCAGAGAATTTAGTTTCTACCTCTATGATGACACTTATCACAATCTGCTTTGGAGGAGCAAAGCAGATTGTGATATTAGCTGATTATTTCCTTCCTTCCTTCCTTCCTTCCTTCCTTCCTTCCTTCCTTCCTTCCTTCCTTCTTTCTTTCTTTCTTTCTTTCTTTCTTTCTTTCTTTCTTTCTTTCTTTCTTTCTTTCTTTCTTTCTTTCTTTCCCTTTCTTTCTTTCTTTCTTTCTTTCTCTTTCTTTCTTTCTTTCTTTCTTTCTTTCTTTCTTTCTTTCTTTCTTTCTTTCTTTCTTTCTTTCTTCTCTTTCTGTCTTTCTTTCTTCTTTTTTTTTTTTGAGACAGTTTCTTGCTCTGTTGCCTAGGCTAGAGTGTAGTGATGTGATCATGGCTCACTGCAACCCCTGCCTCCTGGACTCAAACCATCCTCCCACCTCAGCCTCCAGAGTAGCTGGGACTACAGGCATGTACCACCACATCTGGCTAATTTTTGTATTTTTTCGTAGAGATGGGGTTTCACCATGTTGCCCAGACTGGTCTTGAACTCCTGGGCTCAAACAATACACCTGCCTCAGCCTCCCAAAGTGCTGGGATTAAAGGCAAGAACCATTGTGCACAGTCTGGAAAAGTTACTTTAAAAAGAGTCAAACTTTCAAACAGGTTATAAACTCCTTGAAAGGAAGATGATGCTTATCAGAGTTGCCCCTGCAATGCTTGGCACAGGGGCCAGCACAGAGCAGATATTTGTTAGTAACTGAACAAGTATTAATAGGTGAAGGTTAAGGATGATGAAGAAAAACATTCAAGTGTAGTTCTTCCTCTCATGTACAGACACCAGAAACACAGTAATATAAGGGCATCCAAAGCTGAAATTAAAGTTTTACTGTTGTCAGAACATTTTTCTTATTTATATGGCAGGTTAAAGTTACCAAGGTATCATATTTTCCAAGAATAATAACAAGCACTATACTAACAGTTGAGAGACTCAAGACCTAATCTGGGTTTTGCCACTAACTAGTCACATGGCTTTGGACAAGGCACAATCTCTCAGGACCCAAACCTCTACAATATTAAGAACTCTGACTAACTCATGTCTATGGTTTTACAGCTTTGTAGTTTTGTGAAAATATTTCATGTGTATCACATCTTCTAAATTAAGATGACCCTTGGGTCTATACAGAAATACTAGAAAAGCAAAGCCAGCTCTCTGCTTAGAAAAGTATATATATATATATATGTATCCATTCCAGAATGGAAGTTGAATGGTGTGTGTGTGTGTGTGTGTGTATATATATATATATATATATATATATAGTCTGGGCACGGTGGCTCACACCTGTAATCCCAGTACTTTGGGAGGCTGAAGTGGGTGGATTGCTTGAGGGCAGGAGTTTGACACCAACACATCAAAACCCCATCTCGATTAAAAATACAAAAATTAAGATGGCCGAATAGGAACAGCTTCATTCTGCAGCTCCCAGGGTGACTGATGCAAAAGATGGGTGATTTCTGTATTTCCAACTGAGGTACATGGTTCATCTCACTGGGACTGGTTGGACAGTGGATGCAGCTCACAGAGGGTGAGCCGAAGCAGGGCAGGGCATCACCTCACCTGGGAAGCACAAGGGGTCAGGGGATTTCCCTTTCCTAGTCAAGGGAAGCCATGACAGACTATACCTGGAAAATAGGGACACTCATGCCCAAATACTGTACTTTTCCAATGGTCTTAGCAAACGGCACACCAGGAGATTATATCCCATGCCTGGCTCGACAGGTCCCACGCCCACGGAGCCTTGCTCACTGCTAGCGCAGCAGTCTGAGATTGACCTGAGAGGCAGCAGCCTGGCAGGGGGAGGGGCATGCACCATTGCTGAGGCTTGAGTAGGTAAACAAAGTGGCCAGGGAAGCTCAAACTGGACAAAGCCTACCACAGCTCAACAAGGCCAGTTGCCTCTGTAGATTCCACCTCTTGGGGCAGGGCATAGCTGAACAAAAGGCAGCAGAAACTTCTGCAGACTTAAAAGTCCCTGTCTGACAACTCTGAAGAGAGCAGTGTTTCTCCCAGCATGGTGTTTAAGCTCTGAGAACAGACAGGCTGCTTCCTCAAGTGGGTCCCTGACCCCTGTGTAGCCTAACTGAGAGACAGTTCCCCGTAGGGACTGACTGACACCTCATACAGACGGGTGCCTCTCTGGGATGAAGCTTCCAGAGCAAGAATCAGGCAGCAATATTTGCTGTTCTGCAGCCTCCGCTGGTGATACCCAGGCAAACAGGGTCTGGAGTGGACCTCCAGCAAACTCCAACAGACCTGCAGCTGAGGGACCTGACTGTTAGAAGGAAAACTAACAAACAGAAAGGAAGGGCATCAATATCAACAAAAAGGACATCCACACCAAAACCCCCATCTGTAGGTCACAAACGTCGATGCAAAAATCCTCAATAAAATACTGGCAAACTAAATCCAGCAGCACATCAAAAAGCTTATCTACCACAATCAAGTCAGCTTCATCCGTGGGATGCAAGACTGGTTCAACATACACAAATCAATAAACGTAATCCATCACATAAACCGAACCATCAACAAAAACCACATGATTATCTCAATAGATGAAGAAAAGGTCTTCAACAAAATTCAACAGCTCTTCATGCTAAAAACTCTCAATAAACTAGGTATTGATGGGACATATCTCAAAATAATAAGAGCTATTTATGACAAACCCACAGCCAATATCATACTGAATGGGCAAAAGCTGGAAGCATTCCCTTTGAAAACTGGCACAAGATAGGGATGCCCCCTCTCACCATTCCTATTCAACATAGTGTTGGAAGTTCTGGCCAGGGCAATCAGGCAAGAGAAAGAAATAAAGGGTATTCAATTAGGAAAAGAGGAAGTCAAATTGTCCCTGTTTGCAGATGACATGATTGTATATTTAGAAAACCCCATTGTCTGAGCCCAAAATCTCCTTAAGCTGATAAGCAACTTCAGCAAAGTCTCAGGATACAAAATCAATGTGCAAAAATCACAAGCATTCCTATACACCAATAACAGACAAACAGAGCCAAATGATGAGTGAACTCCCATTCACAATTGCTACAAAGAGAATAAAATACCTAGGAATCCAACTTACAAGGGATGTGAAGGACCTCTTCAAGGAGAACTACAAACCACTGCTCAACGAAATAAAAGAGGACACAAACAAATGGAAGAATATTCCATGCTCGTGGAGAGGAAGAATCAGTATTGTGAAAATGGTCATACTGGCCAAGGTAATTTATAGATTCAATGCCATCCCCATCAAGCTCCCAATCACTTTCTTCACAGAATTGGAAAAGCTACTTTAAAGTTCATTTGGAACCAAAAAAGAGCCCGCATTGCCAAGGCAATCCTAAGCAAAAAGAACAAAGCTGGAGGCATCATGCTACCTGACTTCAAACTATACTACAAGGTTACAGTAACCAAAAGAGCATGGTACAGGTACCAAAACAGAGATATAGGCCAATGGAACAGAACAGAGGCCTCAGAAATAACACCACACATCTGCAACCATCTTATCTTTGACAAACCTGACAAAAACAAGAAATGGGAAAAGGATTCCCTCTTTAATAAATGGTGCTGGGAAAACTGGCTAGTCATATGTAGAAAGCTGAAACTGGATCCCTTCCTTACACCTTATACAAAAATTAATTCAAGATGGATTAAAGACTTAAATGTTAGACCTAAAACCATAAAAACCCTGGAAGAAAACCTAGGAAATACCATTCAGGACACAGGCATGGGCAAGGACTTCATGACTAAAACACCAAAAGCAATGGCAACAAAAGCCAAAATTGACAAATGAGATCTAATTAAACTAAAGAGCTTCTGCACAGCAAAAGAAACTACCATCAGAGTGAACAGGCAACCTACAGAATGGGAGAAAATTTTTGCAATCTACCCGTCTGACAGAGGTCTAATATCCGAAATCTACAAAGAACTTACTCGAATTTACAAGACATAAAACAACCCATCAAAATGTGGGCAAAGGATATGAACAGACATTTCTCAAAAGAAGACATTTATGCAGCCAACAGACACATGAAAAAATGTTCATCATCACTGATCATCAGAGAAATGCAAGTCAAAACCATAATGAGATACCATCTCACACCAGTTAGAATGGCAATCATTAAAAAGTCAGGAAACAACAGATGCTGGAGAGGATGTAGAGAAATAGGAACACTATTACACTGTTGGTGGGAGTGTAAACTAGTTCAAATGTTGTGGAAGACAGTGTGATGATTTCTCAAGGATCTAGAGCTAGAAATACCATTTGATCCAGCCATCCCATTACTGGGTATATCCCCAAAGGATTATAAATCATGCTACTCTAAAGACACATGCACACATATGTTTATTGTGGCACTATTCACAATAGCAAAGACTTGGAACCAACCCAAATGTCCATCAATTACAGACTGGAAGAAAATGTGGCGCGTATACACCATGGAATACTATGCAGCCATAAAAAAGGATGAGTTCATGTCCTTTGCAGGGACATGGGTGAATCTGGAAACCATCATTCTGAGCAAACTGTCACAAGGACAGAAAACCAAACACTGCATGTTCTCACTCATAGGTGGGAACTGAACAATGAGAACACTCAGACACAAGGTGGGGAATATCACACACGAGGGCCTGTCATGGGGTGAGGGGTGGAGGGAGGGATAGCACTGGGAGAAATACCTAATGTAAATGACAGGTTGGTAGGTGCAGCAGGCCAGCATGGCACATGTACACCTATGTAAAGAGCCTGCACATTGTGCACACGTACCCCAGAACTTGAAGCATAATTTTTAAAAAATACAGAAATTAGCTAGGCACGGTGGTGTGTGCCTGTAGTCCCAGCTATTTGGGAGGCTGAGGCACAAGAATTACTGGAACTCAGGAGGCAGAGGTTGCAGTGAGCCGAGATCATGCCACAGCACTCTAGCCTGGGCAACAGAGCAAGACTCTGTATCAAAAAAAAACAAAAGAAAATTATTGTCCTCTGAGATTTTTCTTATCAATTTTTCTATGTCTAATTAGGTTATCAAATCCTTACTGTGTATATCAAAAAGAAATAACTTCCCACAAGTTAAAAAAATAATACATTTAAGATAGTTTTAGGAGAATACCAGAAAAAAATTAAAACAAATCACATTTCTTTAATAGTTCAATACCTTAACCTTTAGAAGAAAATAAAAATTAATGTCTACCTACATTGGGTCAACATTTTCCCCTGTTCTTACCACTGTAAGAACAAATATAATAATAACATAATAATTAAAATAAGTGGAATATATTCAATAGTACAGTAGTTTTATGTTCATCGCAATTGTTTAGGCCATGAAATCATGCTTTTACTTTATCACCCATAATTTAACTTTCATTCATATTAATTGCTACTTAATCTTTAAGACTAGTGGCATCATTTTCACTTTCAAACAAGTCTATGGAAAGTAATGACTTGAATATCATCTGAGTTTTGAAAATAAACAATTTCTGGCTTTAAAGTTAGTCAACTGTATTTGGTAAGTATTGGAGAGGAGAGAAAGAAAAAAGGCATTACTTCAATTCTAGAAAACTATTAAATACTATCCATACAGTTTTTAAGGAACGGCATGGCCAAAGTACGATGGCTCATGCCTGTAACCCCAGAGTTTTGGGAGGCAGAGGCAGGAGGATCACTGGAGGCCAGGAGTTTGAGACCAGTCTGGGCAACATAGTGAACCCCTGTCTCTAAAAATAAAAATTAAATTAATTAATTAATTAAAATCAAACAAACAATAAAGAAAGGCATGGTTTGAGAGCATCAAATTATGTTCGAGTAGGAAAAACAAGAAAGGAAAGGTTTCATTCAAAACTAGTCTCTCCATACAGAACATTTGGAAAGATGCTTCCTGTTCTTGAAGAAGATTATTCCCTTTGATTTGCCAGTTTTTTGTGTGTTGGTGGTTGGAAGGCAGATTATGAACACAGTACATTGCATTTAAAATATTGTTATTGAAAAACATGATTCAATGTAAATACTGTCATTCAAGATTTATGCTCATGAAAATCTACTCATCAGCCTATGCATCTGTTAGCCCACTATGAAGAAAAGCCTCCTCTTGTAAAGCCCAACCTCATTCACTGAGAACTTCGATGGCAAAGCCTTCAGGGCTCTTTTCTTCTTGAACAGAAACAGTCCTCTAGATCTGGCTCTCAAAATGGAGTCCTGAGATTCCCCCTCTACCCTCAGAGTTCCTCATCCTATACCCTTATCGCCCTCTGGAGTTTCCTTCAAGGCACTTATAGTTGGTAATTATATACTTATTTGTTTGTGAGATTATTTAGTCAATGTGACTCCAGATCCTAGCTCTGGAACCTCATTAGACTGTAAGCTCCTTGAAGGTAGGACCTGTGTTGGTTTCACTCCCCAGGGCCTGGCATAGTGCCCAGCATATGGCAGACACACAATAAAATTTCATGAATAAGTCAAGAGCTGCATATGATAGCACTTTTAGCAGATAACCCTGATAGTTGGCACTCTCAGGATAAAAAATGCTACTCAGATGCTCAACAGTGTTTTTTGCACACCGATATCTAGGTATCCCTGGTTTTGCATCAGTGCTTTGGGACACCAAGGTCCAGGCAGGACAACACTCATTTTGGGGGTCAGGAGAGTTTATCTCATATCATCCTGTATCTTTTCATGACTAATGCCAGACTCCCCAAGTAGCCTGTAAGCTTTGGAGTGTGAGAACTTGAGTGGAATTCAACTACTGGACTTGGTGCTAAGAGGATCTGGGCCCTTTACCCTCAAGTACTTCCAGCCTAGGAGGAACTGATGTGGATACCATTAACTTTAATACCATCCAACTTCCAGTTCCACTATAACACTAAATAAACGTTCCAGGAACACAGAGGAGGGAGCAATCACATCTAAGGGAGAGAGATGCTTCTCAGATGATATACTATTCAATCCATGATTCTGAAGGCTAAATGATGATATGATAGCAGGCCCAGAAGGGAGCTGATATACAGACTCCTAGGGAGACACAACAGCAAGAAAAATGTTCCAGGAACCTGGAAAGAGCCATCTGTTTTGGAAGGTAGTAGATCACATGTTATTAGCAAAGAGGAGATGAGTGAAGTTTGGGGGATGAAGAAGTTAGGTTATATTAGAATTAAAATGCGAACGACCAAAATTCAGTGAAAAGTGGTTTAAGCTTCCATTTTTCAAAAAGAGGAAGCCATCTAGGTTTTGTACAAGAATCTTTTTTTTTGGAAAAATTGCTTGAATCGCTTTGGAACTAATTGAATAAGATAAGCGATGGAAAGGAGTCCAATGTAACTAACAGCTAATTAGTTATCAGCTAACTAAGTAGCTAACAGGTGGATGAGGATGCATTAATCAAGATTGGGAAGAGGAGGGAGGTTTGAGAATGGAAGGATGGAAAGGGTAATAATGACTTGGTGATGGTTATATTAAATCATTTTTTTTCTTATATCCTAATACAGAAACCAGTGTAGTGTGCATATTCCGGAAATGTTCTAATACTGAGACCACTGTAGTGTGTGTATCCTGGACATGTTCTAATACAGAGACCAGTAGAATGTGCTTATCCTGTAAATGTTGATGAAGATGGTGACATATACATTAGTAGTTCCAGGCATTAAGGATCTTCAATGTTGAACTTATGAGTATTGATATCAGCTTACATCTATGCAGCACTTCACAAAGCATTCCATATAAGTGATCTCATTTCAACCTTGGTAAATCCAGTGAGGTATATATTGCCCTGTTACAGATTAGAAAACTGAAACTCAAGAGAGTTTATATATGTCAAATGACTTGCTCCAAGCCATACAACTAGTAAGTATCAAGCGTGGGATCCAAACCTGAGCTTTGTGACTCCAGTGCAGTCAATTGCCAGTGTATCTTGCTGCCCACCATAGCGGAGGGTAGCTACAGAGGCAGCAGAAGAATTTATAGTCTTCTCAGTGTACCAGTTTGGCTGTTTTGAGAGATGGGCTCTTTGGTATCATGTTACTGACAGACCTACACAGCTTTTCTTTGGGTTTACAGTGTCCCAAAGAAAAATAAAAAACAATTGAATAGCTTGCTGCTTTTCTGCTCTGGAAGAGATATATGAGACTATCACTGCAATCTTGGAAGATCACTGAGACTGATGAATTATTGACGAAATATGAGTCATTATGCTTGTGAAAGTGCTAGAACTGTTGACCCTCTGGAAAGAGAGTTAATCTCTGCTATAGTTTGAATGTGTTCCTGAAAGCTTTTGTGTTGAAAACTTAATCCCCAATGCAACAGTGTTGAGAAGTGGGACCTTTAAGAGGTGATTAGGTCCCAAGAGTTCTGTCCTCACCAATGGATTAATACCATTATCACAGGAATGGGTTAGTTATCTCAGAAATGGGCTTTTGATAAAAGGATGAGTTCGACCCACTTCCTTCCTCTCTCTCTCTCTGTCTCCTGTGCCTTCTTGCCTTCTTGCCTTCTGCCTTACAATAACACAGCAAGAAGGACCTCACCAGATGCAGGCCTCTCATCCTTGGACTTCCCAGTCTCCAGAACTCTAAGAAATACATTTATTTTCTTTATGAATTACTCAGTCTTGTATTCTGTTACAGCAACCCAAAACAGACTAAGACAATCTCCAAGGGAGGTGAGGGAGGAAAAAAACCTACAAATTTTTGTTTGATTTGGGGGAATAGGAAAGAGGAGACAGACTGGATCTGATTTCTCTGTAATTTCAGACTCTAAATTTTTATAACCAAAACCTGGAGAAGAAAGGGAGAAGGGAGAACATAATTTGTCCAGGTAAAGGGTATTCCTTCATTAGCTCCCATTTTAGTCCACATGTCCCACAATAGCTAAGTTTTTTATTTGCAAGTAAAATACTTAGCTATTGTGGGACATGTGAGAGTGGCAGCACATTGGTGAGACCTGGAACACCATAGAAGTAGGGGCCATCTTCAGCACCCCTTGACACAGCTCCCCTGTTTCCCAGAGAACACTCATTGAACGATGAAATCACCTTTGCAAAAATGTTAACAATGAGAAAACTATGACAGTGAAAGAGATCTGACCTAACTAATTCCATCTTGCCTTTCACTTCCAAACTGCCCCCAGTCATTAGTGGGCATGAGCCAAGCTAACTTTGGGAGATATGTAGTTTATAGTTTAAATGAGAATAGCCCTTTCCAAAACAAAATCACCTTCGTAAAACTTATAAAAGGCCACCAGATTGGGAGGATGAGAGGGGCCTGAATTCTGCTAAGACTGTAGGTGTAGTTAAATGGTCATCAGCCTTTATGCCAGAGGTTGCAAGATTAGCAACTTCTTCAATTACTCCTACAAATAATACTACTACTGTAGAACCTAAGATTGGCCTTTTGAGATATTTTTTCAGGCTTTTGTGTTCCTGACAACCAGATGGCCCCGCCTGGAAGAGTGACTCCTCTGTGGCCCCCACTCAGAGGCAGACTCAGTGCACAAATACCATTTTCCATGCCCCTATGATTATATCCCTAACCAATCAGCAGCACCCATTCCCTAGCCCCCTGCCCACCAAACTATCCTTGAAAAATCCTAGACTCAGGATTTTCAGGGAGGCTGAACTGAGTAATAATAAAACTCTGCTCTCCTGTTTAGCCAGCTCTACATGTATTAAACTCTTTCTCTTTTGCAATTCCTCTGTCTTGATAAATCGACTCTATCTGAGCAGTGGGCGAGATTAACCCATTGGGTGGTTACAAAGATGCTTGGCATCTTTTATGACAACTTCCTATAAAGTTGATATGATAACTTGCATCTTCAGAAACATGCAGCTTGTGTCTAAGAATTATAGCTTGATACAAACTCAGGATAGTGAT
The DNA here is from genome assembly GCF_043159975.1 of Macaca nemestrina. Lineage (NCBI taxonomy): Eukaryota > Metazoa > Chordata > Mammalia > Primates > Cercopithecidae > Macaca > Macaca nemestrina. Next base: position 114,665,776 of record NC_092133.1, on the reverse strand, counting down.
CTAATTCTTCTGTGCTTATTTATGTAGCTCTGCTTCTAACACCAACTGCAGATGTCACTAAACATTCTCTGGAGTCTCCTTTTAAACCAATTTTAATCCCACTGAGATTAAGAGCAAACATGGGAATAATTGAGATAAGATGACTTTGTGACTATCTTGATAGAGATGTTGTGACTGTAAACCTGTTGATGGTCTTGGGCTACACTACCATCTTTTCATTTCCAAGGCTTTTATTTTCCCCAATTCCATTCTACTTTGTAAATTTTGACTTATTCACCAAGAGTTTTTCTACAGCCTGTGTAGAAAAAGTCAAGGTGTGGTGCCAAGACTAATTTTTTTCTTTTTCCCATATGTTCAATTTCCCACTTAGCAATAACAGACTCTGAGCTGTCTTGCAGAAGTCAACGTCTCTGAGAAATTTGTTCTAAAGCTCAAAGTTAGCTGACTACATTTCCTGGGAAGTCCCCTTCTTACCTTACAGAGCAAGGGATGTTCTCACCTTCCCTGGTCCACACTTTCTCATAAAATCTTTCTGATCATTTACTTAAAATTATGCTTAAATTCGACTTGAAAGAGGGATGTGTGTGTGTGTGTGTGTGTGTGTGTGTGTGTGTGTGTGTGTGTGTCAGTCCCACTTCCTGTGGTTTGAAAAAAACTGACAGTTCCTGACTGTTTGAATTTTATCTTTCCACTTTGGGAGCCACACAGCAGAATTATATTGCTTAGTAAAACAAATGGACTACAGAGGGTCCCTTATGTGGCCGCTTCAAAACAGGAAACTGGGGTGTGATGGGAATGGCTGGTTTTACATAATGAGGCACACTGGGGGCTGCAAACACCGCCCTGTGGGTTAGAGGGAAGTAGAGCCCATCAGGGCCTGATCCATCCAACCCTGGAGTCTTTGTTTGGCTTGGACAGCCACACCCTGGGACCCCACTGCCAGGCTCCTTTTGCAGGGTCCAGGCCCCACATCTGACACAGGTCTTAGCAGTAGAATTACTCTCTTCTTCCTGCACCCTAAGAATTGGCAGGACCATGGAGTAGGTTTCCAAGCACATCCCCCACTTGTTCACTGTCCCATTGTATCTCTAGAGCAAGGTTGCCTCCGGGCCCCACGTAGGTGGGCCTGACCGCAAGGAAAGCTAGTGTCCTTTTATGAATACCACTAAAGGAAGAAGAGAGCGTGTCCAAAGGATGCAGATGTGAGTAATCAGATGACGAGAAAAAGCAGAAGGGCACTTGGCATTTCCCCTTCACCTCCAGGATCCCTCCCTGTGCTGGATGCGGACACGACTTCCCCTTGTAACTTTGGCTCCGTTGACTGGGAAGAGCCTTCCAAAAGGCCACAGGGAGGTCTACATTTGAAAAACCAATCATTTCTTCTACTGCTGAGAAGTGAGCCAGAGCGACCTAACCTCCACTTCACCCTAGGTAATGAGGACTTGGCTTGCAGTGGTCTGAAAGGGTAATCTCCTGATTGGCCTCCCGAGAGCCCTGTGCCGGCTCATTTATGAAGCTTTAAAACAATTGCAAGTCTTCGGCAAAAGGCCTTCAGGGGCCACCCACGCCGGACATGAATCATTTGCATAAGTATCATTCGCTTCCCACCAACAATGCCACCCACAGACTGCCTGGAGGACCCAGGGGCTTTCAAAGAAGGGAGGAAAACTTCAGCCGTGCAAAGAAGCCCTACCAAAGTTTAAGCTCCTGCCCTCCTGGGGGGGTGCATTCCTCAGGCCAAGAAGTCGGACTCTGACTTCCTTTGAAATCCCTCCTGGTGACCAACACGGAATTAGTTAAAGTAGTAGGCACTTGGTTGCCTAATCTCCCACGCCAGATTTTCGAACCAAAAAACCAAAAATCCTCGTAAGCAACAGAATTATTACAAAAGTCCAAGAGTCCATGTTTATACACAATTTTCCCATCGAAGGCTATTAAGAGTCCAGCTTGATCATATGGAATATGTGCCCATTTTCATTTTTACTTTTAAAAGGGTTTCCATGTGCCCAAAAATGTTGGAATCTCTGGGCAGAAGTCACCAAGAGAAACCAGAAGGTCATTCTGCCCTAAGCGACTTGGATAGCTTAGCAGTACTGGGGTGTCAACCACTCCACCAAGCCTAGGGTGCCCAAGTAGAAATACATTACTTAATTTGTTCTGTTTTTTTGTTTTGTTTTGTTTTGTTTTGTTTTTTCAGCAGGCAGGAAGACATTTTCAAATTCCAAAAATGCTGACGGACCTCCAGCGTTTCCATGTTCCTCCCCACCTGAAGAATGTTAAGATAAGCTTAATGCGATTATAACGAGACTTATATGCCCGACAAGCACAGTTTGGGAAAGAGATTTGCTTTCAATACTGCAAAATAAGCTTTAATCTGTTAGGTTAAAAAAAAAAAAAGTTCCTGTGAATTAATAATGCAAATAGCACTGTGCTTTCTGAGTGCGACTATAAAAGAATTTAATTACCTCCTATTGTGTCAAGCTGTGGATTCACTTCAATTTTCAGAAGATCCCAGGATGCAGGAGTCAGGGTTTGAACTCCTGAGAAAAGTAAATGCTAAACCCTAAACTGTCGCTGCGTGAAGAATCCTATTGTCCCCGCTGCATAGCAACCAGTCCCCGTAGGAGGATATCCCACTTTGGATAAAATGAAGTGTCCACAAAGTGAAAACAGTCTTGACGCCAGTTTGTGTTAAAACTATATGAATATTTAAAATGCTTAGCATCTGATCAAATAACTGACTCCCGAAGATTAGCTCTAAACCTGAGGCAAGCAGTACAGCGATCATTACACTTCGTAATCACTTTCAGGCAGAACTCATTGGGATGGACATTTCAATTCATAGAATCAACAGCTGGGTCCCCATTTAGGTACTCCATTCCTCCCGGGTGGGCTGACTATGAAGCCCCTGTTACTCCCTGGCGTCACATAGTACCAGCTTATGTCTTAGGAGCAATGCTGGCATGAGGACAAGTGAGTAGAGCCCCACAAATCAGGAATGTGGTGACAAGAACTGCACAGTGGGGCAGGGAGCTAAGAGAAGGGTCTAGTGGGGATTCACCAAGGACAACACAGAAGGTAGCTGTGCAAACCAGAGTCTTCACCCTGGGCCGCTGCAGAGAGCTCCCTAAACCCAGAAAAGAACTTGCTCCCAAAGAAAATCAGATTTACAAGGAAATGAATCTTGGAGAGCATCTCCCCAGGGCCTTTGGCCTCCAACTGGGACAGGCATGTTTCCAGAAGGATGATGGCCACCTCCTCGGTGGGATTTCCCAAGGGCTCCTGCTAGAAGGTGATAGATTTTCCTGGATGACATTTCACAGCAGAAACCACGGGATTGATTTTGAACATAATGGGTCTGTGTGTGCTTCTGAAAGCGTCCCACTACAAATCATCTGCTCCTTATATGGCCCCATGAGGTAGGGAAGCTCTAAAGCCTGCTTTCTCTATTACAGAAGGAAATGAGCACATCATCGCAGCCTCTTGGTAAACTGTACCCCCTCCCTTCCTATGGGTGAAATAAAACAGGAAAAAATGAAACTGGCAGATGTGGGAAGACTGGGAAAGACGCAACAAAGGAAACCAAACGTTGTTTGCAAAATATAAAGGAAGTGAGGGTGAGGATCCCTCCTCCGGGATCTCTGTGTGTCTGCCTCTGTCCTAGCACTGACTGCAGTGACACTGCATGTTTACATGACCATCCCTCCACAGAGCACGTTTCCCAGAGGGCAGGGCCATGTCTTCCTTAACCTGTATTCCCAGTGCCCTACTCATGCCTGGGACACACACACAACATGGGAGGTGCTCCTGAATGTGCAGGTACTAACACGGAGGAGATGCAGTGGATTTGACTTAGAAGATTGTTAAAGGAAGGTGCTGCATGTCCACAGCAAATGATTCAGTTAGGATAAATGCGGAGGCAGCATTTCTGGGGAAAAGGCCTAGCAGACAAAGGAGGTAGGATTCTAGAATGTTCCTTCAGTCTGGTCTACTCAACAGTCTTTTCAAATGCAAACTACCATCTTAGCTTAGGATGGGGAAAGATCCACTTTCTTAGAGATGGGAGCTTGCAGTCACCTGTCACACACTTAAAAAGGAATTTGAGTCCTGGCACATTGGCTCATGCCTGTAATCCAGCACTTTGAGAGGCCAAAGTGGGCAGATCATTTGAGATCAGGCGTTCAAGACCAGCCCTGGGCAACATAGTAAAACCCCGTGTCTACTAAAAATGCAAAACTTAGCCACGTGTGGTGGCACATGCCTTTAATCCCACCTACTCGGGAGGCTGAAGCAGGAGAATCACTTGAACCCCAGAGGTGGAGATTGCAGTGAGCTGAGATGGCACCATTGCATTCTAGCCTAGGCAAAAAAGTGAGACTCTGTCTCAAAAAAAAAAAAAGAAAGAAAAAATTTGATAGGATAGTTGAGGCTACAACAAAGCACCCTCCCTGAAATTGCTACCGTGGGCCAGAAGAATTCTCCCAACACACACACACACATAACAATATTTGTTTATATATGTCCTTACATATATTATAAATATATAGTTTACATATTATATATGCACATATTATATATGTGTGTGTGTGTGTATCTATTTAACTTCAAAATTTGGCCTGAGAAAAGCCATTTTGCTTTCCTTTGAAAAAAAGTTTCCAAATAAATTTAATCTCATAGAGGTTTTGTTTCTAAATGGGAAGCTGAACCACAATGCAAAAGAGATTCTTTCTGATAATTAACTTTTGTTCTAGTAGCTAAAATGCTAAGGGGAACTTTTGGTGTATTTTTGTCAGAAGAGCTAAAAATATGAGTCTCTCCTGAATTCCAACAATCTTGTTGATATCAACCTTGGTTCCCAACTTAATGCTCTGGTTCTTAGATTGACCAAATGAGTTCTCTGTGTTCAGTCAGAAATGCTATAAGAGAGTTTTGAGAAGTTTCTGAGACAATTGTCGGGGTAATCATTACAGACAGGCTAAAACAAAGGAAAATATATTATATCCCACTTTTCCAGTCACTGTACCCAGATTGAGATCCTACCAGCATCCCCTAAAGTATGTGATGCTATCGCTGTGACAGTTTAAAGAGTAAACTATCTGGGTCCCATTTCTATACAACTTTTGCTGACATTTATCATCTTATCCTAGGCTCTTCTCAGATGAGATGAGCTCCTAGTTCTCTAGTAGAAAATTTTCCACGAAAGCATCAGTATCATCCTTCAATTCCTTCTTTGTTCCAGGGCTCTTCTTCACAGCAATGCTTCTTTCTTATCTACTCATCAAGCTAGCATAGTTTTCATTCATTCATTCATCCACTAGCTGTGATAGTTACTGAGTGACTCTGACAGACAAGGTCTCTGCCCTCATAGAAGTCACATTCTAGCAGAGCAGAGCAATGTAGCAATAAACCAAAGATTAATTATCAGGAAGCTCTTTGGGGTTTACCACAGTGGGAAGAGAAAGTGATTTAATTTACCCCAGAAAAAAATATAACCTCTTAAGCATAAATGGTACAAAATGTAGAGGAACAAGCAGTGCCCTGCTCTTACTAGAAGCCGAATGCTGGTCGTGCAGTGTCCTGCGAGGTTATCCCTGGTCTGTAGAGCAGCTCCGTGCTGATGGGTCTACCTGTGCTCCATTCTCAGGTCCACTAAGTTGACTTCTTTCCAGACAAGGACTTGTTTATGTCTGAGGAATCTACTTGCGTAATACGATAGCTGGGGAGCTCACCACAGGAAGTTTCAGGATGGAAACCCAGGAAGAGAAGGGTGGGCGCTCAAACCCCATCTGTTTGCACCAAGGCATCTTTGCCAGCAGCCTTCACTTTCTTCGGCTTGGACCTTGGCTACATTGTTGATTTCACAAGGTCTCAGGCTCCACCAACAGCCATTCGGAAGACGGCCAGAGTGCATGTGGAATCGCGGCTTTGCCATATGATGAACTGCTTTAAGACAAGGTCTACACTGCAGTAGAGCCAGGTAGTACTGCCAGTAGAGTCAGGCGGAGTTTAAGACCAGCTTGGCCAACATGGTAAAACCCCATCTCTACTAAAAATATGAAAATTATTTGTGTGTGGTGGTGGGTGCCTGTAATCCCAGCTATTTAGGAAGCTGAGGCAGGAGAATCGCTTGAGCCCAGGAGGTGGAGCTTGCAGTGAACTGAGATCACGCCACTGCATTCCAGCCTGGGCAAGAGAGTGAGACTTTCAGAAAAAAAATACACAAAATATATGAACAAATTAATTTTTAATTGCTTTTATAAAAATGGAGTCTCACTATGTTGCCCAGGCTGTTCTCAAACTCCTGGCCTCAAGCAATCCTCCCTGCCCTGGCCTCCCGAAGTGCTGTAATTACAACCATGAGCCACCATGCTTAGCCAAGTCAATTTACTAAAATTCAACTCAGTATATACCTAAAGGAATATAAATCAATCATTCTATTATAAAGATACCTGCACACATATGTTCATTGCAGCACTATTTATAATAGTAAAGTCTTTCAATCGACCTAAATGCCCATCAATGAAAACTGGATAAAGAAAATGTGGTACATATACATCATGGAATACTATGCAGCCATAAAAAGGAATGAGATCATGTTGCAGGGACATGGATGGAGTTGGAAGCCATTATTCTCAGCCAACTAATGCAGGAACAGAAAACCAAACACTGCATGTTCTCACTTATAAGTAGGAGCTGATTGATGAGAACACATGGACCTGTGGTGGGGAACAACACACACTGTGCACCTGTAAGGGTGGGAAGAGAGAGCATCAGGAAGAATAACCAATCGATGCGGGCTTAATACCTGGATGACGAGATGACTGTGCAGTAAACCATCATGGCACACGTTTACCTATGTGACAAAACTGGACATCCTGCACACGTACCCCTGACCTTAAAATAAAAGTTGGAAGACAAAAAAGAGGAACTGATGAATAAGATAAAATAAAATCATTATTTTAAATGATTTTAAAGTTAAATGATTTGAAGTTAAAAAAAAAAAAGTCAGCCCAATAGAAAACAGACAAAATGCTTGAAATGCCACTTCATAAATGAGCATAGTATTCAAATGGCTAGTAAACATATAAACAATGCTCATTTGTTTGTCATCAAAGAAATGTACACTGAAATACAGAGATGCAATTACACACTACCAAAATGGCTAAAATTTACACTAAAATTGCCAGATATTGGCAAGAATGTATAACAACTTGAACATGCCCACACTATTCATTAGAGTGCTAATTAGTACAAACCCTTAGGAACATGGTTTGGCATTATTACTAAAGCTAACATATACATGCCCTTTGACTCGGCAATCTCACTCTGGGTTTTCATGCCCAAGAGAAATGTGTTCACCAATAAACACTTACCTGAATTTTTTTAGGAGTGCTGTTCATTGGAGCTAAAAACTGAAAACTACCCAGGTGCACAGCAATGGTAGCATGAATGAATACATTATGTGATATTCACGCAATGGAATACAGGTTGACTATCCCTTATCCAAAATACTTGGGACTAGAAATGTTTCAGATTTTTTATTTTTTATTTTGGAATAGTTGCATTAAACTCACTGGTGGAACATGCCAAATCCAAAAATCTGAAATCTCAATCTAAATGCTCCAATGAGCATTTCCTTTCAGCATCATATGGGTGCTCAACAAGTTTCAGATTTTGCAGCATTTTGGACTTCAGATTTTCAGATTTGGGATGTTCAACTTATACTGTACAACAATGAGAAAGAACCACGTACTCACAAAAATATGGATGTATCTGACAGACATACTATGGAGCAAAAGAAACCAGACATAAAAAGTCTTGTATACCTGTAGTCCCAGCTATTCGGGAGGCTGAGGCAGGAGAATGGCGTGAACCCGGGAGGTGGAGCTTGCAGTGAGCTGAGATCCTGCCACTGCACTCCAGCCTGGGCGACAGCGCGAGACTCCGTCTCAAAAAAAAAAAAAAGTATTGTATACACTGCATGATTCCATTTCTATAAAGTATACAAACAAGCAGAATAATGATTACCCACTTAGGATTAGTGCCTGGGAGATAACACAAAAGAGAACTGGAGAACTGGTAACATTGTATTTCTTGCTCTGGGTTCTGCTTGTATGGATGTGTTCAGTTTGTGAAGATTCATTGAGACTGTGATGTGTGCACATTTCCCTATGTATATTACATTTCAATAAAAAGTAACACACAACCTATATACCACCGTTGCTCCTGCTTCTGTTCTTGTGGACACCCCACACAGTAAAAGCACGTATATCAACTTAGCCAAGTCGACATGTAATTCAAGACATAAACTGCACTTTAAGCCTGCCACGAATACATTTTGTAGAATAATGTAAGAATCGGAGAAATGGGCCACCTGGCAGCTCTACAGAGTTTGGGGGTGTGTGCACGCATAGAAGAGTGGCATGTGGTTTTCACTACTAAAGCACTAGTAAAGTATAATAGGAAAAATATGATGCCCAAAAGAAAGCCAACTGCCGCTGTTGCTCTGGAACTGACCCAGAACAGAGAAAAGCTAAGAAATGGTACCTGGAAACAGAAAGTTAAGTTCATGGAAGAGAACACACGCTAAAGTTTTATTCTTTTTTTTTTTTTTTTTTTTGAGACAAGATCTCACTCTATCGCTTAGGCTGGAGTGCAGTGGCTCAGTGGCTCCTCTCAGCTCACTGCAACCTCTGCCTCGCCGGCTCAAGCAATCTTCCAGTGGCAGCCTCCCATGTGGCTGGGACTACAGGCACGCACCACCATGCCTGGCTAGTTTTTGTATTCTTTTTTTTGTAGAGATGGGGTTTCACCGTGTGGCCCAGGCTGGTCTCCAACTCCTAACCTCAATCCATCTGCCTGCCTCAGCCTTCCAAAGTGCTGGGATTACAGACATGAACCACCACACTCGACCTTCTTCTTAAATGAGATAATCTGCTATGGTTTTATGTTAAGGACCTATTGCCCTGCTTTACATTGTTAATTTTTTTTCTAAACAGGTGAAGCTCTAGTCTGTCTGACTAGATTATAAGGTCATTAAGAACAGGGGCTTGTTTTGTGTCCTCCTTGAGCGCAAGGCACATCAACATCATTTTTTTCATTTCTTTATGGTTAAACATATTTACAGAGTTTATTTACTCAGTTTTAAAATCGGAGACGATGCATTCGAGGCTGAGGCAGAGGCTGCTGGTTGGGTGGTGGTTGGATGGGGAGTGAGCTGAGAAATTGATCCCCTGAGTGTCTTTTGTCCTCTCAGGAGGAATGACTGACTGCAGAAATGGGAAAGGGAGACTATAGCCCCTGACTCCTGTTTGCAGGTATGAATCAAGGGATTATTGAGGGTTGAACGACACATGCCTGAGCCAACCTTGGAAGCCCATGGCAAAATTGTGCACCAAATTTGGTTCAAAACCTTAAACTTTTATCCTATCTGGAACCTCAGCTTTTCAGAGTTTATTTCATTTCCTAGTGTTACGGGTTGAATTACGTTCCTCCCAAATTTACATGTAAAGTCCTCACCCCTAGTACCTCAGAATGTGACATTTATTTGGAAATAGGTTTGTTGCAGATGTATTAGTTAAAATGAGGTTATACTTGTGTATGATGAGCCCCTAATCTAACAAAATTGGTGCTCATATAAAAAGGGGAAATTTGAAAACACACACATACACATACACACACACACACACACACACAGAGTACCACTGGGACCATGCTTCTTCAAGAAATGAGTCTTGATTCCCTGAAAAACACTAGAAGACAGACAGGAGGTACGGAACAGATCCTCTCTCATAGCCTTCAAAGGGAAATAGCAGTACCAACACTATGGTCTCAGACTTCTAGCCTCCAGAACTGGGAGAAAATAATTATCTGTGGCTTGAGCCACCTAGCTCGCAGTACTTTGTTGCAGCAGTCCCAGCAAAGTAATCAATACCAAGTGTTGAGACTTCGTGATCGATTACAAATCAGATGTAGTCTTCTTATTTTTGGTTTTGATGTTTGTTTGTTTGTTTTGAGACAAAGTCTTGCTCTGTCACCCAGGCTAGAGTGCAATGGCATGATCTCGGCTCACTGCAACCTCCATCTGGAGCAATTCTCTTGCCTCAGCCTCCTCAGTAGTTGGGGTTACAGGTGCGAGCCACCATGCCTGTAAATTTTTGTATTTTTAGTAAAGACAGGGTTTCACCATGTTGGCCAGGCTGGTCTTGAACCCTGACCTCAGCCTGGGATTAAGAGGTCCCAGTGCTGGGACTACAGTGCTGGGATTACAGGCAGAGCCACCGCCCCTGGTCAGACGTACTCTTCTTTAGTGATGTATCCTGGCCTGCTAACAGCATTTAGAATGACATCTAGGGTCTGTGTGTCTGAATGTGGACATTTCAGAAAACATTTTTTCACCTTTGAAAATAAACAAAATATTTTGCCAGGTCTTTCACCAAAAAGTTTTCAAAGTGAATGGGACCTTAGAGATCGAAGGCTCAATCCCCTCATTTTAGAGATGAAGGCATTCAGGTTAAGAGGTGGGAAGTCACCTGTCCTAGGTCAGTAGGTTTGTTGGAGACAGAGTTAAGAGTCCCAGCTTCCAACTTCCAGGTTAGAGATTTTTCCACTAGATTGCAGCCCATCCTGGTGAAAGTGTATGCAGACAAAGGAAATCTACACTCTTCCTTTGAGATATGGCTATACTCGAAATGGCAGGAATCCCACCAAGGCCCTGGAGAAACTATTACATTGTAAAGCTTAAAAGTAGTAAAAAATTTTAATATTCCAAGTCCAATATAGTCCAAAGAAGATCGAAGAGGCCAAAATCTAATTATGTCTCTGAATCTTTGCTTAATCCAACAGGCTATTTGGTATTCCTATTTCAACATTTTGGGGTGTTCCAATAGGAAACTAAACACACTGGGTACATTGACTTTCAGACTTGCAACAAGTAAGTTGTGCCAAACCACACAATTCCACCTCAAGATAATTTTCCCCAGTGGGACAAAATATAAAACAACAGCAGCCAGCAAGTGTACATTAGTTGAAAACACCCACATCGCAATCCAAATCGTGTGCCAGTATTGTTCCTCTCTCTGTCTCTGTCTCTCTCTCCTCTCATCCTTCCTCGCTGTCTCAACCTTCCCAGCTCTTTGATTCCACCAGGAAAATAAAAGAGCCTTTCACGCCAAAACCTAGATGATGGATCAGTTGACCTCGAAACCAAGTTCAGCTATTTCATGACTGTGTGAGAGTGACCTTGAATAATAGAAATAGCTGCTGGAAAAAAAGTGCTTTTTGTAGTGAAGGGTAGAAAAATAAGAATGACAGAAGGCTCACCTTTCCAGTCTCTATGGTCTGAATGCGTTCCGCCAAATTCATATACTGAAACATAGTCTGCAATGTGGTCTTAAGAGATGGCGCTTTGGGGAGGTGATTAAGTCCTGAGGGCAGAGACTTCATAAATGAGATTAGCACCCTTATAAAAGAAGCCTGAGGGAGCTTGTTAGCTCCTTTGCCTGTCCTTTGTGTCAGGACACATTGAAGGTGAATCTATGAGGAACGAGGCCTCGCCAGAAGCCAAATCTGCTGACGCTTTGATCTTGAAATCCCAGCCTCCAGAACCGTAAACAATAAATTCTGTTGTTTATAAAACTCAGTGTAAGGTATATTGCTATAACCTCTCAAATGGACTAAGACGCAGTCTATAAAACTTGATGCGACTCTTAGTCTAGAAAATTGCATTTTAGATAATACATTCCACATTTTTAGCACTCTTATAACTAATGTGCATGGCTCATTATTTGGCTGGCAAATAATTAATATAAACCATTCTAGTGGCCAATGAGATGCTCAGAAAAAAAATGCTGCCTTGATACAGAAAGAAGGAATACTAGTTTTGTTTTGTTTTTAAGGTTTTTAAGCAAAGTTTTTAACTGAAGCATAACATGCAAAATGAAAAGTACGCAAATCATAAATGTACAGATTAATGAAATTTTATAAAATATGCACGTTTGTGTAATCACTACCCAGATAATGAAATAGAATATCGCCAGTTCTCCAGAAGCTGCGATGGGCACCTTCTCCCTCCCTCCATTATTCCTCAGAGCTAACCACTATCCTGATATCTATCACCATTGATTGGTTTTTTTCTTCTTCTGAAGTTTATATATATGCATATACTATATAATCTTTTGTGTCTGCTTTCATTCAACATTATATTGGTAAGTTTAATGCACACTTCTTGCATGTAAACAGTAGTCCATTTATTTCATTGCTGCATTGATTCCAATGTATACACACACCAATATATATCCATTCTACTGTTGAGAGATTTTTGAGTTGTTTCCATTTTCTATTATGAATAGTGCTGCTATCAACATTCTCGTGCATGTTTATATTGGCTCTTTCTATTTCTCTTGGTAGGCCTGGTAATTTCTTTTTTGAAATTTATTTACTTTAAGTTCCGGGCAGGCTTGTTACATAGGTGTGCCATGGTGGCTTGCTGCACCTATCAACCCATCACCTAGGTATTAAGCCCCACATGCATTAGCTATTTGTCCTGATGCTCTTCCTCCCCTTGCCCCCCACCTCCCTATAGGAGCTAATGATAACATCTTAACATATGTCCCTGTGTTGTTTTTCAGAAACTCAGATCCTCCACCAAGGGGTTCTACTGGCATGCACACCTCAGATGATGGGAAACTGAGAACTGAACTCTGATTGAAGTTCTTTGTTCTAAGTTTCCTCCAGAGGAGCCAGGAGGAAGTCACATCTCCGGGCCAGAGCTAACATTCTTTTCTGCTGACCCCAAGTCTTTAAACAAAGCTCCTCTTTCTAACCAATTGCAAATCAGGAAAATTTAAAGTCTACCTATGATCTGTAAGCTGCTGCTTCAAGATATCCCACCTTTTTACACCCAACCAGTGTGTAACCTCCATGTGTTGATTTATGGTTTTGCCTGTAACTTCTGCTTTCCTAATTGTTTTTTCTTTTCTTTTCTTTTCTTTTCTTTTTTTTTTGAGACGGAGTTTCACTTTTTCACCTAGGCCGGAGTACAGTGTCATGATCTCGGTTCACTGCAACCTCCGCCCCCCAGGTTCAAGTGATTCTCCTGCCTCAGCCTCCAGAGTAGCTGGGATTACAGGCATGTGCCACCACATCCAGCTAATTCAGTAGAGATGGGGTTTCACCATTTTGGTTGGGCTGGTCTTGAACTCCTGACCTCAAGTGATCCCCCCCGCCACCTTGGCTTCCCAAAGTGCTAGGGTTCCAGTCATGAGCCACCACACACAGTATAAAATGTATGCTGCCTTTAAAAACCCTTACTTGTAAGGCATCGGGGAGGTCGAGTCTTAAGCACAAGCTGCCCAATTCTCCTTGCTTGGCGCCCTGTACATTAATGCCCTCCTTTCTCCTGCTGCAAGCCGCAGTGTGGATGTTTGACTTTACTGCTCCAGGCCAGAGGACCCCAGTTGGATTCTGAATCATTGGGAGTGAAGGAGAAGTGATATTGGTTTTGCGTGAAATCAGTGTTGCTTGTTCTTGTGGGGTTCAGTGAATTGTTCCCAGGAGCAAAGGCGCTGATGCAGGCATGGCCTGAAGCTACAAGCATCACCCCCATCCCTTCTCTTGGAAAAATGCCTGTGAAAGTACATTGGTTTGGCTTGCTGATGTCCTCATGTCTCTGTGATTTAAGACTTAGCATCCTAGGATGCAATCAAAGTAGAATTCTATGTTCTTGAGAAATTGCCTTGTGAAGGCCTGAGAAAAGGCAATCCCACCATCGGCCACCCCACGGAGCCACTAATCCTGGCGCAGGAAGTTGTGGTTTGGGAAGTGGGCTTTGAACATTGTTCCTCTCCCTGGGTCTGGCTCCCAAGGGGCCGGTGTGCTGTCAGCTCCCTGCCCCATCCCCAAGCTAACTCTGAAATGAAGATGTATAGACAGGCGTTTTATTGAGATGGACTCTCAGATCAACACCCATGAGTGTGTACAGGAAGCAGGACCCAGCAGAGGGAGAAGTAGACAGACTTGCAGTTATCACAAGGTAGAGTCTGCGGATCTCATGCCATGCCCTGGAGCTGGAATGCCCTTCAGTGTCGCTCCCAATTGTGGAGCAGGGACCAGGCCTTATGCCGCTGCCTGAAGCAGTCTTTGGATGTGGGCTGTCCCAGGGAAGGGCAGAACCTTGGGAGAGAACTTCTCTTGAGCTGAGGCCAATCTGTGGCCACTGCACTAGTCTGTGTCTCTCGGGCACTTGTTAGAAATGTACATTCTTGCTTACCCCTCCAGACCTTCTGAATCAGGAACTCTGAGGGTGGGTCAAATAGTAACCTGTGATTTAACAAGCCTCCAGGTAATCATGACACCAATGAAGTTTGAGAGCCACTGCCCTAGGGCAAGGCCTGGAGAACTTACAGAGAGGGTTAATAGCCACCCTCCCAGCAGCTGGGGGAATGGACGCTTCAGTCCTAAGGAAAGGGTTCTACAGGCTGGGCGTGGTGGCTCACACCTGTAATCCCAGCACTTTGGGAGACTGAGGTGGGCAGATCACTTGAGGTCAGCAGTTCAAGACCACCCTGGCCAACAAGGTGGAATCCTGTCTCTACTAAAACTACAAAAAATTAGCCGGGCGTGGTGGCAGGTGCCTGTAATCCCAGCAATTTGGGAGGCTGAGGCAGGAGAATTGCTTGAACCCAGGAGGCGGAGGTTGCAGTGAGTCGAGGTTGTGCCATTGCACTTAACTGACGGAAGGAGCTCTTTGTGGCAATAAGATACCAAATTACAAACAGAAGCTAAGGCCAGGGCAGGCGGAGTAAAGTTACCCCCTAATCTTAAAGAAGAAGCTATGTTCTGCCACAAGGGTTTTTCTTTTCCTCTAGCAGATAAACAAGCACTGGCCTGGACATAAGCAATATTGAAATGATTTGCAGCTTGTCCACAGCGAGCTGCTGACTAGCTGACCCCCTGTTCTACCAGGCATAATTACAGCTTTGATTGAACAAGAGACTGATTTCAGTAACTTTCTCCTGATAAGAGCCCACAGACCATGCACTGGTTCTGGCCAGTTTACAGAGGCTGTGTACGGAATGCCTTCACGTCCCTGCTTCCTGTTTTGACGTATAGGGCCTAATTCTAGTGCATTTAAATGTTAAGTCTCCACCCCAAAGTGAACATGGGGCATATGTGACATGCATGTTTGGTACACGTGTGTCAAGACCACCTTCATGAATATTTATAGCTCCTGGTGTAACCTGTTAAAGACGTATACTTGTCCAACTTGTTCAGCTTAAATTCCTGTCTTACCTGTTCCTCCCTCAAAGCTCCTGATAACAGTCTCTGCCTCCACTGGAGACCAGTTGCCCAACCTATCTGGAAGGCCCCCTTGCAGGCTGTAACCCTTTATAAGAAATAGAGTCTCACTTTTATAAATGGTGTGATTTTTAAGTTAACTGTCACAGCATCAGTGACACAGGCTCGGAGTTCTCTGGGTGGTGGGCATGGGATGGCCACTGCCTTATGGAAGAAGATTGGGAGCCAGGAAGTTTGTGGGGCAGGTGGTGAAGACAAAGGCAGCCTAGATCTTGAGAGCAGAGAATGTAGAAGCAATTCTGTCACTCTCCATTGTATTTCTCTTATGTCATCACCAAATTGTCAGTAAAGTGTCAAAAAATGCACAGTCATCTATCAGTTTTACATAGAATTTAAAAACACTGGCCGGGCACGGTGGCTCACGCCTGTAATCCCAGCAGTCTGGGAGGCTGAGGCAGGCGGATCACGAGGTCAGGAGATCAAGACTATCCTGGCTAACATGGTGAAACCCCATCTCTACTAAAAATACAAAAAATTAGCCGGGCGTGGTGGCGGGCGCCTGTAGTCCCAGCTACTCGGGTGGCTGAGGCAGGAGAATGGATTGAACCCGGGAGGCAGAGTTTGCAGTGAGCCGAGATTGGGCCACTGTACTCCAGCCTAGGTGACAGAGCGAGACTACATCTCAAAAAAAAAAAAAAAAAAAAGAAAGAAAGAAAGAAAGAAAAGAAAAGAAAATACCTGTCTCTTTTTGCGCAAAGGAAAGATTAACCTCTCTACTATCACCAGGACCAGCATGGGTGGCGGCGTACGACAGGAGCAGGCGTTGGCTGTGTGGGGTGTTCCTCCGATCTCCCGAGGGCCAGCGGCTATAGGGGCAGCATGGTGCCTGCCAGCAGGAGGCCAAAGAAGTGTGATTGACTCATTCCAGAGCACACCCAACACAGAATCCCAAGCCACCTGCAAAAACCAGCCAAGGCTCTTTAAGAAAGCTGCATTCCGGCCGGGCGTGGTGGCTCAAGCCTATAATCCCAGCACTTTGGGAGGCCGAGGCGGGCGGATCACGAGGTCAGGAGATCGAGACCATCTTGGCTAACACGGTGAAACCCCGTCTCTGCTAAAAATACAAAAAAAAAATTAGTGGTGGCGGGCGCCTGTAGTCCCAGCTACTTGGGAGGCTGAGGCGGGAGAATGGCATGAACCCAGGAGGCGGAGCTTGCAGGGAGTGGAGATTGCACCACTGCACTCCAGCCTGGGCAACAGAGCAAGACTCCGTCTCAAAAAAAAAAGAAAGCTGCATTCCAGGGGCTGAAAGTCTATTGTGATTTGGATATTTACAGGGTAGCTATGACATTTTTACAAATTAACAAGCTACTGTGCTATGCCCTAGGCATACCAATTACAACAGCATCTTTGGACTCATTAGTTCCCTTGGGAAACCTCACAAAGACTGTATTGATTGCACTGACAACTCAGTGGCACAATCATAGCTCACTGTAGCCTGCAACTCCTGGGCGTAAGCCATCCTCCTGTGTCAGCCTCCCCAGTAGCCAGGACTACAGGCCTGGGCTACCACAACTGGCTAATTTTTCTTTTTTTTTTTTAGACAGAGTCTCACCCTGTCACCCAGGCTGGAGTGCGGTGGTACAAAGTTGGCTTACTGCAATCCCTGCCTCCTGGGTTCAAGAGATTCTCCTGCCTCAGCCTCCCCAGTAGCTGGGATTACAGGCGCCTGCTCCCACACCTGGCTAATTTTTGTATTTTCAGTAGAGACAGGGTTTCAATACTAGGTTGGTCTTGAACTCCTAACCTCAGGTGATCTGCCAGCTTTGGCCTCCCAAAGTGCTGGTATTACAGGCATGAGCCACCATACCTGGCCTAATTTTATTTTTAGTTTTTATTTTTGTAGAGTCCAGGTCCCACTATGTTGCCTAGGCTAGTCTCAAACTTCTGGCCTCAAGCAATCCTCCTACCTCTTCTTCCCAAAGCTCTGGGATTACAAGCATGAGCCACCATGCCCAGCCATTACTGGCATTTAATTCCATGTCCCAGGTCAAGCAGATGGCAAACATGGAAGATGGGACTTCATGGGAAAGAAATGATCAAGCTGATGTGGTCACCTTAGGATGACGAAAATTCACCATTTTTAGTAAGGCAAATGGTGTATAAAGACTCCGCCACCAGTGAGTCTTGTCAGGTCAATTTCATGACTGTCAATCAATCATTCTATGATTTAATTTCCATTTAAAAGTTTTAGTCTTTTTTCATTGCCCTGCAAATCAACCGAAGTAAATCATTATACTTACAGTCATGCACCACATAAGGATGTTTAAGTCAATGAAGAACCATTTATGTGACCACAGTAGTCCCGTAAGATTATCATGAAGCTGAAAAATCACCTAGCCATTATAATGTCATAGCACAATTACTTTCTTTTCTTTTTCTTTTCTTTTCTTTTTTTTTTTTAGATAGAGTCTCACTCTGTCGCCATGCTAGAGTGCAGTGGCACGATCTCAGCTCACTGCAACCTCCACCTCCCAGGTTCAAGCGATTCACCAGCCTCAGCCTCCTGAGTAGCTGGAACTACAGGCATGCACCACCACGGCCTGCTAATTTTTGTATTTTTAGTAGAGACAGAGTTTCTCCGTATTGGCAAGGATGGTCTCGATCTCTTGACCTTGTGATCCACCCACGTCAGCCTCCCAAAGTTCTGGGATTACAGGCGTGAGTCACCACACCCAGCCTACTTTATTTTCTAATAAATGTGGTGTAGCCTAAGTGTCCAGTGTTTGAAAAGACTGTAGTCATGTACAGTAATGTCCTAAGACTTCACATGGATTCAGCATTCACTCACTGACTCACCCACAGCAACTTCCAGCCCTCCAAGCTCCACGCATGGTGAGTGCCTGTTCACCAAAAATGACAAACTGAGACCAGAGTCTCCATGAGTCGGAGTTTACTGAGCCAGAGCCTGAGGGCACGCCCAGGAAAAACACTGTTACAGAACATTTCTGTGTGGCTGGTGCTCTCTGAAAGAGGTTTTCAGGTGGTTTTGTATTTACACATTTCCGAAAAAGAGGGAATGCCTGTGGGAAAGGGGCAGGTAGGTGGTTAGGTGAATGGTTACATTATTATGAGACTTTAGTTAGTCTCCAGTAAATCCACATTTTACATAAGATAAGGTGAAAGTTTGAATAACAAATGGAGTAAAGGAAGAATGAATTATGCAGACATCTCAGGGTAGATGGAGGAATCATTGAATTTTTTTTTTTTTTTTTTTTTGAGATGGAGTCCCGCTCTTGCCACCCATGCTGGAGTACAATGATGTGATCTTGGCTCACTGCAACCTCCACCTCCCAGGTTCAAGTGATTCTCCTGCCTCAGCCTCCCAGATAGCTGGGATTACAGGCATGTGCCACCATACCTGGCTATTTTTTTTGTATTATTAGTAGAGATGGAGTTTCACCATGTTGGCCAGGCTGGTCTTCAACTCCTGACCTCAGGTGATCCGCCTGCCTCTGCCTTCCAAAGTGGGGATTACAGGCATAAGCCACTGCACCCGGCCTGATCTCATCTTGTCTTTGTTCCACACCTGGGAAGAGAAGCTTATGATCGACATGATTAGCTTGGAAACTAACAGACTTTAGTTTTAGGAGCTAGACTAAGATTGTAGACCTAAAGTCACAATTCACATGCCCTTGTTTATGGGAGGAGATACATCTCAAGAGCTTTTGAGTCCAGCGAAGAATTTACTTATGAATGATTTGTGGGGACAGCCATCCCAGATGCCTAAGGCCTTTTACCTTTCCATGGGGATGTGGCTAATGTTTAAATGCTTTGGCACAAGGTTGAGAGGTAACCTGTATTCATTTGGGAAGAGGATGGCAATGGTGCTGTGTGACTCAGCCTCCAGGCTTAACTTTCTCCCTTTGGCATAAAGAGTCTTGGGGTCTGATATTTTTAATTTCCCTTTATGTTCGCTCTCCACTCACTCAATGACTCGCCGGGAGCAATTCCAGTCCTGCAAGCTCCATGATGGTAAGTGCCCTATATAGGTGGACCATGTTGTATCTTTCATACCTTATTTTTGCTGTACCTTTTTTATGTTAGAGATGGTTAGATAGAGAGATACTTACCATTGTGTTCCAGTTGCCCACAGTATTCAGTACAGTCACATGCTGTGCAGGTTTGCAGCCTAAAAGCAATAGGTTACACCATAGAGCCTGAGTGTGTAGGCAGCTGTGCCTCAAGTGTTTTGTTTTGTTTTGCTTTTTTGAAATGGAATCTCACTCTGTGGCCCAGGCTGGAGTGCAGTGGTGCCATGTTGGCTCACTGCAAGCTCTGCTTCCCAGGTTGACGCCATTCTCCTGCCTCAGCCTCCCGAGTAGCTGGGACTACAGGCGCCCACCACCACCCCCGGCTAAGTTTTTGTATTTTTGGTAAAGACGGGGTTTCACCATGTTAGCCAGGATGGTCTAGATCTTCTGACCTCGTGATCCACCCGCCTCGGCCTCCCAAAGTGCTGGGATTACAGGCGTGAGCCACCGCGCCCGGCCACCTTTAGGTTTTCGTAAGTACATTGTAGGGTGTTTGCAAATGACAGTGAATTTCTCCCCGTTAAGTGACACATGATCATTTCCTAGAAAAAAAAAAGGCGTCTTTCTTGGGTCTGTCCCTAGAAAGGGTTCTTGGATCTCGTGTAGGAAGGAATTCAAGGAGAGTCACAGAGAGCAGTGAGAAGAGATCGTTTATTGAAAGCTACTGGGATGCAGAGTAGGGCAACCTCAGAAAGCAAGCGGAGGCACACCTCATCTTTGTTTCTCATCTAGGGGTTTTGTCTATGTAGAAGCTAAGCCAAGCTGTATCTATGTGTAGGTAGGCAGACAGCATGATAAAATTTATTATTCTGTTGATTTAAAGAAAACTTTGACATTTTAGTGTGTGTGTACTTGAAAGCATCAAGTAATTAATCTTGAAAACATATTGTCGTTAGTATTGGGACATCTGGACTTTCCACTGTTGCAGGAGTGTGTCCTCGTAGGTATGTTTAAACTGTTTCCTTTCAACTGTAAGCATCTTAAGACTATGGGTCATGAGTAACAATGAATGTGCCCTGTTGGTCTCAAGACAGAGCTGAACTTAAAATGGCATTACCATGGCTCTCCTAGACTTCAGCTTCCCTAAAATGAGTGGAATAGAAATTACGTTCCATGAATAGTTTCACTATGTTCTGCTCCTCTCCTCCAGCTCCTGTTACAATCACTTTGAAATTAGAAATTTGGTGAAATATTCCAAGGATATCATCCCAAAGGGGATTATGAAAATCAATGAAATAATACATTCTTAATTTTAAAAGTTCTTGATAGAGTATAGCCCTGGACTTCAAAAAATTTCACAAAGTCTTAGAGATGTACATATAAGACAAAAAGTAAAGTACAGGAACAAATTGATGCATGCAATTGAAAATGAGCTTGATTCAGATCCTTCATTGACTGTGGTTGAAAACTGCTTATGAGGGCAGGTTTGCATATACACAGAAAATAAACCCTGCATCTTTTTTTTTATTCCAACAAGTCAAGCATTTATAGACAAGAGTAGAGAAAAGTGGAAACTCATCAAACAAATAATGACATAAGTAGAGAAGTCTGGCACATTGATGTTATCACCAGATATGTCTTCATAGGAAGGAGCAGTGCACATTGAAGTTGACCGCTACTGCAGCCACTGCAGAGCCCAGCCTCACCCTCAGGAAAAGTGCAAATCTCAGAACACCGCATACACCAGGATCCTGTCCCCATGAGCCTCATGGCTTAACTCTCTGTACCTTCTTGATTCAATTTGGTGCCCTTTCATTTAATGTCTCTTTTAAACCTTTCTCCATACACGTCTCTCTCCCCAAAAGAAAGAAATTTCTAAAAATACATGTAACTGTAAGCAGTAGAACCTTTTCTATAAATGTCACATCCTTGTTCTTTTCTGTTTGTTTTTTGTTTGTTGGAGGTTTTTTGGGGTTTTTTTGTTTGTTTTTGAGACGGAGTCTGGTTCTGGCGCGATCTCGGCTCACTGCAACCTCCACTTCCTGCATTCAGGCAATTCACCTGTCTCAGCCTCCCAAGTAGCTGGGATTACAGGCATGCATCACCACACCTAGCTAATTTTTGTATTTTTAGTGGAGATAGGGTTTCACCAGGTTGGCCAGGCTGATCTCAAACTCCTGACCTCAGGTAATCCGCCTGCCTCAGCCTCCCAAAGTGCTAGGATTACAGGCATGAACCACCGCGCCCAACCCCTTGTTCTTATTTCATATTCTTTTCCTCTCCCGGTCTATCTTCTTTTGTCATTTCACTTTTTGTGTACATCCTTTCCCCAGATGGCAAGCAAGAAAAAAAAAAAACATAAAACAACAACAAAAAAACCTCAATCCTGTCAATTGTGAATATTTATTAGCAGCTTTCATTAAAAGAAATATTAGAGATAAGCTGAAAACTCTTAGCCATTTTTTCCCTTGATGTTCGTATCCACCTACCACTTTCCATTCTAATTCACAGTTAATATTATCTGCATTCTGCTTCAGATGACGTGCCAGGTTAGTGACACACCCTGGCCTCAGTGTTCTTATAATCATGTGTCCCTGAACATAAACAGTAAGACATATGATCACTTCAAGGAAGTGAAAAAAAAAAAAACAGATTAATATAACAAAGCCAAGGATAACAAGTCAGAATATTCTAGTCAGAGGACATTGTAAGAAATTATCTAGCAAAAGTCTTCTACCGAGAGATGAGCGAAAAGAGGGAGAGGCTGCTGTGTGCTACCCTTGACCTTGGGAAAGCATTTTAACAAATCTACACTTCAGTTTTGTGATCTGTAAAATGAGGCTAGTACTAATACCTACTTCATGGGGCTGCTGTGTAAATGAATATGGTAATCCCTGCAAAGTACTTAATAGCGCCTGGGACATAGTAAGCCCTCAATTACTATTAACTGTAATGAAAAGATCATGATTGTTATGGTGCCCACACCACTGAGTATGTTGGTGGTTAGCAAGTACTAGACACTAAGGGTCTTCGTTCTTAATCATGTGTTTTAGGAACGGGATAGCTTTTCCTCTCATGAGTGGCTGGAGCAATGAGGGGTGCCCTCATCGGATCTGTAGGACGTTTGAGCTCACAGCTGGAGCCAGAATGATGCAGCCTCTTTTCAGCCCTGTGGCTTTGGTATTTTGCTTCTACAAGCCTCAGTTTCTCCACCTTTGATGAAGGAAATGAGGGCATGCCTTACAGATGGTGATGAGGCTTGAGATTGTGCATGGAAGTGGGAATGATCTGGGCGTTGGGGGCATGGTGAGGAGACAGAGAGGGTGGGCATCTCTCTCGTTCACAGCCTGCCAAGTCTGGATTCTCTCACTCTCCCAGGAACCCCTGACATGCATCCATTTATTCTTCGGAAATTGTTTTCAATTGCAGCAAGTAAATATGCAACTACTGTGTATGAAATGCACTGGCTCAGTTACGAAGAGGGAGCTACCAGAAAGAAAACGTATCCAAGAGAACATTTCCCAGTGAAACCAGATCAGACCAAGGATTTACACCTCTTCTTCAGGAGCAAAAACATTTGCTTTCCACGTCATCCAAATGTTTGCAGCTTTGATGCCAAACCTAACGCGCTAAGCCCGGGCAGGCGCGGCAGGCTCCGGAGCGATTCTGTGGGCTGGGCAAGCCAAGGTTTAGGAGCCCCTTGTCCACATAAGTCACAGCAGTTCCTCACTTTGTGGAGGAAATTAGCTCAGAGAAATGCCAAGTGTGATAAAAAATGAAATAGATTGACATTCCAATAAAATAAGCTCGTCTACCCTCTGTACACCCCCTGGGTCCCTGGAGATGTATATATTCCAGAAATAGCATTACATTCACATTACAGCATATTCTTGGTTCAAAACTAACACATCAGGGCTCTGACGCTCCCAAATCTGCCAGGAGACAGCTCTGACTGATGTCCAGCTCACTTCCACACGATGTTACAAGTTATGATTACTGATGATGACAGATCGTTACCAGGGGAGTGTTTTCACGGAATACGCAGATTGGAAACCCAAAGGAAAACCAACATATTAAAGGGACGTGAAAGCCTTAGCTTCATGCAGCGGAATGCGACATTACCCCCTATTCAGCACAGGGGTGGAAGGCAAGGAGGAGGAACAGAAGAGGTTTTCACCCACCATTAGGAGGTCTGGGTTCCATCCCTTTTTCATGCCAACTCACCACCCGGCCCCGGGGTTAACTGCTATGTGGCTTTACCCAGGTCTCCCGTGAGCTTTAAGGGTGAATGAGCTAATGTTGAGATTTGTAGATAAAAGCTAGTAAAGTACACAGGGCACTCTCTGAGTTTCTGAAAGACGACTTGTTAATGTTTGGGAAATTGCAGAAAGTCTCTTGACAGGACCAAGGATGTCATGCTTTCTGTGCCCTGCCTGTGTTGCCCAGGGAAGAAGACACTGTTCTTTCCTTCCTGCCCCTGTGGAAGGAGGGGCCTTCCACATTGGCCAGGGCGAGGAGGTAGAGGAAATACCGGGAACCACATATCCAAACAACTTTGCCCTCTTCTGTTTTGTAGACAAAGTATTTGAGGTGACGCTCACAATTCAAGGAGATATCTCAGGGTGTAAGATTTATACCAATTTAAACTACAAGTCCAGAGAAAAGGAAGTGTGGGAAATTCCCTTTAACTGATTTTGGGAGAAAAAAGACAGGATTGAGAATCAAGGAAACATTTCTGCTTTTATGTGTACTGGGACATTCTTGGTGGTGTAAGATAACAAATTTTGCAGTAGATCTTTAGTTTATGCCTTTCGCTGGAGGCCCCTCTTCATTCCCATGTAGCTGACCCCCACTCCTTCCTCTTTAAGTTGTCTTTTGCATTATTTTACAAAAGTAAGACATGCTTATTTGAAAAGATTTACGCAATATGATATAGGAAATAAAACTGAAGATCTCCTGTCTTAACCTTAATCTCTAATCTTAACCCCTTGCCATTAGCCACAGTTAAATTATCACTGATGGCTTGCCAGTGCAATCAGAAATGTAGGTATGTTTGTGTGCATGCCCATAGTGGTAGGTTTTTAAAAAGCTATTACTGAGATCATACTATGGACATGTTATTCTGTGACATCTCTCTAATGTGTATAATGATGTATAATAGACGTCTTATCATCTATTTATCTTTATTTCTTTAAAGTCCTGATTAAGCCTACCCCTTTCATGAAAGTTTTTCTGCCAATTTCAGCTCTCCTTCTCTTGAAACAAGAAATGTAATAGTATTGAGGGTATTATGTGCATCTGGGTTCTTATGGCACATTTTATGTCTACTGTCTTGGATCTTCCCAACAACCTTACAATGTTGGCATTATGATCCCCCTTCTGTGGAGGAAATTGAGGCTAAACAAAATTCCTTACATTGCCCAGGGTCAGGTAACTGTAATTCCATGGAAGAGCCAGACTTTGACCCAAATAGTTCTGGCTCCCAAGCCCATGATCTTTCCATCATCTGCACTGGGCTTTCATTCTTTAGTTCTATCCACTCATTCACCAAATAGTTTCTGAGTTTCCACCATGTTACTCTGCTTTTTCTGGGTGCTAGAGATTCAGCGGGGAGCAAAGGCAATTTTTCTCACCTTCTGTTGCTTACTTATTTCCTGTCTTATAACATGCCCGGCCTTATTGATAGACTGCAGTTTGCCATTAGTATGGGTATGATGGAGGTTTCTATCAAATCAAACTAAGACTTAGTAGAAATGCAAGACATTTTGCCTCATCATTAGAAGACAATGGCAGAAAAATCTCATTATTTTTCAAAAAGCCAAAATGTTATTTTTATCTCACTTGTTTAAAATCACAGAAAAAACTAATTAATAACCCTCTTTTTAATCATATTTAATCTTAATCATATTTGTCTTCATCATTAGTCTGCTCAGGCTGCCATCACAAAACACCATAGACTGAGTGGGTTGAGCAACAGGCATTTCTTTCCATAGTTCTGGAGGCTGCAAAGTCCCAGATCACAGTGGTGACGGATTTGGTTCCTGATAAGGGCCCTCTTCCTGGTTCATAGACAGTCGATTTCCTGGTGTGTGCTTACATGGCGGAAAGAGACGCCGATCTCTCCCTCTTCCTCTTCTTATCAAGCCATTAGCCCATCACGTGGGTACCACCTTCATGACCTCATCCAACCCTAATTATCTCCCAAAGGCCTCATCCCCAAATAGCCACATTGGGGTGGGGCTTCAGCCTATGGATTTTTAAAGGGATACAATTTAGTCCATAACAATGTTCTTCTCTTAACTAATTCTTACTGTAATGAATATTTAGGGACTGGGAGAGATGGCTTACACCTGTAATCCCAGCACTTTGGGAGGCAAAGGTGGGAGGATACCTTGAGCCCAGGAGTTGAAGACCAGCCTGTGCAATATAACAAGACCCCACTCTATAAAAAAATCAAAAAATCAGCTGGGTGTGGTGGGGTACACCTATAGTCCCGGGTACTAGGGAGGCTGAGGTGGAAGGATGGCTTGAGCCCAGGAGGTCAAGGCTGCAGTGAGCCACGATTAAGTCACTGCACTCCAGGCTGGGTGACAGAGCAAGACCCTGTCTCTAAAATACATATATATACATATGTGTGTGTGTATATATATAATATATGTATAATATCTTTACTATATACAATAAATTATATGTATTTAATATATATGTATTTGCTGTATATAGCGAATATACAGCAAATACATATATAAATTTACTGTATATAATAAATATAATAGTATATTATAGTATAGTATTATAGTACATATAACAAATATATAGTAAGTATATATATTTACTATCAAAAAACAAAATGACATTGAGCTTTAAGCTGCAATCCCTCTAA
Source organism: Macaca nemestrina (assembly GCF_043159975.1). Taxonomy (NCBI): domain Eukaryota; kingdom Metazoa; phylum Chordata; class Mammalia; order Primates; family Cercopithecidae; genus Macaca; species Macaca nemestrina. The sequence goes on along the minus strand of NC_092133.1, from coordinate 114,639,562 downwards.
GTATTTCTGTTTTTATCATTCATACATTTTATGTGTGTGTGACAAAGTCTCACTCTGTCACGTAGGCTGGAGTGCGGTGGCACCATCTTGGCTCACTACAACCTCCGCTTCCTGGGTTCAAGCAATTCTCCTGTCTCAGACTCCCAAGTAGCTGGGACTACAGGTGCACCCCACCATGCCAGGCTAATTTTGGTATTTTTAGTAGAGATGGGGATTTGCCATGTTGGCCAGGCTGGTCTTGAACTCCTGACCTCAAGTGATCTGCCCGCCTTGGCCTCCCAAAGTGCTGGGATTACAGGCATGAGCCACTACGCCCAGCCATTTATACACTTTTTAAAGATAACTACAAGAAAGAGATCTTTACCTGGTCAGGAAAGTAAGAGATAAAAGCATTTGTGGATCTTCCCAGGACCTCTTTCTGATGTAAATGCTATGCAAGGACACACGTTTCAGAGACATGCCCGGTCCATTCAACTGCGCCACTGCCATGGGAGGCCATGGAAGCCGGCAGCTGTAAGCATGGGAGAGTGACAGAAGAAGGTACATGGACTTCATTTAGAATATGTAAATGAATCAAATGAGACACATTTAAATTATGTCTAAATATTGGCTCTAGAAATTGCATGTGTGGTGAGGGAAACTGGGGATAACTCCTAAGGACAAAAATGCAGAATATATATATATATATAAAAATATATATAAAGTATAAACCTCTTTGAGTTGTGGGCAGTAAGGTGGAAGGGAAATTCATAGGTTAGCCAATGTATGAGTGAAAGCATTCAAGTATATGATTTGAAATAATTTTTGAGCCCCAAAATTTAAAATTTGCACCCAAAGTTTTGTTTCACATGTTGACCAACCACCTATCAGAGCCCCCTTCAAGTAGGTTATTTCACAATTGACCCTGTCATAAAGGAAAACTTTCACTGAAAATATCTTTTTTTCTTTTTGAGGTTTTCCCTCTATATGGAGTTGTGGAAAAGTAGAATTTCTGACGGAAACTGTCTTGCTTTATAGCTAAATATAAGAGCGAATCTAAGCGCTGCAGAAAATAATTATCCAGAAGTGGCCAAGGAAGCATTCCTGGCTTGTAGTCATGTGGTCTCAGGAGGCGGGCAAGCTCTTCGCACAAAACCCAAACCTTACAGTATGAATGGGCACGGGTGTCAAATCAGGGTGAATAATTCAACACAAGAACCAAGCCCAAAGGCCACCCAAAACTAAGTTCAGTGACTGAGACAGAAGCCCAATAGGGGTGCAGCACTGTGCCCACATTCAACATAAAAAATAAATGAATGGGCCACTGTGGGCAGGTGTGAGGACATCCCAAGTTATCCCCTGGGGACCAACCTCCCCGCCCCCAGGTCCATCCCAGGTCTGGAAGAGTGCTTTTCTCTTAACGCATCACCACCTTCGAATGAAGAAATTTTGTTTCCAGAAACTTCTTTTCTTTTTCTTTTTCTTTTTTTTTTTGTGACAAAGTCTCACTTTAACCCAGGCTAAAGTGCAGTGGTGTGATCATGGTTCACTGCAGCCTCAGCCTCCATGGGCTCAGGTGATCCTCCCACCTCAACCCTCCTAGTAGCCGGGTCTATAGGCCACACTCCCACGCCTGGCTAATTTTCGTATTTTTTGTACCGGCAGGGTTTTGCTAGTGTTGAACACCTGAGCTCAAGCAAGCCACTTGCTTTGGTTTTCCAAAGTGCTGGGATTACAGGCATGAGCCACAGTGCCTGGCCTCCAGAAAGTTCTTAATAAAAAGGAAATAAGCTGTATGGAGTTATGGACACATTAAGCTATCATCACCCAGTGTTCTCTTTATACGGATCATTCATTCAATAAGTGGCCTCTCAAATTCTGCTTTTGGAAAGCCACCATACCAGGCACTGAAAAGGGTGCACTAGATGTAGACCAAATATTTAAAGCTCTGTTATCATGGAAATCAAATGAGTGAACAAGTGTCAAGGTACATTTGACTCTTCCAGTGTCTTCCCGATGCTGTTAGCTCTGATGGGAGTTAAGATCTTGACTCTGGAGCCAGGCTGCCTGGTTGTATTTAGGATCCACTACTAGCTGGTGTCCTCGGGAAAACAAAATAGGGATAATAAGAATATCTTATTCATGGAGTGGTCGCAGGAATTAAGTGAGATGATATATAGGAAGCAAGGATTAAATGAGATGATACTTAGGGAGCTGTAACAATGCCTGGAGAGAGCATGTGCTTTGTTTTTGTTGTTATTGTTAATACTGTTTCTATGTTTATATACTTTTTTCTCTTAGAAAAAGAAAATTTTAGAATTTTCCCTTAGAGAAGAAAAATTTTTTCTAAAACAATATTTTTTTGGCCAGGCGCGGTGGCTCAGGCCTGTAATCCCAGCACTTTGGGACACCGAGGCGGGCGGATCACGAGGTCAGGAGATCGAGACCATCCCATCCTGGCTCACACAGTGAAACCCCGTCTCTACTAAAAATACAAAACACTAGCCAGGTGTGATGGTGGGCGTCTGTAGTCCCAGCTACTCGGGAGGCTGAGGCAGGAGAATGGCGTGAACCCGGGAGGCAGAGCTTGCAGTGAGCCGAGATCACGCCACTGCACTCCAGCCTGGGCGACAGAGCGAGACTCCATCACCAAAAAAAAAAAAAAAAAAAAAAAAAAATTATAAAATATTATTAGAAAAAATATTTTTTCTAAAAAACATTTTTCATATATAGTATATATAGTATGTATACATTGCCTATATATACACTACATATATATATATATATATATGTATAGTAGAGATGGGGTCTCACTGTGTTGCCCAGGCTGGTCTTGAACTCCTGAGCTCAAGCAATCCTCCTTCCTCGGCCTCCCAAAGTGCTGGGATTACAGGCATGAGACAACGCACCTGGCCTAATGCTATTTCTATAATGAATTTTTGCAACTCTAGTATCTCATACATAGTCTAGAAGCCCTATAAACTAGCTACTCGTGTTCTTTAAAAGATAAAGTAAAACAGCAACAACGAAATAAAACAGTAGAATAAAAGTGCAAAGTTCTATGGCAGGATGGCGAAGACTTAGTGTTGGAAACAATTATGAGAAAGAGGCAAGTTCCCCAATCTTCTAAAGTTTTGTTTTCTAACCTGTAAAATGGGGAGAATAATGAGTGCCTTGTTTTGGAGATGAGATGAAGTAATGTATGTAAAATTAGTAGGTTTGGTAGGTGCTATTACAGTGCAAATCGTTAACTGATATGTCATTTTTGATTAAAAGAGGAAGGTGGCCAGGCACAGTGGCTCACACCTGTAATCCCAACATTTTGGGAGACTGAGGCAGGTGGATGGCTTGAGTCCAGGAGTTCAAGACCAGCCTGGGCAACATGGTGAAACCAAGTCTCTATAAAAAATACAAAAAAAAATTAGCCGGGTGTGGTGGCTCGCGACTGTGGTCCCAGTTACTGGGAAGGCTGAGGTGGGACAATCGCTTCAGACCAGGAGACACTGGTTGCGTTGAGCCAAGATGGCACCACTGTACTCCAGTCTGGGCAACACAGGGAGATCATGTCTCAAAAAAATAAAAATAAATAAATAAAGCCGGTCTCGGTGGTTCATCTTTGTAATCCCAGCACTTTAGGAGGCCGTGGCAGGCAAATCACCTGAGGTCAGGAGTTCGAGACTAGCCTGGTTAACATGGTGAACCCCCGTCTCTACTAAAAATACAAAAATATAGCTGGGCGTGATGGCACCTGCCTGTAGTCTCAGCTACTCAAGAGACTGAAGCAGGAGAATTGCTTGAGCCCAGGAGGCAGAGGTTGCAGTGAGCCAAGATCACACAGCTGCCCTCCAGCCTGAGAAACAGAGTGACAGTCTTTCTCAAAAAATAAAAACATTAAAAAAAAATACAAAATAAGGCATGCTGGCTCACTCACGATATCCACTAGGTGGTGCTAGAAAACAATGCCCAACCATGAAGCTTTCCTTTTCAAAGACCTGGCATTTTATTCTTTGATTTGAGTGTGTCAGAAAACAGTTTTTTCTTTAAAAATTGTTTCTTATTTCAATAGTTTTGGTGATACAAGTGGTGTTTTTTGTAACATGAATTATATAGTGGTGAACTCTAAGATTCTAGTGCACCCAAATAGTGTACATTGTACCTAATGTGTAATCTTTTATCCCTAGCCTCCTTCTCCCTTCTGCATAAACTCCATGATATCACACTGTATACCTTTGCATACTTGTAGCTTAGCTCCACTTATAAGTGAGAACATGTGGTTTTGGTTTTCCACTCCTGAGTTACTTCACTTAGAATAATGGCCTCCAGCTCCATCCAAGTTGCTGCAAAAGACATTATTTCCTCCCTTTTAATGGCTGAGTAGTATTCCATGGTGTATATGTACCACGTTTTCCTTACCTACTCATTGGTTGACAGGCACTTAGGTTGGTTCCACATCTTTGCAATTGTGAATTGTGCTGCTGTAAATTTACATGTGCTGGTGTCCTTTTCATATAATGACTTCTAGGAAACGCAGTTTTGATGAACGCTCCAACCTACATTCCTTGCATCGCTTTGGGACTCTTACCTACTCCTGTAATTCTTAAACATTTCCGCCCCTCTGCCTTCCAAGTAAGATGCTTACTCAGCCAACAATTCCTGAGTGCCTGCTGTCTGCTAGGTGCTGGATACACAAAGATGAAGAAAACGCAGTGCCTGGCCCGCTCATGAATTCCACTGTGGATGCGTTGAGTTTGAAGTTCCTGTAGTACTTCTGGGTGGAGATGTCCAGCAAGCTGTTGAATATTTAGATTTGAAGCTCAGAAGTCACATTCAGAATCAGGGAGACATCACACCTCGTTTGTAGTTGATCGTGAGCGTGAAAAGCAAGGCCCAGGACAGCGCTTAAAGTGGGAGGGGCTATGAGCAGGTACAGAGTCCTGCAGAACGTGGGCGGGCCAGCCAGGAGACAGGCTTGCAGAGGACAGAAGGACGGTTCTGAGAGCCGTGGGCAGAAGCAGGGCAGGGTGGCGTCAAAGAAATGGGGGCTATGAAGGGACAAAGGAGAAGTGTCCCCTAGAAGACAGAAGAAAGTCCATTGGATTTGGAACAGGAAGAGGCCCACTGAGAGTGGCCTGGGGACAGAGTGCATGTGAAGACAGTCCGACATCGGTTGCTTTTTATAAATAGTGTGAATGAGAAGTGGAGAGTCAGGATAGTTACTAGAGGAGCACTGAAGGTGGGGGGGAGTCGGTTTGGGGGCTCTGTTGGTGTTTGACTGTTTATTTATTTACTTAGTTGCATTGGGAGAAAGGGATTTGATGGCATTTACAGGCAGAGGGAAGGAGCCAGTAGGGAAGGACAGGTTGATGATTAGAACACATGAGAAGGGCTGACACCCCCATCCCACTGCTTTCCTCCTTGTCCCAAACAAGCCGTGTGCCCTTGGATGGTTTCCTGCCCCCTCTCATCCTCAGACACCTCACCTGGAAATATGTACAGAGTAAAATGGTGAATCATGTGTAAGATCTCTCCTAGTTCTAAGAAAATTCCATTTCCCAATTTCAGTCTTTCAGTTATCTAAACAACAAAGGGAAGAATTATAAAGGTTAAGTATGTTTAAATAACTGTCTTTGAAATGAAAGCCAGCCTTACAATATCTCACATCACTAAATGCATACGTGTGGTAAAATGCAAAGCAAGCCATTCAAAATATCTGGTGTGTGGTTAACCATGTAAATGGCATGTCTCCCTCTGCTTGTGAATCCAGGGGCTGGCCCTCGAGATCCACCGTCCACATGTCATGCCACAGTTGAATCTTCTGATCCAGCCTGTCGGTATTTCCATTCTCGAGCACTGGGTAATGTGGTCCTGGCATAGCTCTGTGCCAAACACGTGGTTAACACTTGGACTTATAAATCATTTATAATCAGCCTCCCTGGCCAATTACAATAGAGAATTTGTATGCAAGTGAAGATATTCAGGCATGCAGAAAATTAAATAAACAGTCTATACACATGTTGAAATACATCTTGCAAATTGCAGGAAACATATTCACATTACTTTTTATGAAGGCCCTGGCTGTGTTTAATAGGCCCTTTCTAATAAGGAATGTTTTGACTGTGATCCTCCCAAGACACTATAGCACTCAACACAGAAAGACACAATTTTCTTATTCATGAATGTCATTAACGGGCTCAAGAAGGCCTTGGCACGCTTGTTCTGTGCCCCAGCAATGGAAGGTGAGTGCTAACCTCATTCATTTCCTTGATGAAAGGATATCTGGATTGCTCTGCATCTAGAAGAATGGCTACTTTAAGTCCCAGGGGCACTTAATAAATGTCTTTGGATTGAGTGACAGGGATGAGCAGAAAGCAAACTCCATTTCTCTTCCATGATCTAACAGGTAGCCAGGGGCGGGTTCTTCCAGGTGCATCCTGGGCTTGATAGCACACAGAGGTCAGTCCATTAGGGAGGCCAGGCCTCCAAAAGAAGAGGGTCACAAAAAGACAAAACTTGGTGACCATGTTCCTCCAACTCAAACATCATTAACACCTTCATTCTTGGGACAATGATAAAGTTTCTTGATGAGTATTGATAATTACCCACTTTAAAGATTATTCAGACCCCCTGCTCCCTTTTCTGTTCTCTCTCCCTCTCACAATCTCTCTTTACCTTTTGGTGCAGAAAGAGAACGAGCAAACATCAAACCAGTCATCTGGGCTCTGCGATGAGCCTTTCAGGTTGAGCGATGTGCTGCCAGGAGAGTCGGGGATGTTTGGCTGGAAGGAAAAGGTGGCTTGTTGCTGTGTTTCCGTCTCTTCTGTTGCCCTTGCCTCTCATTACTGATGAACTAGGGGACTGGCTAAAGAGAGAGGGGCCTCCTGTATCTGTGCTCTCTGGGGGCCAACTTCTGCCTGCTTTTCTGTACCCGCGCTCTGCCAACAACGTGCGGCTTGCATTCAATTTGTTCAAACACTCACCAGCTTTAATTAACTGATTTCTGTTCCAAGAACCAACATCAAATACTCTTGTGATCTTTCACGGTGAAGCAGAAACCACTGGGTGAGGGGACAGGAAATCGCCCCGCCCCCAACTCCTGCTGGTTACACTGAGCTGGGGCCAGAAACACCCCGTAAACCCTCGGGCAGTCATTTATTAGAAATAATGTCATTGAAATGGAAGTTGCCGTGGTACAGTGGCCTCCCGCTGAGAGCCCAGACTCCTGGGGAGGAGGGAGGGAAAAGGCGCTCCAGCTCCCGCTGCTACACGTTACCCTCACTCCCCATATGCAGATAAAGCACCACAAAGGGTTAGCGACTCTTTCATTTAAAAGGTAACTCGGGTGAGGTTTCTCTTTAACTCCATTGAATAAACGTTGCAAAACTTTTGGAGTCAGGAGAGTAAAATGAGAAGCTGAAACAAAATGACTTAATTGCTTTGCCATATACAGGCATATTTAGAAATGAGAGGTGCAACGGGAAAGATTGCATCACTGAGATTTTAAATCCTTGGTTACTGCAAGCAAACACAGCCACAAACCTGGATCCAAACTCTGTCCAAGTCGAAATAAAGGCAAGATTGGCTTTATTACAAATAGGTAGAGGTATGGGCTTATTGGGATGGGCAGCTTTTGAATTCTTTTTGCCAGACGCTGTTTTACAGAGATGGATAGCTGGGCATTCCACACCCAAGGATAGGGATTCGGATTAAACCAAGTGTGTGGTTTGGGTTTTAAGCTGTGCTGGGGGTCCTGTTACCTAATGACCCGGCCTCTGCTCTCTGCAAATAAGCCTCATCTTTCTTATAAAATTAACAAACATAGGCTTTTCCTCTTCTCTCATGGCCTGTCACCGTGGGTGCACATGGAATGTAGAATTGCTGTTCAAGTGGCTTGGGAGACCCAGCATGCTCCGGCCCCTCTGAGGTATCAAACCCTGCCCTGCCTCCTCTTACCTGCGTGACCTCAGGCAGGTTAGTTTCTGTGAACTTCAGATTTGTCATTTCTAAAATTAAATGAATAGTAATAAGAATAATAGTACTAATAATAATGAATGTAATTTCTATGGCTGCCTGACAAATGACCCAAAACTTAGCAGTTTAAAACAAAAAACACGTGCAGCCCCACACAGTTTCCGCAGGGCAGGAATCCGGGAGCCGCTTAGCTCCAGCCCCGGACCTCCATGAGGCAGCAGTCAAGGGGCAGGCTGAGTCTGGAGTTATTCGAAGGTATGACTGGGGCCGGAGGACCTGCTTACACAATGGTGCATTCACAGGACTGCAGACAGGGAGCCCCCGATCCTCACCTCCCAGGCTTCTCCACAGCTCACTTGAATGTCCTCATGGTGTGGAAACTGGCTTCCTTTCCCCAGAGTGAGTGATCCCAGACAGAGCAAGAAGTTAAGCCACAATAGCTTTTGCAGCACAGCCTGGGCGGTGACAAACCTTCACTTCTGTGTTCTGAAAGCCACACAGACCAAACCCAAGGACTCTGGGAGAGGCCCATGCAACGCTGCCGACCACGTCTCCCTTGAGGGGTGTTAGTGAGATGAGTGCGTGTCCATGTGAAGTAAGCAAATGACACTCGGTAGAGGCTCGATAAAATAAGCCAAAGTTATCATTATTTATCCCATCAGTACGAAGCATCCCAATTCAAAATGTGAGGCAGAGAAAGAACTGCTAGGTTAACTGCTAGAAGAGCCAAATAAGAACAGCATCCATTCATCCAACAAATATTTACTCATAGAGTGCCTGCTATGCTCCAGACACTGTTCCGGTTACTTGGGCTGTATTAATAAACAAAATCAAGATCTCTGCCTTTATGCAGCTAATGTGCCAGGGGTGAGACACAGGCAATTAAAAGAGGCATAGTAAATGAGTTGATTGTATAGCACATTAGAAGGTAGGATGTGCTATAAGAAGAAGAAGAAAGGAAGAGCCAGTCAAGGGGCATTAGGAATGCAGGGGCAGGAGGTGCAGACTGAAATATTCAATATGGCGCTAGCACAGGTCTTAGGGGAAAAGTTCAGCAAAGCGCAGAGGGGCCATGAGGCAGGCCCTTTCCCGGGAGACACAGACTGCTTTGCAGAGATTCCGTCTTGAGGTTTCACTGCAGACTGGGACCACCCCCACCTGACTCTCCCTCTCTCTCCTGCACTGGAGATCTGACCTGCGTCACAACCTGATGCCTCTCTCAGCCTCCTCCCTCCTTCCTGATATCTTCTCATGGGCAGATCCTCTCAGAAGAGCCTCGCTCATGGAATGCCTCCCCGGGCATCTGTATCTCAGGGGACTGGGTTGGCACACCAGGGAAGGATGCCAGCCTCTGCACTAAAAGAAAAGGGCAGCACTGCAGGGCTCAGAGCAGAGAAGGAGTGCCATGGGAACCACTCTGAAAGGATTGTCCTGATGCAGTTTTGAAGAGAACCCTTAGGAGAAGCAGGAGTCACAGCAGGAGATCAAGTGGAATGTTCTAGGTTCTTCCATGGCAAGGAAATGATGATGCCACTGTGACCAGGGGCAGCAGGGGGGTGGTGAGAAGTGATCTGACTGGGTGTATTTTAAAGATACAGCCAACAGGATTTCCTGGTGGATTAAGTGTACAGTGTGAGAGAAAGAGGAGTCAAGGATGTTCAGCCTAGGAAGCTCGACCAGTGGAGCCACCAACACCTGGAATGGTGGAACCTGTGGGTGGAGTAGATCTGGGAGAAATTTGGACACGTCAGCGTGACATCTCCTAGACATCCAAGCCACCATCTCAAGGAGGGACTTGGACAAACATGTGCAGTTTGGGAGAAAGTTCAGGGCTGGTGATGGATATGTAGGGGTTATTGTGTGTAGATAAACAGATGTTTAAAGACAGGGACAGGATGAGGCCTCAGGGGAGTGTGGGAGATAAGAAGGGGATGAGGCTGGAAACCAAAAAGTGACTGTTGCAAATCTCAATCCATTTAGAGGTTTATGTTGCACACTTGAGGATGCACCCAGGAAAACACACACACACGTCACAGGAGGATCTGTGGCCTGTGCTTTTTCCAAACAGGGTATTGACAACTTCAGTTGTAAAGGGGAGAGAGTGGGCAGGAGAGGAAGGAGGAAAGAAAAAAAGGAGAGTGAGCAATGAGGCAGGTGGTTACATTTTTACAAGGTTTTGATTAGCACACACTGAATCCACATTTTACATGTGAAAAGGGGAGATCAATTATGCATTCATCTGTGCTCAGTAAATCTACATTCTACAGCAGATAAAGGAAGCATGTGAAATTACAGCTGTTTTTTATTTATTTGTTGTTGTTGTTAAAGGTTGATTTATTTATTTTTTTCATAACTCAGTTCCTCAACTTCACTTTTCCCTTTGGCACAGTGATTTTGGAGTCCCGGGATTTTATTTTCCTTTCACGAGGCCGAAGACATTGTGGCATTACGAGGTTAAGGTGCAGCGGATAACCCAGCAGAGAAGGCAGAGTGACTAGACAGCAGGAGGAAAACCAAGAGAAGGTGGTATCTGGAAGCTGAGGGGAGAAGGAGCATGAAAGAGGAGCCGTCAGCGCACCTCAGCTGCTGAAGTCTGGCACGATGAGGATGGAGGAATGGCTATTGGATCTAGCAGTGCAGAGGTCATTAGTGACCGTTAAGGAAAATGCTGAGCCTTGCTTTTCCTCTGAGAGGCCACCCCTTCCATGTGTGGGTGTCCCACCCTCACCCCCAGGGATGCAGACTCTGGACCACCTCATCCCTGATGACCAAGACCCTCGCCTTTTGAAGCAGCTCTGCCCGCTCTACATTCTCCTTCGGGCCTGGTTCCTGCTCCTTGAGGGTGGGGACAGCCTGCCCGAGTGCTGAGCCACGCTCTCTGCTGACCTGAGCGTGGGAGCAAAATGCTGCGCTTGCTCATTTTACCAGTCCAGAGACAACGTTCCTCAACCAAAAGAAAGTGTTCTCCTGATTGGATCTGCACCCCAAAGAGCAGATCTTGAGTCTCAGAAGGAGAATTACTGGGCCGAGTGTGATGGGAGCAGGGCCCTGGTCTCCGCTCTTCTAGTGACCAGTGTTGCTGGTGAGCCAGAACTATCTGGGCTGGTGGCATGGGGGTAAAAGAATTTACCAAGACAGCTGTAGATAAAGAAAGGCAGATTTATTTAAAAAAAAAAAAAAAAAGTGTGAAAATACGCTGCAAGAAGGCAACCGGCAGCTAGCAGAAGAGCAGCTGACAGCCAGGAGACAGAGGCTTGCTGGGGATTAGCGAGGAATGGTGGCATGTGCCTGCGGTCCCAGCTACTCGGGAGGCTGATGTGGAAGGACTGCTTGAGCCTGGGAGGTCGAGGCTGCAGTGAGACGTGACAGCACCACTGCACGCCAGCCTGGGTGACACAGCAAGACCTTGTCTCAATAAAATAATCTTAAAAGAAAAAGAAAAAGAAAAAAACATGACAGAAAATTCAAAATTGAGAAAATCCTTCCTATTAACTTTTTTCCTGTGATTTGGGGAAGATAGGCCATTCATTGATTGCAATTTTGCAGCCAGAGAAAACCCGTTTTCTAGGCTGAGGATCCCTTGCTAGACAGTCTCCAAAGCCCCTTCCACCTGTTATGTGTCTAAGATTCCACAAAGTGACACCTACCTCCTCCAGGCTTTAGCCACCTGAAATACTACAGTGTGGGCTCCCAAGGTGAGGCTGCTTCCCTAAAAGCATGAAATGAAATGAATGGATTTATTTTATTTTGTGAATTAAATAAGGTCTTTGGGCAGAGGCTTCAGACAGATGGGATATCGAAAGCGGCAGCTATGCTCTTCTAAAGAAGCCAAAGGAGAGTGTAGAAGGGCCAATTAGACTTTGCAACCTCAGAATGAAAGTATTTGTGAAGAGTGAGGCATGCAAAGCATTTCTTAGGCAGCAGAGAAGGAAAAATGAATTGATGGCTCTGCGGTCTCCACCACCCTTTCCCACCTCCCCGCCTAGGAAGCCTAGTGTCTGTAATTACTCCTGTCGGCCTCTAGATGGCAGTCAGAAAAAAGCAAAGCTAAAACCCAAATTGAACAGAGGAGACTGAGAAACCAATAAAGGTTAGAACAAAAGCACAGAAACAAATATGACTTTTTTTTTAAAAAAAAATACAATATCATAAGGGTAAACCAAGAAAACTAACCAAGGACTTCCTGCATATAATACATAACCAATGCTTCAGGAGAAGTCTCATTCAAAGCTACTTAATTTAGAATTCTAAACCAAATTTAGTTTACTTGGGTACGTTTTTGATAGTTCAGTCACAATGCCAATATTTATGCAATAAATGTTATTGTATTAGGTAGTTTTTTAAAGCCCCTCTAAGTTCTAAAGAGTCCCTGAATAAACTCTTTTTTAAAATTTGTATTTATTTATTTATTTATTTATTTTTGAGAGGGAGTCTCACTATGTTGCCCAGACTGGAGTGCAATAGCATGATCTTGGCTCACTGAAACCTCTGCCTACCAGGTTCAAGTGATTCTCCTGCCTCAGCCTCCGGAGTTGCTGGAATTACAAGCACCTGCCACCGCACCCGGCTAATTTTTATATTTTAGTAGAGACAGGGTTTCACCATGTTGGCCAGGCTTGTCTCGAACTCCTGACCTCAGGCGATCCACCCGCCTCAGCCTCCCAAAGTGCTGGGATTATAGACATGAGCCACCATTCTCAGCCTTGAATATACTCTTGAAAAGTGACATATGCAAATTCAGGTTTTGCATATTGAATCATATTTTCCAGTAGATTTTAACACAATCTTTATTTTGATTGTTCTCTGCTCTGCGGTTCTAGCCCTTTGGAACTAATATTTGAAATGAGATCAGGGATATTCTCTGGAACCGTGCTTTCATAGGAGAACCTGTTGGTGGTTCCATCTTCTCCCCTGGGCGGCTCCTCTGCGCGGTGTTGGTGCTGCAGGAGTGACAGGTGTGCAGCAGGTGTGGGTGAGCTGTGCTGACTGCAGTGGGGGAACCTGCGTGTCCTGAGTCCTTAAATGAGGCCGCAAATCTGCCAAATGCATCCCGGGATGCTGAACTGCAGAGGACTTCTTCCCGAGTGCCGGCCCACAGCCCAGTAACACAGAGCTTAGGCCGCCGGAGGCTACTGTCCCAGAGAGAGAGACCTCAAGTGCAGAACTTGGTGACAGAGCGCTGAGGCCAAATGGCTCTTGGGACTGAGACCCAAACAAAAAATAAGGCAAACCTCACATCTCAGGTCAGTCACCACTGACGCAGCCCAGCACCCGACGGCATCAGAGACATCTGACAAACGCAGAAGTCAAAACCCAAATGACAGATGTTCAGAGGGATGAATTTCCTGCTGGCAATTTGTGCACCAAAAACATCAGAAATCTGCAGCTTGGGGAAAAAAAAAAAAAAAAGGTGATTGACAGTCCAAAGTGTGTACTTTTGAAAATTATTTTTTTAAGTTAGCATCTTTTGTAAAAACATAAACTGATTGGGTTGAAATGGACCCCAAGAAATCACCTCATCTAATTCTTACCTCCAGAAGGAGCAGCTATTAAGCCATGCCAAGCAAAACAAAACAAGACAAACAAAACCACCTGCCCCTTCCTTTTCATCGAGTTTCTGGAGGAGATTTTACCAGGAACCACTGCTTTTCTCCCTTCGCCATTAGGACATTTTTGTTGACATCTGACTGTAGACTAAAACAGACCTGGATTAGAATTCAGACTTCTCCATATATAGGCTGTGCACACTTAAGCACTACCTAACTCTCAGAGCCGCACCTTCTCCATTTGTAAAATGAATATCAGAATATGCACCAATTAGAGGTGCTGCAAGGCTTGAATAAAGAATGTGTAAACAGGCTGGGCACAGTGGCTCAGGCCTGTGATCCCAGCACTTTGGGAGGCCGAGGTGGACAGATCACTTGAGCTCAGGAGTTCAAGACCAGCCTGGTGAACATGATGAAACTTCTGTCTACTAAAAATACAAAAATTAGGCAGGGCGCAGTGGTTCATGCCTGTAATCCCAGTACTTTGGGAGGCCAAGGCAGGTGGATCACCTGAGGTTAGGAATTCGAGACCAGCCTGGCCAACATGGGTGAAACCCTGTCTCTATTAAAAATACAAAAGTTAGCTGGGCATGGTGGTGAGCAACTGTAATGCCAGCTACTTGGGAGGCTGAAAAAGAATTGCTTGAACCCAGGAGGCGGAGGTTGCAGTGAGCTGAGATCGTGCCACTGCACTCCAGCCTGGGCGACAGAGCAAGACTTCATCTCAAAAATAAAGAAATAAATGAATAAATAAAAATACAAAAATTTGCCAAGTGTGGTGGCATGTGCTTATAATTCCAGCTTCTCAGGAGGCTGAAGCATGAGAATCACTTGAACCCAGGAAGCTGAGGTTGCAGGGGGCCAAGATTGCACCACTGCACTCCAGCCTGGGTGACAGAGTCAGACTCTGTCTCGAAAAAGAAAAAAAATGTGTGTGTGTGTGTGTGTGTGTGTGTGTGTGTGTTTAAACAGCTATGTGTGATGGTTGGCCACCACCAATAGCCATATTAGTGAGATGTTTTGAAGACATTTTTGAATGTCACTGAGTGGGGATGCTACCAGCATCTAATGGGCAGAGGTCAGGGATGTTGCTAGACATTCTACAAGACACAGACTTACAGTGCCCTGTGAGAAAGAACCATCCAGCACCAGGTTGAGACACCTGCCTACAAATGCAATGTCCTAAGTTAGCCAGCAGGAGGGTGCTAAACCCCTCTAGGGTCTAGTACAAGGTTGAAGGAACTCTAAATGTTGAAAGCAGAGGGCATGTACTCCATGTCACACATTTTGTGCAAACCTAACAAAGTTTTTGGCTTCAAGAAAGTCTGAAATTAAAAGATTCTTATTTATTCCCACAGCCCCTGGGTTTCACCTTCAAGGCATCAAGCTATACTGATAGCTGATGATTGCTCTACGGAGTTTTCTTTGTGATGCATCTACCTATAACTTCCTTGGGAGACTTAAGAGTTGCATAGGAATTTTAGAGACTGACTGCCTCGTCCACTGTGACTGCAATCTAGAACCACCAGTCTTGTTTATGTGACAGCCTAGAAAGAATGCTGCTCTGGGACTCAAGAAAAGTCACCTGGTGTTTCTGGCCTTGTTCTGCTCGCCTGAAAGATGGGCTGGTACAGTGGATGATCCCTAAGCTCCCGCCGTCGTACCCTGATTCTGAGACAGCATTATCAGGGAATCTGTATGGACTCATGCAACTGTTCTCCTGGGATCACAAGGGTTGTGTGTCTCCCCTTTTCACCTTAAAATGAAATCCTGGAAATCTTCAGTATGAAATTCATATTGGTGTTTCCCAAATATAATGCTCCTTACTCAGGAGAAGGGAGGACTGGGGAAAACTTGAGGACACCATTTGGTTCTGGGAATGAAGAGAGCAACCAGCCCCATAAGGCAGCTCTTGCCTCCTTTAGCTGAAGTTTGAGGCAGGTGACTTGAATGCTTGTATTGTTTTGTGTTTCACAGAGACCCGTCAGGGTGAGCAGTAACCCATGCTAACAGGGCTTAGTCAAGCAACCAGCACCGGCCAACGGACAGTGAAACTGAAAGGAAAACTTGTGGACAGTCCGTCGGTGAGAACAGCCTGGATGAATACGGTATAAACTGTCTCCCAGGCCCTGTTTCATTTTTCCTTAGGTGTCGGTGGGAAACCACACATTTGTCAAATCGTCTCTGCTACTCAGAGGAAAGCATCCTTTGAGATTAGCAGAATAAGAAGAAATACATAATTAAATAAATAAATAAGGAGAAACAACGCACACATTTCAAAGATTAGAAGGACAAAAATTAACCAGAAAAATAAATTTAAAAAAATAAAAGAAAGAGATTAGCCGCATGGAAGCAGACAGCACAGAGAGGAGGGGGCAGCAGCCCCCAGATAGGCTGTGGGAGCAGTGCCAAGGTTGGAGGTGGTGGGAGAAAGGTGGAATCTCTGTAGCCTGATAGAGGTTGAAGATGTCTTTACAAAACTAGTGTACTTAATTAATTGTGGGGAACAAAAGGTCTTTCTGATCCATACAAATTATACTCTCGTTTTAACAATCAGGGTAACCTAAGACAGATGATGGGGACCTTCCAAAAGTCGGTCACTCACCAGAAGTCCAAAGTGCCAGGTTGCCTGAGGAGACTACACACTGTCTTGCCCAAGTGACATGAAATGCCATGAGGCCCTGGAACAAGGGCTACAATCATTTTCTTCTTTAAAAATGTTTTATTTGTATAAACGTATGGAGTACAAGTGTAACTTACTACAGGGATGTATTGCATAGTAGTAAAATCAGGGCTTTTAGTGTATCCATCACACGAATAATGTACACTGTACCTATTAAGTAATTTCTCATCACCCACCCCCTCCCCACCCTTCTGAGTCTCCAATGTCTATTATTTCACTCTCTATGTCCGTGTGTATACATTTTTTTTGAGACGGGGTCTTGCTCTGTTGTCCAGGCTGGAGCACAGTGGTGCGATCACAGTTCACTGAAATCTCGACCTCCCAGGCTCATTCAATCCTCCCACCTCAGCCTCCTAAATAGCTGGGATCACAGGTGCACACCACCATGCCTGGCTACTTTTTTGTGGAGACAGAGTTTTGCCATGTTGCCCAGGCTGGTCTTGAACTCCTGGGCTCAAGTGATCCACCTGCCTTGTCCTCCCAAAATGCTAGGATTACAGGCATGAGCTACCGCGCCCAGCCTTGTGCACATTACTTAGCTCCCACTTGTAAGTGAGAACATGTGGTATTCATTTCTCTGTTTCTGAGTTCTTTTTATTAAAATAGTGGCCTCCAGTCCCATCCACGTTGCTGCAAAAGACGTGATTTCATTTTCCTGTATGGCTGAGTAGTGTTCCATGGTGTATATATACCACATTTACTTTATCCAATCATCCATTGGTGGACATTGAGGTTGGTTCTATGTCTTTGCTATTATGGACAGTGAAAAGCCACAATTATTCGATTTCACAGATACCCTCCTTTCTTTACATGGGTTGACCACAGGAAGAAACTGTCTACTTCAGTTGCTACCACCATTGACTTTCCAAATGTGGTTGTGTTTTGCCCGGGGTAGGCAATCCCACCTTTATGCCTGCACACGCTTTGGAATTGGAATTGGTCCTACTTGGGTTATATCTGGATACAAAGAAAAGTCAGTTAAATGTGGTGCGGCCACTATACACATCCTGAAGGCCCAAGTGCTACTTGAATCTCACACCTTCATTGCAATATGGATTGTAAGTGGCAGGCTGCCCTTCTTTCTGACTCCATGGATCCGACATGTTCACCCCGGTCATCCCTCTGTCTTCACCCTCTAATACTTTTGCCCTCTGCTCTGACCACATGGGATGCCTGCTCCTTGCTCCTGCTGGAACACTCATCCCCAGGCAGCTCCAGGCTCTCCCTCAACTCCTCCCGGTTCAATGAGGACTACACTGGACACCCTTTCACTTGTCTGTCTTTCCTACAAGAATGCAAGTTCTATAGGGAATAGATGTGTGCTCTTTCCTTCACTATACAGGACTTGCCTAACACATAGTAAGCGCTCAAGGAATATTTGTCAAATGAATAAACGTCCTGCTTGAATCTCAGCCCCTGTTCCTGCAGGTTAAAGAGTTCTAATAAAATTTCTTACGCCTACCTCCCAAGGACACGTTGTTTCTTGAGAAGGGAAATTGAATTTCTGATATGCAGGGGGAGCTCTTCCTTAATTTTCTGCACTGTTATGGAGTCTTTTCTGTTTTTCATATTTCTTCATCAATTCATCGGAGGTCTAGAAAGGAGATGACTTGGGCTATCATTTTACTCAGAAACTGTGTCTTTTTTTTTTTTTAATCTTTGAGCAAAATTTCTCTCCTGTCTGTTGACTTCTATGTAGAATTCCAAGTTCATAGGACAGACGACATGGATCATTAGATTAAGCCCAGAACGGCAAAAGACTTGTGCTGGAAAGTCAGAAAAACAGAGTGAAGGGCTATGGCAGGAGGATGTAGAAGCTAGCTGGGGCCCCCTACTGGCCAACGTGGGGATAATGTAGCAATCAGAAAGAGAGTGATGGATTGTAACCCACTGAATAGAACAAGAATCCATGAGTTCATATTGATATCAACGAATAAATGATAAACAAATCATTTTTTTAGATTGAGATTAGAGAGAGGGAAACTCTTCCTTATAGCAGAGTTCTGGCCAGCAAATATGGAAAGAATGAAGGAATTAGAAATGTGTTGAGGTTAAATGCTGAACCTAGTGGGTGAAGGTTTGATAGGAACAGGATATTTACATAGTCTCAAAGTAGCTCTCCAGAAGTTACTTTCTAATTTTTTTTTTTTTTTTGAGATGGGTCTCTCTCTGTCACCCAGGCTGAAATACAGTGGCGAACATAGCTCACTGCAGCCTTGATTTCCTGGTCTCAAGCAAATCCCAAAGTAATGGGATTACAGGCATGAGCCACCGCATCCATCCTACTTTTAATTATAAAGAAAAAATAGTAACTTTATTCATAAAAAACGTAACAGACACCATCTTTACACAAAAGAAAAATTATTCAGCATGGTACAGTGATAAGCTGCGCAAAAGGCCAGGTGGAGCTTAGAAAAATGTATAAGGGTTGCATCAGTAAGGACTTTTAATTAAACCAGTGAAAACAGCAGAATAACAAATTAAACAGGGGCCTCTTCCCCCTGGCACTCCGGGTGATTGAATCTTGCTGCCTGAGCAAGTTGAAACAGGGCAGCATGGAATAAAACCACTCGGCGTGTGGTACCTCTGTTGTTTCCAAAGTACTTTCCCAAATATCATCTTGCTTTGTGCTATTTCTCACAACAATTTTGTAATGCAAAGCAGCTGTCTCCCGTGTATGACATCTCCCGATTTACATATGAGCACACTCAACCCAGAGGGTACGTGACTTGTCCAAGATCACACAACACAGCCAGGACGTGACCCCACGCTGCTGGCACCATGGCCAGTGTCCCGCCGCACTGACCCGTCACTTGAGCTCATTTGCACCATCCCTGTAAAATGCTGGGGAACTCCTACATCACAAAGAAAAATATTCCCAAGGAGGTAGGAAATTTTTTGTTTTGTTTTGGTGTGGGTTTTTTTGAGACAAGGTCTGGCCCTATCACCCAGGCTCGGGTGCAGTGGCATGATCTCAGCTCCCTACAACCTCTGCCTCCCAGGCTCAAGCCATCCTCCCACCTCAGCCTCCTGAGTAGCTGGGACTTCAGGCATGCTCCACCACACCCAGCTAATTTTTGTATTTTTTGTAGAGGTGGGATTTCACCATGGTTGCCCAGGCTGGTCTGGAACTCATGAGCACAAGTGATCTGCCCACCTCGACCTCCCAAAGTGCTGAGATTACAGGCATGAGCCACCATACCAAGCCTGAAAAACATGTTAATATCGCTTTTTAATCCCATTTCATTGGTACACTTAATCTGAAGCACTCTCCTCCTTTTGATAAATTTCCTGAAAATAAAGAACAAATATCAGAAAGGTAAAACTCATGAAGAGAAGGAGTCTTTTCTGAAATGCTAATGAAGCCAGTTGTGAAGGAGTAAAAAGCTTCGGAGATGAATTTCTCTCTGGAAAAGCCGGGGAGACAAACACGATCTGTAGTAGAGAAATGCCTCCATCTCTCCTCTCAGGAGCCCTGGAATGTCCGTCTCTGCTGTTTCTTTGTTTTGGGTACAATGTACATGAAGGAGTTGGTAGAAAAATCATCCTCATAGGATACTGACGGCAGTGGTGGCCCATCTGGAGCAGCTGCTGCAAAGATGCCTGCTGCAGTGGGGAGGCCCAGCTGGGGCTGCAGCTCTGCAGAGCCGGCAGGGGCTGGGAACAAGCAAGAGCCCCACCCGCTACCAAGTCAGTGCGGCAGGAGCCCCATGCTCCCAGGCACAGCTGCAACTGCCCAGCCGCAGCTCCAAACCAGGACATCCCTGCGTTCTCAGGAGCCTGGGAAGTCCCTGCTCCCCCTACAGGCTCTGAAGTGCCTGCTCACTCCCTGGCCTTTCCCTGCTCCCAGAGGAGCAAGTTTGTAGTGTGGAGAAAATTTACAGTCAAGCCTGGACACTGTTGCCACCCAACCAGGGGTGCAAGCACTCAGGGTGGTGCTGACATGCCAGCCCCCTGATGCCTCCGCCCCCTCCAGACTTTGGGCAGGGGAGGGACTGAGGGTATCTCTGCACAGGCCTGCAGGTGCCTCTCTGCACAAACAGCCTGGGTGCCCTAGATGGTATGTTGATGATGGCAGGAGGCAAATAGGTTCCTAAGTGGAAAGGGTCAGGTCCCTGGTGAAGCCCCACCTTTAAGTCAGGGACGGCCTGAAGCCTGGGGGCTAGGCTGCCAGTTCTAGGTGGAGTCCATGCTCTGGAGTGAGAATTTATGGGCCTACCCATGGCCACCCATGGACCAACCCCTTTCTCCCTTCTGAGCCCATAAAACCCCAGACTCAGCCAGACTCACACAGATGTCAGGATTACCAGCTGTGGGAAGGAGCTACCTACTTCGGATCTCCTCAACTTGCCAGGATGACCTGTCTGAGGAAAGGAGCTGAACACTCATCAGGACGACCTGCCTGAGGAAAGGAGCTACACTTTCTGGGTCTCCTCTCCACTGAGAGCTGGACACTCATCGGGGCAACCTGCCTGAGGAAAGGAGCTATCAACTTCGGATCATTGGAAAACTGTTCTGTCACTCAGTGAAGCTCCTCTCTGCCTTGCTCACCCTCCAGTTGTCCACATATCTCATTCCTTCTGGATGCAGGATAAGAAGTCAGGACCTGCTGAATGGCAAGACTGAAAGAGCTGTAACACAAACAGGGCTGAAACATACACCCCTGCTCCCCATGTTGTGGGCGACAAGAAAGAGAGAAGAGCTGTGGCCCTTTAGGGAGCCCAGACCTAGAGGCTTCCTGAGCCAGGGCTGTGACACCCTCTTTGGTGCTCTGTGGTTTCTGGCATCTCCAAGCTTCCAGGTGCCACCACATGCCCCTCGTCCAGACACAGATGCCCACAATGGAAGCTGTTTGCAGTGCATCTGATCCAGCTGCAGGCTCTTACATGGAGCTGGCACATGTGCTGGCACCAGGAGCTGTCCACACTACAGCAGCAGCCGGCATGTCTGGATGTGTGCAGTCGCCAGACCCCATACTTGCTCACTTACATGCTCCTAGCCAGTCTGCGCCCGGCTCAACCTTGGCAGGCATGGGATCGAGGCCAATAGCATGAGCTGAGTGTGGCCTGCCAGGCCCAGTGGACAGAACAAGCCCAGTGTCCAGACCCCAGCAAAACTGAGGCAAAGGTGCCACCACCCACAGAGGTTTCCGGCTCGACACCCGAAGGACCCCACGACAGTACTTTTCCTGCTTGTCTTCAGTGTTATCTTTCTCACAGATCAGTCCCTTGCTTTCTGGAATTAATATCATGGTTGATTTTGTTTCTTTTAAACACTTTACATTTGTAACTTTGAGAAATTTAGAAAATGCCAGAAAAGTGGAAAGAATCTTATAACAAACACCTCTATGATTACGACCCATAACTGACTACTCTTAAATTACTCTGATAGTTCTTTTCAATCTTTCTTTTTCATTTAAAAACAAATTAAAGTAAAATAACACTGCAGATTAAACTGAAGTTCCATTTATTGTTCTCCATCCAAGTTCATTCCCTTTCTCCTACAAAAGGCAACTCTCACGTGGATTTATTTATAAAATATTGTATATAGGTATCTATGTGCTCACATAACATATATTATTGTTTATTATCCACTCTTTTCAAATTTTTCTTTGCAGGAAAATATGCCAAACAAATCCTTGCAATTCTGAAATCGTTCTGGTTAGGATTTGACTATCTCATCTCTTTCCAACATAAAGTCTCATGAGGCAAGTTATGATAATAGTTAATACCATGGGCAAGGCACTGTTCTAGGTGCATATACTTGTTACCTCATCTATTTTCTTTTTTTTTTTTGGAGACAGGGTCTCACTCTGTCACCCAGGCTGCAGTGCAGTGGCAGGACCATAGATCTCTGTAACCTCAAACTCACAGGCTCATACAATCTTACCCTCTCAGCCTCCCCAGTAGCTGGGACTACAGATGCATGCCACCATGCCCTGCTAATTTTTTTTTCTTTTTTTAGATCTGGGGTCTTGCTATGTTGCCCAGGCTGATCTCAAACTCCTGACCTCAAGTGATCCTTCCATCTCAATCTCCCAAAGAACTGGGATTATGGGCATGAGCCACCACACATTGCCTTGTTACCTCATCTTATCCTCACAATAACCATAGGGGAATATATTATTATGATCCTCATTTTAGAGATTGCGACTTAGGCACTGAGGCACTAGGTCACTTCTGGAGGCTGCAGAGGTATGAGCTGCCGGGCAGCCTGGCCCCGGCGCCCAGGACCCGCACTCCCGCCCTTGCTTATCATCGCTCACAGAGGTCTTTGCTTTTGCTAATAAGACCATTGTCTACATGATCAGTTGACACCTTGAAAGCAGACTGGTCTTGGAAGTTTCACATGCTCCCTTTCTAATTGATGGCCCTTTCCTGGGATGATGAATGAACTCTACTTCGGGTTCAAGTTGCTCTAACAACCCACTTCCAGCCCCAGAACTCCCATGAGAGCCTCTGCAGCCTGGGCCCCTCCAGCTCTTAGGGATGCCCATCCAGGCCAAGCCCTTCTAAACAAGTGACATCTTCAAAAGAAAGCACAGGAGGCCGGGCGCGGTGGCTCAAGCCTGTAATCCCAGCACTTTGGGAGGCCAAGGCGGGTGCATCATGAGGTCAGGAGATTGAGACCATCCTGGCTAACACAGTGAAACCCCGTCTCCACTAAAAATACAAAAAATCAGCCAGGCGTGGTGGCAGGCGCCTGCAGTCCCAGCTACTCGGGAGGCTGAGGCAGGAGAATGGTGTGAACCCGGGAGGCGGAGCTTGCAGTGAGCGGAGATGGCGCCCCTGCACTCCAGCCTGGGCGACAGAGCCATACTCCGTCTCAAAAAAAATAAATAAATAAATAAGAAAGCACAGGAGAAACCAGGAATCAGTAAAACTTTTCTGGTTTTCTCTTCAAATATTAACAAGTTGACACTTAAGAAGATAAAGCAACCTCTTAGATCCAGAGGATAAAAAAGGCTCCTTCATGGTGCTTTCAACTCATTAGGACACGTGACACTTACCATGCAGCCTCCTTCTGTCTGTCGTCAGCAGTGCGAGCCTCAGCCCCTAATCCTGCCTGGCTGCTGAAGGATTAGACCCAGTACTTAGTATTTAACCTGTTCCTCCCCTGTAGATCTTGTGGATTCGGTTTTTCTTTTATGGGTTGCCAAAAGCAAAATAATAATCCCAGATACCTGTCACTTCAGCCAAGGGAGATTTATTACTTTTAATCAAAGGATACTTGTTATAAAAGGAGTTACGTATATATGAATACACACACAGATACACACATATTTACACATGTATGCAGACAGACACATCAGCAAACCTAAGGCCCCATTTGGGGGACTCAGGGCACTGTCTGTTCCCCTCCTCCACTGATGTATTTTTGTTCACAGTTTGCCATCTGTGTCCTGGAGGCCAGCCAAAGGCTCATGTGCCCTCATAGTGTGGTGACATCTTAACCTCTATCTAACACTTTTGTGTGATCATTTAAATAGATGCTGAAAATTGGGAAATGGACATTGAAAAAAATGACAGGCCTGGCACAGTGGCTCACTTCTGCAATCCCAGCTACTCAGGAGGCTGAGGCAAGAGAATGCCTTGAGCCCAGGAGTTCAAAGCTTCAGTGAGGTATGATTGTGCCACTGCACTCCAGCCTGGGTGACAGAGCAAGACTCTGTCTTTATTTAAAATAAAAATCATTCCTAATCACTTATTCCTGAGTCTGCCCAAGCCAACAAGGTCATCGACCCTAAAATTGCAACAAGACAGGTGAGGGGAGGACAAGGGAGGGACAAAGGCAATAAAGTCAGTGATTAGGTGGACAGTAGGTGGGTGTCCAAGTCAATATGGAAGGTGAAGGTATTAAGAAACAAGGAATCAGGCCGGGCGCGGTGGCTCAAGCCTGTAATCCCAGCACTTTGGGAGGCCGAGACGGGCGGATCACTAGGTCAGGAGATCGAGACCATCCTGGCTAACACGGTGAAACCCCGTCTCTACTAAAAAATACAAAAAAACTAGCCGGGCGAGGTGGCGGGTGCCTGTAGTCCCAGCTACTCAGGAGGCTGAGACAGGAGAATGGCCCGAACCCGGGAGGCGAAGCTTGCAGTGAGCTGAGATCCGGCCTCTGCACTCCAGCCTGGGCGACAGAGCGAGACTCCGTCTCAAAAAAAAAAAAAAAAAAAAAAGAAACAAGGAATCAAAAATCTAAAAAGAAAAATAAATTAAAGCACAGCCATATTCTTTTGCTGTCATATTTATTTCTCCACTGCCCAAGCCCCTCTTATTGAGAAAAGAAGCTGCATCCCAGTGCTCGGAAGCGCAGACACCCGTCCTTCTGATCTCTGAGTGCTTCAGACAGCCTCGCAGACAGCCATGGCACCTAGCACTGTGCTGAGCAGACAGTAGCCTCTCAGTAACTGTCTGCAGAATTTAATTCAACAACTAAGTGCTAGAATTATGTCCAGGTTAAAAGGGGTTACCAACATAAGTCAGAACTGATACGGTGCAGCAATGATTGCTGGCCAACTCCTAATCCCAGCTTCCCTTCCTCTTTGGTAACAGACTACCCAAGGACAGCTGGGGAATAGTACATCACAGTACCTAATTCTTTTTTTTTTTTGAGACGGAATCTTGCTCTGTCGTCCAGGCTGGAGTGCAGTGGTATGATCTTGGCTCACTGTAAGCTCCACCTCCCGGGTTCACACCATTCTCCTACCTCAGTCTCCTGAGTAGCTGGGACTACAGGTGCCCGCCACCATGCCCGGCTAATTTTTTGTATTTTTAGTAGAGACGGGGTTTCACCGTGTTAACCAGGATGGTCTCGATCTCCTGACCTCATGATCCACCCTCCTTGGCCTCCCAAAGTGCTGGGATTACAGGTGTGCTTTTAAAATTTTTATTGTATTTTTTGGAGACAAGGTCTTGCTCTGTCACCCAGGCTGTAGTGTAGCAGCGCAATCATAGCTCACTGCAGCCTTGAACTCCTGGGCTCAAGCGATTCTCCCACCTCAGCCTCTCAAGTAGTTGGGACTACAGGGGTGAGCCATTTCGCCTCACCAGAATGCCTTATTCTTGCTACTTCTTTCTCATCAGTCTGATTAATGTGATGTCATCAACATAGTGTGATATTGGTTTTGATTTAATGTCTTGGCCTGGGTGACAGGGTGGTTTCAGTGCTATCCACTGGACCGTTCCTACTATAACCTTACGTTCTTACTTTACAGATCAAGAACCACATGACAGTTCCACTGAATGGTAAGTATGTCCATTCCAATTATACATTCAGGAAATGGCAAAGTGACCCACAGGTAGGTCTGTGGACCTGAGCCAGAACTTTATTGATCACATAGTTCCCACATATTCCTAATCGAACAGGAAAACCTTTATCACTTTGAGGGTCAATCTTGATATTCTAATAGCATTAGAGAAATCTGGGCATTCCTCTTTCCCCACTGCATGGTGATCTGAATACGTGGCTATAGACATCTTTGGGGAAGGTCTGGGGAAATTACCTCTTTATACATCTGCCATGGGATGGCAGGTGTTTCCCCACAGGGACCCAGCCTTTCCTTCAATTGATGCATTCCGGGTGTAAGAACTGGCTTAGGTCTGGAAAGAAAGCAAGGGATCATGACTTTCCATTTGGGGTAACTGACCTCATCCTTCTGCTCATCCATGCTTGACCTTCTTTAAGATCAATATAACACACATTATAATAAATTTATTCCATACTCTCATTGGCTACCCATCTCTCTTGCTCCTAGGAATATCATTTTCTTCTGCTGTCTCCATAGATCTTTGCTGTTCAAGACTCCCTGGATACCTTTTCAACATTTCTGCCCATTAAGGTCACTTGCTTCTGATGGTTCAGCACTGAGGTGACCTCTCCTCTTCAAGGATCCTTTCACTCATCTTGCTGCTAGAGGCCCCAGTTCTATAACACCATCTCCTCCCATCAGCTCTGGCATCCACGGAACAGTCCCCCACTCTGAGCTTCTCAACAGTGCTGAAGCTCCCAAAAACTCACTCTTCAGTATCTTGCTATACAAGTCTCCTTCAGATCCTGCCAAGAATCAGGCTGGGTAGAGCAGATCCAACCAGCAGGTTCAGTTCTCTGGGCCTTCCTCCACAGTCTGCCTGGGAACTTTTTCCAGGCTTCTAACTGTCACATTAGAACTGGCCCCCAGGAACTTAGAAAAGGTCTTTAAAAGGTTTAAAAAGTTTCAGCATCAAAGAAACACATGCCAAAAAAAAAAAAAAGAATAAAAGAATCAGTTATTAACGTTAAGAAAAACAAAACTTATACCAAAGGTTAGGCTGAACTATATGAAACTGCCATCTTCCTAAGACAAAATAGATGGATACTGACCATGTCAAGTAGTTTAACCAGATATCATCAGAGGACATTACTACTTGGCTTACCAGTGAGCAGCATTTATTTATTAAGTTTTAGAAGACTTTAAGAAGACATTAGTACATTAATATGAAACAGAAATTATGCTATAACAATACAGGGGGAGCTGGGCATAGTGGTTCATGCCTGTAATCATAACACTTTGGGAGGCTGAGGTGGACAGATCACTTGAGTCCAGGGGTTTGAGACTAGCCTCAGCAACGTGGCAAAACCCTGTCTCTACAAAACAATTTTAAAAACTAGTTGGGCATAGCAGTGCATGTCTGGAGTCCCAGCTACTTGGGAAGCTGAAGAGGGATAATCACTTGAGCCCAGGATGTCAAGGTTGCAGTGAGCCGAGATTGAACCACTGCACTCCAGCCTGGGTGACAGACTGACGCTCTGTCTCAAAAAAAAAAAAAAAAAAAAAAAAAGAAAAGAAAAGAAAAGAAAAAAGAAAAAAGAAGAAGAAATATGAAGAGTACATGTAAAAAATGGAATGGTCAGGATATCAGATCAATATACAAAAATCAATTGTGTTTCCTTACATTTGCAGTGAATAATTCAAAAATTAAATTTAAAAGACAACTCCATCAGGAAAAAGGTAAGGATGTCCCCCCTCATCACTCCTTTTCAGCATCTTATTGGAAGTCCTAGCTAATGCAATAAGACAAGAAAATGAAACAAAATATATACGGATTGGACAGAAAGAAACAAGACTATCTTTATTTGCAAATAACATGATTATCTATGAAGAAAATCTAAAAAAAAATAATTTTTTAAAACCTCCTGGAGTTAACAAGGAACTACAGTAAGGGTGCAGGCTACAAGGTTAATACACAAAAGTCAACTGCTTTTCTATACAATAGCAATAAACAAGTTAAAAACACATTACCATTCAGCATACAAAAAATGAGATACTTAGGTATAAATCTAACAAAAAATATGTATCAGACCTATATGAGGGAAACTACAGAACTCTGATGAAAGATGTCAGAGAAGAACTAAATAAAGAGATAACCCATGTTCATGGATAAGAAGACTCAATATTGTGAAGATGTCATTTCTTCCCAAATTGATCTATAGACTCAATGGAATCCCAATCAGAATCTCAGTGAGTTATATTGTGGTTATAGACAAACTTATTCTAAACTTTATATGGAGAGGCAAAAGACCCAGAAGAGCCAACACAATATTAAAGGAAAAAAACAAAGTTAGAGGACTGTCATTACAACACAATATTAAAGGAAAAAAACAAAGTTAGAGGACTGTCATTACCTAACTTCGAGATTTACTGTAAAGCTACAGCAATCAAAATTGCATCATATTGGTGAAAGAATGGACAAGTAGACCAATCAAAACAAAACAAAGAGCCCCAAAACAGACCCACATAAATATAGTCAACTCATCTTTGCCAACAGAGTAAAGGCAATATAATGAAGAAAAGATAGTATTTTCAACAAATGGTGCTGGAAGAATTGGATATCCACATGCAAAAAGATAGATCCAGACACAGATCTCATGCCCTTTATACAAATTAACTACAAATGAATCATAGACCTAAGTATACAATGCAAAACTATAAAACTCCAAGAAATTAACATAAGAGAAAACCTAGTTGATCTTGGACAGGTGGTGACTTTTTGGATACTACATCAAGGCATAATTCATGAAGAAAATAGTTTATAAGCTGGACTTCTTTAAAATTAAAAATGTCTGTTCTGTTAAAGACAATGTCAAGAGAATAAAAATACAAGTCACAAACTGGGAGAATATATTTGCAAAACACACATCTGGTAAAGAACTGTTATCCAAAGTATACATGCTGGTTGAAGTGGCTCACCTCTGTCATCCCAACACTTTGGGATGCCAAGGAGGGTGGATTGCTTCAGTTCAGAAGTTCAAAACCATCCTGTGCAATATGGTGAAACCCTGTTGCTACAAAAAATACAAAAAATTAGCCCAGCACAGTGGTGTATACCTGTGGTCCCAGCTACTTGGGAGGTTGAGTTGGGAGGATCACTTGAGCCTGGGAGGTTGAGGCTGCCGTGAGCTATGTTCATGTCACTGCACCCAAGCCTGGGTGACAAAGCAAGACCTTGTCTCAAAATATATATATATGTATGTATCTATATATATACACACACATATATATGTGTGTGTATAAAACATGTGTGTGTGTATAAAAACACACATATATATGTGTGTGTATATATATACATATATATACACACACCCACACATACATACACACAAAGAGTTCTTAACACAAATAACTCTTGACTTGATTTTAAAGTGGGTGAAAATATCTGAACAGACATCTTACTGGAGATGTACAGATGGCAAGTAAGCATATGAAAAAATGCTCTATATATGTCATTAGAGGATTAAAAAAAAAAAAAGACAATGAGATACCACTACACACCTATTAGAATTATGAAAATCCAAAACACTGACAGCATCAAATGCTGAAGAGGCTGTAGAGCAACAGGAACTCTCATTCATTGCTGGAGGGAATGCAAAATGGCACAGCCATTTCAGAAGACAGCTTGGCAACTTCTTACAAAACTAAACACACTATTATCATACAAACCAAAATCACACTCTTGCCATTTACTCAAATATATGGAAAACTTATGTCCACAAAAATACCTGTACACAAATGTTTGTGGTGGTTTTATTTATAATTGCCAAAACTTGGAAGAAACCAAGATGCTGTCAGTAGGTGAGCAGATAAGCTGTGGTATATCCACACAATGTAATATTACTCAGCACTAAAAATAGAGCTATGAAAAAATACAAAGGAACTTGAAATGCATATTACTAAGTCAAAGACACCAATATGAAAAGCCTCCATGCTGTATGATTTCAAATATATGACACTGTGGAAAAGGCAAAACTATGGAGATAGTAAAAAAATCCATGGTTGCCAAGGGTTGAGGGTGGGAGGAGGCAAGAATCAGTGGAGCACAGAA
Organism: Macaca nemestrina; assembly: GCF_043159975.1. NCBI lineage: Eukaryota > Metazoa > Chordata > Mammalia > Primates > Cercopithecidae > Macaca > Macaca nemestrina. The sequence goes on along the minus strand of NC_092133.1, from coordinate 114,610,025 downwards.
GATTTTTTTAGGTGAATGAAAATATTCTGTGTGAAATTATAATGATGGAAACATATCATTATATATTTGTCAAACAATAAAATATACAGCACCAACAATAAACCCTAATGTATGCTGTGGGCTTTGGGTGAAAATGCTGTGTCAACATGGATTCATCAATTGTAACAAATGTGCCACTCTGGTCCAGGATGTTGACAACAGAGGAAGCTCGGCATGAATGGGGATAAGGGCATTTGGAAAATCTGTGTACCTTCTGCTCAATTTTGCTGCAAATCTAACACTATTCTAAAAACAAAAGTCTCTTAAACAGCAACTCTCATTTACAGTAGCATCACAAAGAATAAACTATTTAAGAGTATTTATTATATAAAATTAAATATTGTCCTTTTTTTGAGACACGGTCTCCTTTTTTGCACAGGCTGGAATGTTGTGATGCAATCATGGCTCACTGCAGCCTTGATCTCCTGGGCTCAAGCCATCCTCCCACCTCAGTCTCCTGAATAGCTGGGATGATAGGCACGCACCACCACGCCTGGCTAATTTTTGTAGTTTTTGGTAGAGACAGGGTTTTGCTATGTTGCCCAGGCCAGTCTCAAATTCCTAAGTTCAAGAGATCTTCCCACCTGGTAAAATAAAAACTTCAGCCAAATTAAATTTAAAGGAGTTTAATTGAGCAATGAATGATTCGTAAAATGGGCAGCCACCAGAATCACAGCAGATTCACAGAGACATCAGCATAGCCACGTGGTGGAAGAAGATTTATAGACAAAAAAAAGGGAAACGACGTACAGAAATCGGAAGTGAGGTACGGAACAGCTGGATTGGTTACAGCTTGGCATTTGCCTTATTTGAACATAGTTTGAACATTCAGCAGTGTATGAATTGTTGAAGTATGGCCAATGGGATTGGCCAAAGCTCAGCTATTGTTACAGGCACATATTCCTAAGTTAGGTTTTCAATCCTGTCTACCTATTAAGGTAGGTTGCAGTTCGTTCACAAGGACTCAAATATAGAAGTATGGAGTCCTTCTAAGGCTGTATTTAGTTCACTTTAACAATTTCCCCCCCTTTGGCCATTTTCTCAATTTTGAGAGATTGACCAAAACTATAGTTACTGATGTCACCATCACCATTGTAAATGTACTTATTTGGTGTTGAAACCCACTGGGAAACAGCAGAACAGTGGGTTTTGCAAGGAGGGAATAAGGACAGAGTAGAGGTTACCTCTTTATGCTGGAACTTCCTGTTTACAGAAGAAAAACAAAACCTGGTCTGTTCTAGGATCTATATATGTCTCCTTAAAGTCTTAGTTTCATTATGTCACATTTAGAATAAGTTACTCCTTTTTAGTTTGGTTTGGCCTGTTGGGGCCTAGTGCATGAGCTTAGACCAAAACAATGGCCTCTCATAATTTTGTTTTAAAAATTCCCCCTTTTTGTTCAGGTTCTCACTTAGGTGAGAGTATGACCAAAACTTAGGGCCTCAGCACCACTCTCTGTAACCATCATTTTGGGTTTCCAGTCTCAGCATGTCATTCGTAGGTTACAATGTCCTCATGGTTGCATATTTCTTTCATCTCTTGTCATTCCAGTTGAAGAGGGTATACTGTTTGACTTTCTAGAGATGGCTGCATGCAAATATTTAAAACCTTTGAGAGAACATAGCACACCAGGGACACTATTATTATGACTACTGGGAGGATAATACCAAGAGTTTGGAGTATGCTCCTTACCCAGGGTCCAAATAAACCTAACCACATAAAATTAAATAGATTAAAGAATGAGCTAGATGATTAAAGAATGAGACCACTTGCTTGACTAAGTGGTCTCTTTATATTAATCCTCTACAACTGAATTTTTATAATCTATATTTGATGTATTTCTCCATAGGCCAAAAGTGCCAGCAGCTGCACAGGTACCTTTCTGTTTAGCCAATTCTATTATTTAGCATAACTTTCACAAGATAATTTAAAGTCTGTGGTGTAAACATAGCCTTTACATAGAATCTACGATACAGCCTATCACAAGGGATACATTTCTAATTATTGCCTCTTTTATTCTAAACCATGGAAAAAGGACCTAACAAATGACGTCCTTCTGTAAGAGTGAAGGTCTTCTGGCAATGTTCTCTTTAACCTGTGATGTGAGTTGAGAGGAGTTCTGACTGATTATGATGCAATGAATGTACCATTAAAATTTCTCACCTACATTGGGCCTTTATCTTTTATCTATCACCATATAAGGTTATTTATATAGAAAGCTGGCTAAAAATATCCTTCACAAATAAAAGTATAAGTATACCCTATAAGTGCACGTAATAGACCCCCTTTTTTATTCCTATTGTTCATAAAGGCATAAACAAGGGAAAAATATTCAAAAATATAAGAGTCTCATGATAGGCCAGGAGTGGTGGCTGATGCCTGTAATCCCAGCACTTTGGGAGGTTGAGGTGGGCGGATCACCTGAGGTCAGGAGTTTGAGACCAGCTTGACCAACATGGCAAAACCCTGTCTCTACTGAAAATACAAAATTAGCTGGGCATGGTGGTACATGCCTGTAATCCCAGCTACTTGGGAGGCTGAGGCAGAAGAATTGCTTGAACCCAGGAGGTGGAGGTTGCAATGAGCCCAGATGGCACTATTGCACTCCAGCCTGGGCAACAAGAGTGAAACTCTGTCTCAAAAAATAAAAAGAAAAAAAGAATCTCATGACAGTAGAAGTCTTGATCTGTGATCTTGGGGAAAGCTGTTTACATCAAGGATATCATCTCCTTTTATGGAGAAACTTTCCTGGTTAGTTTTACCTTGAGGGTTCCAATGGGTGTACAGTTCCAAGGGTGTGGAGGGATCTTTCTCAGTTGTGAGTTTATGAACCCAAGGTTCAAGGTTCCAAAGTTTTGTTGCAGTGTGAATGGCAAGGCCACTCTTTCTCTGATGTTCTCAGAAGATCTGATCTTCAGGCTCTAGATTGTGAAGGGGTTGGTCATCCCCAGTGAACCATTAAAAGCTTTCTTTACCTGGTGAAAATATACTGTGGGATGATAATTAACTGTGATAACATAAGACATGCATTGAAACTAACAATCAAATGAAATCTCTTTATAAATGTTTAAATGGGCCAGGCGCGGTGGCTCAAGCCTGTAATCCCAGCACTTTGGGAGGCCGAGACGGGCGGATCACGAGGTCAGGAGATCGAGACCATCCTGGCTAACACGGCGAAACCCCATCTCTACTAAAAAATACAAAAAACTAGCCGGGCGAAGTGGCGGGCACCTGTGGTCCCAGCTACTCGGGAGGCTGAGGCAGGAGATGGCATAAACCCGGGAGGCGGAGCTTGCAGTGAGCTGAGATCCGGCCACTGCACTCCAGCCTGGGCGACAGAGCCAGACTCAGTCTCAAAAAATAAATAAATAAATAAATAAATGTTTAAATGAACCATCAGGTAGCCAAATGTACATGAGGGTTTGATTGTCTTCCCAGGAATATGGAACCAAACACTGGTTTTATAGCATTTTCACAATTTATAAGTCACCACATCAATATATTCAATTTGGATCACTTTTTCTTTTCCTTAATGAGTCATGGAATGTAGAATCTTTAATAACAAAACCTCTAAGCACTCAGGAAGGGCAAGGTTGCTGTCCTGGTTCTCCATGAGTCTATGCTTGACACTGGACTTTATGGCCTCTTGAATACCAGTTGTTTCTCCAATTTAGGTGCATAGCACTGACAACTAATGGGTTACTATAGATAATTTGACTTGGACCATGGAGTTCAAATTGTATGTGTAAACAATTTCAGTATCACCTGGTTTAACATGAAAATTTGGCAAAGCATTTTCTTGGTATTTAATTAATTTTTTTGTTCTGCTTATGTTAGCAGTTTTATACAAGAAAATCTGGTTATTTCTGTGGTGTACAATAACTTAATAACCATAATTATGATTGACAACATATACTTAGACATATTATAATTGGTTTAAAAATAATAAGTGCTGAAATCAAATATTTTATTAGAAAGTAAAAAGTGATATGCCTTTTAGTTCATGTGACTTAAGTAATCTCTTGGAAATAAAGACAGTTTTTAAAGATTATTGGTATAAAAATATCTTTAAAAGTACAAACACTTGGCCTAAACTATGCAGGTCAGATATTAAGTTTGCTAAATGCTTTAAGGTCATAAACTGCGTCTTTGAGTTTTGAAAATTGTTCAATTTATTTTAGAGACATTAAATTCTAAATAAGGCCTGGGGATATATGGAATTAGCCATGCCCGCTAGCTATTCAAAGGAGGTTATAAAGAAAAGAGATTTTATATAAGAAAGGACCTTATATGGTAAACTCTTGTCCTAAAGTAAGATGGCTGGTTGTTTAAAAAGAGGGATGCTTAGGACAAGTCAGAAAGTTCAAACATGTTGTAGATGGTCTGTGTAAGCCGTGAAAAGATTTGTAAAAGAAAATTTATACATCAAAAGTGAAAGCTGCTAAGAATTACCATTACAACGTGGAATTGAGACTACTTAAAAAATAGGCTTACATGCAAGGTGTGTGAGGAGAATGAAATGTGTTTTTGGAAAGAGATTATAAGAAGGCATGGGAATATAAATTTTTGCCTAGTTTAGAGGGTTAAAGGATTGTTTAAAATTAAATAAAATAAAGCTAAATGTTTAAACAAGTTGTGGAAGATCTGTAAAAATTAACCTTGTAAACATAATTCTATGTGTGAAGATATTGACTAATTAAAGCTCTTTCATATGTAAATATAACATACATGATACATTTAAATACATAGACAGAAGATAAAAGGACTCATTTTCCAAGCCAGGAATTGAACCCTGAACCTAAGCTGCTATTGTGAAAAGAAAAAGCATGGCAGCATGGTTACAAGATCAAGTTCCCAAGTGTGTCCGGAATTGGTTCCTTCCAATGGGTTCTTGGTCTTGCTGACTTCAAGAATGAAGTCAGGGACCCTACCCTCGTGGTGAGTGTTACAGTTCTTAAAGATGGCGTGTCCAGCGTTTGTTCCTTCCAGTGGGTTCACAGTTTCACTGACTTCAGGAGCGAAGCCGCAGACCTTTGCAGTGAGTGTTACAGCTCTTAAAGGTGGCATGCCAGAGTTGTTTGTTCCTCCTGGCGGGTTCATGGTCTTGCTGACTTCAGGAGTGAAGCCGCAGACCTTCCCAGTGAGTGATTCAGCTCTTAAAGGTGGCGCGTCCGGAGTTGTTTGTTCCTCCCAGTGGGTTCGCAGTCTTGCTGACTTCAGGAGTGAAGCTGCAAACCTTCACAGTGAGTGTTACAGCTCATAAAGGTAGTGCGGACCCAAAGAGTGAGGAGCAGCGAGATTTATTGTGAAGAGGGAAAGAACAAAGCTTCCACAGCATGGAAAGGGACCCAAGAGGATTGCTGCTGCTGGCTCAGGTGGCCAGCTTTTACTCCCTTATTTGGCCCCACCCATGTCCTGCTGTTTGGTCCATTTTACAGAGCATTGATTGGTCCATTTTACAGAGTGCTGATTGGTGCGTTTTTACAGAGAGCTGATTGGTGCGTTTACAAACCTTTAGCTAGACAAAGAGTGCTGATTGGTGTGTTTACAATCCTTTAGCTAGACAGAAAAGTTCTCCAAGTCCCCACCCAACCCAGAAACCCAGCTGGCTTCACCTCTCAATCCTCCCTCTAAACAGGACACCCCAACTGCTGTTGGGAATTGGGCAATGACCGCTCTAGCTACTTCCTGCTGGATAGAGGCAAAGAAGGGGCCCTGCAGTTGTAGTGTCCTCCAGAGGGGAACTCTTTAGGCCAGTGAAAGGGTCAGCAGGTCAGTCCAGGGGTCCTTGGTAGAAGTTGTTAGTTGAGCTCATTTAGGGTTCCATTTGTAAGACCGTCTGTGGCTTGATGGCCTCAATTCTAGAGGAAGCAAATTTGACAAGGAGGTTTAAAAATACAGGGCCTGAAGGTGAGTAATAGCAAGATGGCTGCCACAGGACCTAGAAAGGGGAGAAGCCATGTTGCCCAACTCCAGAGGTTGGTATAAGAGTTTGAAAGGCATTGTCTGATTTCAGAAGCCTTTTCCTGTAAATGCTGGGCGCATCTTGTACTATCCTTGACTGGTTAGTGTAAAAGCAGTGCTCTTCCCCTAAGAAGGTGCAGAGTCCTCCTTTCTCAGCAGTGAGGAGGTCTAGGCCTCGGCGGTTTTGGAGAGTCGCTGCTGCCAAGGAGTCCTTTTGGGATTTAGAGTAAGGATAGATTTCGTTACTTCTTGCAAACTGTCTGAGAAACTCTTTGAGAGTGTGTGATAGTAGGATAATGAAGTAGATAAACTGGTTATTCCAGTTCCTGTAGCAGTAGCCATTCCAACCATATAAGTAGGGATATTAGCTGTACGGCTCTGCGTGCTGATGCTGACGGACTTGAGCTTTGAGGGGTACTGATAGGGTCTGATTTCCACAAGATTAGAAGTTAGGATAATATGTGTTTACACTGTTAACTTCTAGCAAACTTTACTTTTGTTGAAAACCTTTGCTATTAATAAGACCTCGTTCAGTCCATATTAACTTAGAATTGGTATAGATGGCTCCTTCCTGATTCTGTAAGTACTTTTAAGGTTTGGCTGAGTGCAAACAGCTTGAAAGTTTGAGCAGAGCAATTATAAGGCAATTTTCCTAACTCTGCTTCTACAAGAGTTTCCTTATGATTTACTGAATACCTATTGTGTCTTTTTTCCTTAATCGCCTGGGAGGAACCATCTATAGGCCTGTCCTGAAGGGAGCTCCTCCTAGATCTGGTCAGACCTTTGTATGGTAAATAATTAAGATTTAGATCCCCTGTTAGGAAACCTGCTGGGTTAAGGATTTTTGATAGGAAGGCTATGGGTTTTCAGTAGCCTCAGTACTTTCGGGCTACCACCTTGTTTACACTGACAAGGTGGTATTGGAGTATTATAGGGTTACAGAAAAGACCTTCAATTATCAATTATACATTTTAAATTTACCCTGGCTTTTAAAGAAATAGGGTACACTGTTTTTTCTTTACTACTTCTATCTCTTTCTCTTTGATTTCTTCTTTGTCTCTCTCTTTCTGACTCCTTCTTTGTCTCTTCCACTCTCTATTTGACTTTATGTGTCTCTCTTTCTCTTTCTCTGACTCCCTCTTTGTCTCCATCTCTTCCTCTCTCTGTCTCTTTGGCTTTCTATCTCTTTCTCTCTTTCCTTTTTGCTGGTCTTTCCCTGCCTCTGCCAGCTGTTTATGCTGCTGTTCTCCCCTCTCCTTCCCCTTTTGATGGCTTTGGCAGTGTAACAGTGCCATCTCCTTGGGTTTTGGCACTGTGTGCAATAACTCCATGGTTTCCTTGTGGTATTTAATGGGGATTCCCCCAGAGGTTAGGAACTCCCTTTCTTTCCATATTGCAGCATGGGCATGTAGGATTAGATAAGTATACTTGCTATCTGTATGCACATTTATTATTTTTCCCTTTCCCAGTTCTAAGGCTCAGGTAAGTGCCACTAGTTCTCCTAACTGGGTGCTGGTCCCTGGAGGAAGAGGCTTACTTTCAAGTACGGTTACATCACTAACTATGGCATAACCACCCTTCATATCCCATTCTTCACATTCTTCCATCGGTATATAGGTGAAGGTCAGTATTAGCTAAGGGGACTTCTAAGAGATCATCTCGGGTGGCATAAGTCTGGACTATAATTTGTTGGCAGTCATGCTCAATTGGTTCCCCATCCTCTGGGAGAAAGTGGCAGGGTTAAGGGACATGCACATATGTATTTGAAGCACCGATCCCTCAAGGAGTAGCACCTGGAATCTAAGTAGGCTGTTGTCCAATAGCCATAAACTTCCTTTGGCACCTAGTATGCCATTTACATCATGAGTAGTCCAGACAGTGAGAGCCTTTCCTTGTATTATTTAGATATTCTCTGACACTAAGAGGGCCACCACCGCAACTACCTGTAAACAGTGAGGCCAGGCTTCTGCTACTACATCAATTTCCTTACTTCGGTATGCCACTGATTGTGGGTTATCCCACAAGTCTGAGTAAGGACTCCAAGAGCTATCCCGGCTCTCTCTGTGACATATAGAGAGAAGTTTTGTCCTGTGGGAAGGCTTAAAGCTGGAGCCTGTATTAGGGCCTGCTTTAAGGTTTTGAAGGCTGTTTCTGTCCCTGGTTCCCATTCTACTAGATGAGTATTTGCCCTCTGGGTCTCCTTGATTAGAGAGGGCCCTGGCTATCTCACTGTATCCAGGGATACGTAGTCAGCAAAAGCCGGTGATTCCAAGGAACCCCTGCAACTGTTTTAATGTCTTAGGGCGAGGATAAGCCAGTATAGGCTGTATTCATTCCTTGCTGAGGGCCCTGGTTCCTCTGGCTAAGATTAGGCTTAGATATTTGACCTGCTGTAGGCAAAGCTGGGCCTTCGACCTAGATGCCTTGTACCCTTGATTAGCTAGAAAGTTCAAGAGATCTAGAGTAGCCTGCTGGCAAGAGACTTCCAAACTGGTAGGCAAAATAAATCGTCCACATACTGAAGGACCAGAGTGCCTGGACTTGAGAAGTAGCCTAGATCTTGGGCCAGTGCCTGACCAAACAGGTGATGGTTATCCCTAAACCCCTGGGGCAAGACCGTCCACATAAGTTGGGACATGTGGTCTGTGGGATCCTCAAAGGCAAAGAGAAACTGGGAGTCAGAGTGCAGGAGAATACAGAAGAAGGCATCCTTGAGGCCCAGAACAGTGAATCATTCTGCTTCCTCTGGTATTTGAGAGAGTGGGGTATAGGGGTTGGGTACAACTGGATATAGAGGAATTACTCCCTCATTGATGAGTCTAAGATCTTGCTCTAGTCTCCACTGACTGTTGGTTTTTGTGCTCCTAGAATTGCGGTGTTGCAGGGACTGCCGCATTTCCTTACTAAGCCTTGAGCTTTTAAATGTTCAACAATATCCTGTAATCCTTTATGAGCTTCAGGCCTTAAGGAATATTGCCTTTGATAAGGAAAAGTAGTGGGATCTTTTAGCCTTATTTGGACTGGGGTTGGGGGGGCATTTTTTGCTTTCCAAATTGTCCTTCCAATACCCAGACTTCAGGGTTGATTCCCTCTTTGAGTAGGGGACAACAAATGGGTAACTTCTTTGCCATATTCATGTAGATAGTAGCTCCAGCTTTGGCTAATGTGTCCCTCCCTAATAAGGGTGTGGGACTTTCAGGCATGACAAGAAAGGCATGTGAAAAGAGCAAAGTCTCCCAGTTACAACTGAGGAGGTGGGAGAAATACCTGGTTACAGGCTGTCCCAGGATTCCTCGGATGGTAACAGACCTTGAGGACAGTCGTCCAGGACAGGAGATTAACACTGAGAAGGCTGCGCCAGTGTTCAGGAGGAAGTCAATTTCCTGGTCCTCAATGGTTAAACGTACCCGGGGCTCAGTGAGGGTGATGACATGAGCTGGCGGTTGTCCCAGGCACCCTCAGTCCTGTTGTTGGACCATCTGGTTGGGGGCTTCTGGCCCAGAGAAACTTTGTCCTCTGGGGCAGTGCACCTTCCAGTGATTGCCTCAGCATGGTGGACATGGGCGAAGGGGCAGATTGTTTCTTGTTGGACAATCTTTTTTAAGGTGTCCTTGCAAACCACACTGGTAACAAGCCCTACCAGGTGATTGGCCTGCTCCATTTTCTGTCCTCTCTGAGCCACCAAGGTTTGTTTGTCTGAGGGCCATGACTAAGGCCACGGCCTTTCTCTGATCTCGCTTTTCCTTTCGGCCTGTTCCTCTTGGTCGCTATTATAGAACACCAAGGTTGCCCAGTTTAATAATGCCTCCAGACTTTGTTCAGGGCCCAGGGCTCGCTTTTGGAGCTTTCTCTTGATATCTGTGGCTGACTGGATAATAAACGTATCTTTTAGGATCAATTGACCCTCAAGGGAGTCGAGTGACAGGGGAGTATATTTTCTTTTTTTGAGACAGAGTCTTGCTCTGTCCCCCAGGCTGGAGTGCAGTGGCATGATCTCGGCTCACTGCAAGCTCTGCCTCCCAGGTTCACGCCATTCTCCTGCCTCAGCCTCCTGAGTAGCTGGGACCACAGGCGCCCACCACCGCGCCCGGCTAATTTTTTGTATTTTTAGTAGAGATGGGGTTTCACCATGGTCTTGATCTCCTGACCTTGTGATCTGCCTGCCTCGGCCTCCCAAAGTGCTGGGATTACAGGTGTGAGCCACCGTGCCAGCCGGGAGTATATTTTCTTAAGGCCTCCCATAGCCGCTTGAGGAAGGCAGAAGGATTTTCTTCCTTTCCCTGAGTTATGGTAGACATCATTGAATAATTCATGGGCTTTTTCCTAATTATCCTTAGTCCTTCCAGAACACAGGTCAACAGATGTTTGAGACTCCAGTCCCCATGATCTGAGTCAAGGTCCCAGTGGGGATCCATACTGGGGACGACTTGCTGACTGGTAGGGAATTTGTCCCTTTCTTCAGCTGTCATTCTATCATTTACTTGACTAAGACACCAGGTATCTCCAAATTCTCAGGCTGCAGCTAAAGCCGCATTCTTTTCATTAAAGGCCAGGGTTTGATCTAACAACAGCATGACATCTCTCCAAGTGAGATCGAAAGTTTGCCCTAGACCCTATAGGACATCTATGTACCTATCAGGATAATCTGAAAACTTCCCCAGGTCTGCCTTGATCTGCTTTAAATCAGAGAAGGAGAAAGGGACATGTACCCAGGTTGGGCCAAATTCCCCTCCCCCTACAGTTTGAAGGGGACATAACTGATAGCATGGGGGTTTTTGTGGTCCCTTGGAGATTTTTTGCTTATTTCCTTCTGGGTGTGGGAGATTAGAGGCTTATCATTAATAGGAAGGGGAGCTATAGGGAGGCTAGGATATGGGGGTAAGCTGGGAAGTCCTCCTGTGGGATGTAAATCGCAAGCTTTGCATAGCTGTGAATTCTCCTTCAATGAAAAGAAAACCTGGACATGAGGTATTTCACTCCATTTGCCTTCCCTCTTACAGAAAAGGTCAAGCTGCAGGATAGTATTGTAATTTACACTTCCCTCAGGTGGCCATTTTTCCTCATCAGAGAGAGAATATTGGGGCCAAGCTGTAGTGCAGAAAAAAACGAGCCACCTCTTTTTCAGGGTTTGCGGGTCAAATTGGTCCCAATGGCTTAGGATGCATTTCAAGGGTGAGCCTGTTGATGTCCGAGTGTTTCCCGTCTGAAAGACAAACTGCCCATGGTTTTGGTTTGTTTCTTTCTCCCCCTGCCCAAGAACCCACAATGGTCCCTGGACCCTGCTGATTGGAATAGTTGCGCTCGACAACACAGCAGCAGAAACACCACTTGCCCAAGAACCCACAACGGTCCCTGGATCCTGCTGATTGGAATAGTTGTGCTCAGCGACGCAGCAGAAGAAACACTAGTTTTCCTCCTAGACCACAAGGAGGACCAAGGAATGTCAGATTTAGTGGCCCTTACCAATGCTTTCTTGAAAACCTGCACCTTTGCCTGTCCTAGTCCACAAAGAGGACAGAGAAAAATCGGATTTAGTGGCCCTTACTGATGCATTCTCGAAAACCTGTTAGAGTCCTAAGCATTCTCCTGTTAGTACTGGGACTTTACCTATGTCCTATAAAGATGTTATGCCCCAAAAATGAAGTGGAGGGCCCCATACCCTGAGGGAGGGAAGGGATCTCCAGGGTTCCAACTTTGGAGTGACGCCTTTTGTCCTTGCTTATATGAATAGGAAGGATATCATTTCTGAAGCTCCCCACATCCTAGCTTCCGGAATAGCTTTTGTTAGGCCTGCTAGGCTGAGGAAGGATCCTAAAATTCCAGATAAGGTAGTCTCCAGCCCCGACAGGGCTTTGGGCAAAAATTATGTCTTTCTGATTAGTGGGCCCATGTGCCTAAAGAAGGTAACAGAGTCCTGAAGTTTATACTAGAAATCATTCTTATAGGAGAAACTAGAAAAGCACCAGAGACAGGGAGTGGTTTGTAGAAGCAGGACTAGCCTCAGAGAAGAGAGGCAAGAGGAAGTTTGTCAGACATAGGTTAGGACCCGGAGACAAGGGTCAGGATAGATAGGATAGATGGGCAAGTCTCGCTTGGGCGCCATGACTTTGAGAGTTTGCTCATGGCTGCAGGGTCAACCAACTTGTTGTCAGGACCCTGGAGCTGAATGGCTTTCCTCTCTGTCAACCCTCGGCTCAGCCCAGAAGTACAGGAAAAGTGGAAGCAGGCAAACCAACACTCCCAATTCTGAAGAGTCGGGCGTTGTTAGAGAGCCCTTTCCCAGAAAGCCTGACACCTGTGTCTTTAATCTGGCGGCCGCGCTAGTCACTTGCAACTAACTGGCCAATAAGTGCCCGGTATTTCCCTCCCAAATTCTAAGGAAAAATAGGACAGAATAGCAAGCGAAAGGGGTCTGATGGTACTCACTATTTGGCAATAGGCGGTAGTCTCTGGGTCGCCAAAATGTGTCCGGAATTGGTTCCTTCCAGTGGGTTCTTGGTCTCGCCAACTTCAAGAATGAAGCTGCGGACCCTCACAGTGAGTGTTACAGTTCTTAAAGATGGTGTGTCCGGAGTTTTTTCCTTCAGATGTTCAGATCCCTCCGGAGCTTCTTCCTTCCAGTGGGTTCGTGGTCTCGCTGACTTCAGGAGTGAAGCTGCAGACCTTTACAATGAGTGCTACAGCTCTTAAAGGTGGCATGATCCGAGTTGTTTGTTCCTCCTGGTGGGTTCGTGGTCTCACTGACTTCAGGAGTGAAGCCACAGACATTCGCAGTGAGTGTTACAGTTCATAAAGGTAGTGCAAACCCAGAGAGTGAGCAGCAGCAAGCTATAGTGTGAAGAGGGAAAGAACAAAGCTTCCAGAGTAGGCAAGGGGACCCAAGCGGGTTGCCCTTGCTGGCTCCCTGGCCGGTTTTTAGTCCCTTATTTGGCCCCACCCATGTACTGCTGATTGGTCCATTTTACAGAGCACTGATTGGTCCATTTTACAGAGTACTGATTGGTCCATTTTTACAGAGTGCTGATTGGTGTGTTTACAAACCTTTAGCTAGACACAGAGCGCTGATTGCTGTGTTTACAATCCTTTAGCCAGAGAGAAAAGTTCTCCAAGTCCCCCCCCAGACCCAGAAGCCCAGCGGGCTTCACCTCTCACAAGGAGATACAAGACAAGAGGGAAACCTCATCCAGTTTTTTTTTTTTCAGAGACCTGCAGCAAAGTTTGTAACTGACCAGTTTGCTGGGCCATCTTGAAAAGCAGGCTTACAGGTTTCCTAAGCCTGTGTTCTGTCCTAAGTTACCCCCTCCATTAAAGAACACAGAAAGACATACAAAGCACACTAGATTCACTACAGCTTAAGATTAGCCTCACGAATCCTTCATTCTACTAATCAAAACTTTACGGAGGAGATAAACGGTGATTTTTACTATTCATTCAACTGATTTGCACAGAGAAAGAGGACAGAAGTCTGAGTGGTAAGAAATTCTTACCCTTTTGCCAGCATGCCAGGCTTCTGGATTCCTCAGAGATGCTGGAGGAATCTGTATATTTCAGTAGGATGGGCAGGGAAGGCCTCCTTAAGAAGGCAATATTTGAGCAAAGATCTGAAGTAGACGAAGAAGGCATTTGGATATCTGGTGAAAGAGCTTTTCCAGGTATTTAACAAGTAATTTCTTAACTTATTCTACGTTTTATTTTTTGTTTTTGAGACACGGTATCTCTCACTCTGTCGCCCAAGCTGGAGTGCAGTGGCATGATCTCTGCTCACTGCAACTTCTACCTCTTAAGATTCCAGCGATTCTCCTGCCTCCACCTCCTGAGGAGCTGGGATTACAGGTGTGCACCACCACACCCAGCTAAGTTTTGTATTTTTAATAGAGGGGTTTCACATGTTAGCCCGGCTGGTCTCGAATACATGAGCTCAAGTGATCCACCTGCTTAGGCCTCCAAAAGTCCTGGGATTACAGGCATGAGCCACAGCACCCGGATAAGCTTTACGTGTATGTATTCTTTAATCAAATATCTATTGTATATGACATTAACTGCAGGTATAAGGAGATAAGACAAAATTACGGATGTTTATTGAGTGTCTGCCATGTACCAGGCACTGTGCTAAGTTTATGAATGAGGTTTGGTATCTTGACTAAGATTTACAACTTAGTGCAAGAGGCAAGGTGTAGACATACACTTCCTGCAGTTGGAACGCAGCAGTTCTTATGAGGAGGAAGAGTTGGTTTGAAGTTTCACCACCAGAAGTTTATATGCACCTGACCTACCTGAAGTCTACACCTCACTTTCTAGATGAATTAACGTATAAAGGGTGCTCCCCACTCTAACAGAGGGGAAGCCAGCAAGTTAATGCCTGATCACACCGTTTATACAGCACTGTGGTTAACAATCTGTCTTCCCTAAGTAACTCATTTAACCTTCGTAACAATAAGAAGCAGTTGTTCTAAGAAGCCTTTGTGTCTTTCTCTGAGATGGAGAAAGGCGCAGAAGGCTGAGTAGAATGACAAGGCAGTCATTATGGTAGAGTTGGACCTAAATTTAAGGTAACAGTCTTCAAGCACAGTGCATTTCACACCGCAATACAGCTGTTATGAACATTTGCTGAAATAAAACAGCTTGATATTCTCCTGACTCAGTCCTCTCTCACTGACACGACAGAGAGTTGGGTTGAGGTCCGGGCGGATTTAGACCCCCCCACCCCGCGCACCAGTAAAGACACATAAGGAATCCGCCTTCCAGAAGGACGGGGGAGAATTCTGGGTGTGCGCGGCCAGGGAGCGCGCGCGTGCGCGGCAGCTGCCGCTGCTGAATGGCTGAGAGGTGCACTGGGGCGGCAAGCTGGGCTCGGAGTGCAGCGGGGTCAGGATGGACGAGGACGTGTTGCACCCTGAAGAGCCTCATCATCCGCGAGAGTGGGGTGGGCAAGTACAGGTGAGGCGGGCGTACGGGCCGTGATGAGGGTGGCTGGGCTCTTTCTGCCTACGTGGCCGCTGTCTCTTGGGCCGCGATGGGAAAACCTTTAACCGCTGCAAGCGTCCACGATGGCGGCCGGGCTGGGGTCGGCCCCGCTCGCGCCCTCCTCGGCCTCTGGGCCGCGCTTTCCCGCGGCTTCTCCTCCCCTCGCCCCACCCGCGCCTGCCTGGTTCCCGGCCTTTGCCAGGCCCAAGTTCTCTGGGTCGCTCTCCCTCCTGTGGCGCCGAGAAAACACCATTCCAAGGGCCGCCGCTCCGCCGGCCGGTTTGCTGCGCGGAGCTCAGGGCGCGGCGGGCTGGTTTGGGCCCGAATCTGGCCGGGGGGCGCCTCGCCTCGAGCTCTTCGGGGTTCAGGTTGCCTGTCACCCCGAGACCCGGGAGACATAACTTTCCCACTTGAGGGTTTCTGTGGGGCCTTCTCTAAATACATAATGTCCTCGGGAAGTTTCGTGACGCCTTAGGTCCCATTCCTGGCCTGTTTGGGCGCAGCCTAATGTCGCTTCTTTTACTTTTTTATTAGTCGGCTGTGGAAGAACTCCTGGATCTTGTGACTGCTGGAAAATTTCGCTTTAGTGTAAGTGGTCCACAGCTGAAGCAGTCGGACCACCTTTGAAAATAAAATGTAATTGTTATTTCTCATTTTGCCACATCCTGTGGAGACAAAAGATTAGTGTTGTCTTTTCATTTTTGACTTTTTTCCTTGGGGAAAATAATATTGACAGTGGAGTTGAGTATAAGGTAAGACATGGATCTAGGTGGATGTTGCTAGAGGGTTGTGATTTCATCCAGGTCTTGGAACAGAGTTCTCCAGGTGAAGTCATTCTTGCCGTCTGATTATGAGTAGGTTATGTTCAAGGCCGTCCTGATCCTTAAACCACATTTAGACTCCAGGAGCTGTAATCAGTTTCATATTTTAGCTATAGCTTCTGATACACATATCTTTTTTTTTTTTTTTTTTTTTTTGAGACTGAGTCTTGCTCTGTTGCCCAGGCTGGAGTGCTGTAGCGAGATCTCACCTCACCGCAACCTCCGGCTCCTGGGGTCAAGCGATTCTCCTTCCTCAGCCTCCTGAGTAGCTGGGATTACAAGTGTGTGTCACCACGCCCAGTTAATTTTTGTGTTTTTAGTAGAGACAGGGTTTCACCATGTTGGCCAGGCTGGTCTCGAACTCCTGACCTCTAGTAATCCACCCGCCTCAGCCTCCCAAAGTGCTGGGACTACAGGCATGAGCCACCGCCCCTGGCTGATACATATCTTTCAAATAACTTGTTATTCATGTAAGATTTTACAAATTGAGGTATCCTTATACAAAATAGAATGAAAGCTTTCCTCATGTACCATAAAATTACAAAGTTTTATACCTATGTAACCAGCACGTTCTGCACATGTATCCCAGAACTTAAAGTATAAATAAATAAATAAGATTACAAAGTTTTACTTTTTTAGCTACTTCAGGATTTTAAAGCTTACTATGTAATAGATTCTGAAATTTTTTGTATTTTTAAAGTTTGACAATACATTTTTCCAGTACTCCTCACTTAATGTACTCTATGTCTACTATAGTCAGAGGGATTTGCACATACCAAGGAATAGAATAATGAAACACTATGGGTAAGCAAACCAGTATGATTTGTGTGTATGTGTGTAAAACGGATGAATAAAATTATTTACATGATCATCTGTTATTGCACATACATATTTGAGGGTTAAAAAGTTAATGTAATAAAAATTGCCTTAATAGGAATTTCATAACCTTGTGATCTTTCTTTTTCATTTCTCTCTTTTTTCCTTGACATATGGTTCTCATTTAAGTTCAGACGTATGAAATTGGCATTTTTGAAGTCACGAATGGTTGGTTGTCATTTCATGTAGTTCAACCCAATACATGAAATTGGGTTGAAATTGGTTAGCACTTTATGTAAATGTATTGCATGGGTGACAAGTTAGGGTGGTTAAAATTTTCTGGAAAGTTAACTAGAGTATATAAATGAGTTTGGTTCCCCGTCCCCCCTGCGCCACCGCTTTTTTTTTTTTTTTTTTTTTTGAGATAGGGTCTTGTTCTGTCACCTGCTGGAGTGCAGTGGTGTGATCACAGCTCACTGTAGCCTTGACTTCCCGGGCTCAATCGATCCTGCCACCTCAGCCTCCTGAGTAGCTGGGACTATAGGGACGAATCACCATTCCTGGCTAGGGTTTTTTATAGAGACACGTTCTTGCTGTGTTGCCTAGGGTGATCTCGAACTCCTGAGCTCAACGGATCTTCCTGCCCTCAATGGATCCTTGCAAAATGCTGGGATCATAGGCATAAGCCACCATACCCGGCTCTACTTTAAAAAATTTTTTTTGTAGATGGGATTTCCCTATGTTGCCCAAGCTATTCTGAAACTCATGGGCTCATGCCATCCTCCAGCCTTGGCCTCTCAAGAGTGCTGGGATTACAGGCATGAGCCATGGCACTCAGCTGAGAGTCCCTTTTTAGAATAAGTTCTGTTAAATGGGTTTATCAGTCTCTCTAGTTCACTCCCCAGAAACAAATTGTATTTGGGCCTGATCTTTTTTAAACTTTTCCCTTATTGCATAGTGGTGGATTATCAATTGCTCACTGCAAAATTTTGACACTTTACCTCTTTTGTGAAAGGATTGCATTTAGTGAGAAAGTTGTCTTATTTGGCTAGATATACATTATTGTCCTATGTGATATGCTATGGAAAAGAACCTTAAACACGTAATCACCTTTCTGGATAAGAATAACTCCACTAAAATAGAAGTCTATATTTAAAGTGAGTGAGTACAGAAACGTTTGTCATGGATGTGATCTTAAAGGGTTGTTTTTACCAAGTTTGTTCTGTTTCTTTACAGAGCTGGAACTAGTGGAAGTGAAATAGCACTCATGTTGTTGGGGAATTATTGTACGATGAAGGATGTCTTTAAGCCAAAGTAGTGGATTACTTTCTAGTTTATTTCTTGGTGTTGGAGTCCAAAGGGTATATGGTAGTAATCAGGAGATCAGGATTATGAAACTGGGGCTGCCACTTGTGTGGCCTTATGTGTGATACTGGAATGCTCTAGGCCTTCATTTCAAAAGTGAGGGGGTTGGAATAGATACCTTTCACACCCTATCTAGTGTTGACTGTGTAAGACTCCAATTCTGTGGCTAGACCTGGTGAGGTAGAGGTAGCAGAGTGTATCAAGAACTGGAAGGGATTAAAGAGGCCTGTTACGTACATTGCTGTCCCTCCTATGCTCCTAGCCTTGCCATTCATTTTGGTGAATTTCATTTGTAGATAAAGAAATGCAGACTAGTTATAATCACATTCTGTTTGTTTTAAATTTGGTCTTACCTAAGTGCCATGGTGGTAGTTACTCCTTCCATCTCTACCTCTGCATGGAAAGCATTTTGCTCCTTTAACTTTGAAATATGAAGGTGTAAATATACAATACTGTAAGAATGGTGCTTCTGCCAAGTGCAGTGGCTCATTCTGTAATCCTAGCTACTCAGGAGGCTGAGGAAGGAGGATCACTTGAGTCCAGGAGTTCGAGACCAGCTTGGGCAACATAGCAAGGCCATGCCTCTAAAAAACTGAAAAATAAAAAAAATTAGTCAGCCATGGTGATGCTAACCTGTCATGCCAGTTACTTGGGGGGCTAAGGTGGGAGGATTAGTGAGCTAAGATTGTACCACCACATTCCAGCCTGGGTGACAGAGTGAGACTCTGTCTCTTAAAAAAAAAAGGGTGCTTCTTAATCATTTTGAGATTGCCAGTTCCTTTCAAAATCTAATACAGAAATGGACTCTCTGCCCCTTTCAAAGTCTAATAAATAGAGAAATGGACTCTGCCTAGAAAAATGCACACATAGAATTTAGAATACATTTTGGGCTACCAGGGTACCCCTTGCTAAGATCTGATGTATACCCAGAGCCTGTATTAAAATGTGTTACTTCACACCATACCACCAATTTCCTGCCTCTCCTGACAAAGTACCATTAATGACGATGGCGGTTGTTAAGGATTAGCAACCATGAGAGAAAAACCTCTGGCTTTTTGTCTGTACATTGCCATATGTTCAATAAGTAATACCCAATATCATTATTACTTGTATTATTATTATAATATTATTATTACAACTATTCTACAACGTTATATTAACGTAGGTTTTTGTAGTAATCTTTTCTGTGGTGACCGCATATCTTTTCTATTTTTAAGTTATGGGTAACTGAGTATTGGGAGAAAAGAAATTTTTTATAGGTTTCATTTTAGAGTCTTATTAGTGCTGTCACCTAACTTATGTTCGAAGTAAGTAAATATAGTTAAGATGTTAAATAGAGAATTACAGAATTTGACTCTCCTGTTGTACTTTGATTCTGTGGTGCTCGTTTTATGGTAAACACAGGAAAACCAAGTAAGGTAGAGTTAATCCTTCAAATATAATTAATGACACTGGGTTTGGAAACTACCAGGAAGCCATTATGTTTTGCGAAATACTCTGTGGACAAAACATATCGCTAGCAGCAGTAATCACAACCTTATGAATATTACAGTCTAATTAGAAATTAGAATATTAGAAATATAAGATTTTTCTATAATTTTAGACATCTGATGACTGTTTCTTTGATATTATTAATAAAAACAGATCAACAGAACAGACTGTAGAAGTTAACGAGGCAAGATTGAATGATTTTAAAATTTAGGGCTTTAACATTAGGTTTTATTTTTGAGGAGCTTCTGATTGACACTTCTGCTTCATAGTAAGTAAAATAATTCTGGAAGATGGAAAATCTTAGAGTACCCTTCTAATCTGGTGTCTTTTGCTTTTATCCTTCCTTTCTAGTTTCTTACCATTTCCTAGGTTTAGTCCTTTGTTCTCTCCCGCCATAACCATGGCAGTTGACTTCTGTTGATTGTTCTTCCATTTTTTGTTGGCATTAACTTTTCAAAACAAAGAGTACTTCTTGTCATAACTTTCTTTAAAAGCCTTCAGTAGCTTCCAGTTGCCTACTTGTTTTTATAAACCCTACCTGGTGTTTGCCTGAGTATACCTACTCTGTCCTGTGATCTTTTTTTTTACCTTTTTACTGTATCTTTTCTTCCCACTTAGGCAGTAGCCATACTGCATGTTACAGAATGCTAGGCTTTGATATCTTTCTGTTTGTGCTTGAATTTAAAGTGGATTACAGGTCAGATTTTTTAAGTTACTTTGTTTCATTCCAAGAAACTTTATTTTTTCCCTTTTCATCCATGTCAATTAAAGTGTGACATGTTGCTAGTATCATTTTCTCAGGACATCAGAACAGTTAAAAAGAACAACAAAAAATCCTCACCTTTTGAACTTGGGGGATTGTGTAGGAGAGTATGGGGAATATATTTAATAGTAAACTACTTTGCTCTTGGCAGTTTTTTGTTTTTTGTTTTTTTTTTGAGACAGAGTCTCGCTCTGTTGTCCAGGCTGGAGAGCAATGGCGCGATCTCGGCTCACTGCAGCCTCCGCCTCCCGGGTCCACGCCATTCTCCTGCCTCAGCCTCCCGAGTAGCTGGGACTACAGGTGCCCGCCACCATGCCTGGCTAATTTTTTTGTATATTTAGTAGAGACGGGGTTTCACCATGTTCGCCAGGATGGTCTCGATCTCCTGACCTTGTGGTCTGCCCGCCTCGGCCTCCCAAAGTGCTGGGATTACCGGTGTGAGCCACCGTGCCTGGCCGCTCTTGGCAGTTTTTAAATTGCCTTTCTAGTAATTTAATTCTTCTCTGTATGCTTGCTCTGAGGCAGTATTCCTAGGAGCAGGCCTCCATCAGTTATTTTTATTTGCATTTAATAAATTATGATGAGATATAATAATCATGAACACACTTATCATATGATTAGAAAGAAAAATTCTAATTCCTAACCTGTCTTTTTAATATCTCTTTCAGCCTGCTCTTGAGGTTCACAGATGACACCTTTGATCCAGAACTTGCAGCAACAATAGGTAAGCCTGTGTTTAAAAATTCAATAGAAATGTCTAATATTTTGTTGCTTTTGGGCTTTTTTATCTAAATTCTTCTACCTTCCTCTTACCACCCCACCACCTCCATGTCTGTTGACATTTTATTTGTCCTTCAAGATTTAACTTTGGTATCATTAAATCTCTGAGGCCTTTCTAGATCTTACCAAGAGAAAATAATTTCCTTATCTGTTGTCTCATGAGACTTTATTAAAACTACTGATATTATGGTTATCTGTACACACATTTCTTTCCTGTATTATGGATTGTCTTTTATTTTGCAATATACAACAGTTATTTGAGTACTTACTGTATGCCATGCACTGTTACTAAGAGGTGGGGTTATAATATTGAATAACATAAAATTGGTGTCTGTCTTCATGTACCTAACAGTAGAGTACGTTAATTTTGTATGTTCAGCATTTGCTACAGTGTTTGACATGTATTCTGATCTTTGCATATGTATTGATATTAGTTATTAAGGACTGTTAGGAGCAGTGATACTTAAATGCCTTTTAGACATAAAATTTAGATGGCCTGAAAGTGGTTAGTAACACTAACTTATAAGAGTATATGAGAAGATAGAGGTAAGTATTTTGGTATCATGTGTTTAGACCGCAGACAAGAATGTAAAGGAGTGAAAAGACCACTTGGAATAGTTGAAAGGTAGCTGAGCTGAGTCAGAGCTAGGTAATAGTCTTGGCTTTGCCTTGAATTAGGTGTAATCTCGACTTACTAACGTCATCTGTAAATTGGGAGGTTTTGGGGAGACAATACTTTTTTTCCCTGAGCTTTGAAATTTGATGATCTGATGAGATTATAGTAAAGATGATCCTGGCAGTATTATTAGGGAAAACAAATAGTTTATCTTAACTGCCTTTATTTGTTTACATTTATTGTATGTCTATTTTTTTCAGACTCATATATTTCTAAAAATAGGAGAAATAATTCTTGTGTATCCTACTAAATTACTCCATCCAAATGTTAATATTTGTCACATTTGCTTTATCATTCTCTACATACACACACAGTATTCTTTTAAAAAACTGCATTGGCTGTTTTTCTGATTTCTTTTTTAAAATGAATTATTTTGAGAGTAGGCTTGCAGACATGATGTCTTTAATGTCTACATCATATATTTCTTAAATCAACATGGATACAACGCTATTGTCTATGCACAGATTTTGTCAGTTGTCCCATTAATGTCCTATATAGCAAAAAAAAATAATTTATTTGGGGTTTGGGATCATACATGGAATTTAGTTATTTCTCTTCAGTCTCTCTCTTTTTTTTTTTTTTTTTTGAGTTGGAGTCTTGCCCTGTCGCTCAGGCTGGAGTACAATGGTGCGATCTCAGCTCACTGTGACCTCTGCCTCCCAGGTTCAAGTGATTCTCCTGCCTCAGCCTCCCAAGTAGCTGGGATTACAGGCATGTGCCACTGCGCCCGGCTAATTTTTGTATTTTTAGTAGAGACTGGGTATCACCATGTTGGCCAGGCTGGTCTCGAACTCCTGACCTCAGGTGATTCGCCTGCCTCGGCCTCCCAAAGTGCTGGGATTATAGGCATGAGGCACTGCGCCTGGCCACTCTTCAGTTTCTTTTAATCTGAACGGTTCTTCAGTCTTTGTCTTTCCAGGGCCTTGATATTTTTGAAGAGTAAATAATTATTTTGTAGAATGCCCTTTAATTTACATATATCCAGAGTGTCCTTATGGTTGGATTCAGGTTATGCACTTTTGGCAGGAATTCCACAGAAGTGTTTCTCAAGCACAGTGTCGGGAGGCACATGGTGTCTGTTTGTCCCATTTACTGGTGGTGGGACTTTGGTTACTATTGGGTGATATATGCCAACTTTTTCCTCTGAAGTTATTATTTTTCCCCTTGTAATGAATATATTTCTTTTGGAGAGATACATTGAAACTATATTAGATGTACTCCTTTTCATCATATTTTTTGTCCTCTTATTTTAGCATCCATTGATACTTCTTGCCTGTGACAAGCAAAAAGGACAATGTATGATCTTGCCATTCTAACTGTGGTGGTTATCAAATGATGATATTTTCAAATGCGATCACTCTGTCTACTTACCTTATTTGAAATTCTGTTAGGAAGAGCTCTTTTGTTTTATTTTTAAATTTGAGACAGTCTCACCCTGTCACTCAGGTTGAAGTGCAGTGGCATCATCTAGGCTCACTGCAGCCTCCACCTCCCCGGTTCAAACAGTTCTCCCACCTCAGCCTCCAGGGTAGCTGGGACTACAGACATGTGCTACCACTAATTTTTGTATTTTCAGTAGAGGTGGGGTTTCACCATGCTGGCCAGGCTGGTCTCGAACTCCTGGCTTCAAGTCATCTGCGCACCCCGACGTCCCAGAGTGCTGGGATTACAGGTGTGAGTCACTGCGCCCAGCCAAGAGCTCCTTTTTGTTTTTTTTTTTTTTGCGAATTCAGATTTTGTATATTCAGGAGTTTTATTTAAACTTTGAATCTGAAAGAAACTTTAGGAGGAACTCATAGATTTGTGGGAAGAAGCAAATCTACATTATTTTCTCTCTTCTAAAATCACAATCCATGTATTTTGATCTTTTACTGAATTTTAACATATCGTTTCATCACTAACATAAAGTGTTTCAATAGTGTTTGTAACTCACACACAAATACTGGAAATAAAAGTTACTTACCTGAGTCCATTTTTGTGGCAGGCAGTTCACTTTACATCGCTTTCCAGACAACTGGAATTTGAGGCAACGTCTATGACAGTGATCCCTTTGTTTTCACCTGGCGTGTGTTCTCATCAGACTGCTTGCCGTCACATCGTGCTTCAGGTAAAAAGCTTTTATGAGTTTTTAAATCTCTTTGTGAAAAATATTTTATTGTGGTAAAATATGTATGACATAAAATATGCTATTATAACAACCCTTAAATGTATAATTTGGTGGCATTAATTACATCCATACTGTCATGCAGCCATCACAACTGTCTGTTCCCAAGTATTTTTCATCACCCCAAATAGGAACCCTGTTATCATTCTGCAGTAACTCCCCATCACCACCAGCCCCACATTGCCAGTTGACGTTTAATCTACTTTGTCTCTGTGAACTTTCCTATTCTAAAGATTTCATATAAGTGGAACTATATGTTTGTCTTTTTGTGACTGGCTCATTTCACTAGGCATAATGTTTTCAAGGTTCATCCTGGTAGCATGTATCAGAACTTCATTCCTTTTTACGGCTGAATAATACTGAGTCCTCCAACTCTGTTCTTCTTTTTCAAGATTATTTTGGTCATCTGAGACTCCTTGCAATTCCATTTGAATTTAGGGATTGGCTTCTCTATTTCTGGGGGGAGAAATGATTCTCAGAATTTTGATGGGATTGTGTTGAATCTGTAGATTGTTTTGAATAGGACTGGTATTTTAGCAATATTGAGTCTGCTAACCCAGGAACTAAGGATCTTTCCATTTACCTACGTCTTTTTATGTTTCTTTTACCAATGTTTGGTAGTATTCAGCATGTAGGTCTTTCACTTCCTTAGTTAAATTTATTCCTAAGCATTTTATTTGTTTAGCACTATTTAAATGGAATTGCCTTCTTCATTTCCTTTTTAGATTGTTCATCGCACATGTACAGAAAAGCAACTAATTTTTGTGTGTTGATCTTGTATCCTGAAGCTGTGCTGAATTTATTAACTCTAGTAGTTTCCTTCTGGATTCACATGGATGTACTTCCAGCTACTCGGGAGACTGGGGCAGAAGGATCAGTTGATCCAAGGAGTTTGAGGCCAGCCTGGAAAACACAGCAAGACACCTACAGGTATGTGCCACCACATCTAGCTAGTTTTTGTATTTTTAGTAGAGATGGGATTTCACCAGTTTGCCCAAGCTGGTCTCGAACTCCTGGGCTCAGGCACTCACTCTACCTGCCTGAGCCTGCCAAAGTGCTGGAATTACAGGCATGAGCCACTGTGCCCAGCCTAAAACTGTGATATCTTGTTCTCATTAATAGCTGTAGAAATTATAACTTTTGGCTGGGTGTGGTGGCTCACTCCTATAATCCTAGCACTTTCGGAGGTCGAGGCGGGCAGATCACCTGAGGTCAGGAGTTTGAAACCAGCCTGGCCAACATGGTGAAACCTGTCTCTGCTAAAAATACAGAAAACCAGGTGTGGTGGTACACATCTGTATTCCCAGCTACTCAGGAGGCTGAGGTGTGAGAATCACTTGAACCTGGAAGGTGGAGGTTGCAGTGAGCTGAGATTGCACCACTGCACTCCAGCCTGGGCAACAGAGCAAGACTCTGTCTCAAAAAAAAAAAAAAAAAAAAGAAAGAAAAGAAAAGAAAAGAAAAAAAATTATAAAAATTATAACTTTTTGTAAATTTTTATTAGGCTGGTGTCTTTTACTATTTCAGTTGCATAAATATCATTTGAGGTGGGCCTGGTCTTTGAAGGCTCTTTCCAGCAGGTGTCTCTTTCACCAGGCTTATTTATAAGTCTTTATTTTTTTTTTTACGGTAAAAGAAAGTCTATAATATATCAACTGTGCAAGGGAAGACAACAGTAAACTTACAAGTCTCTTTCCAGCTCTCTAAATTAGTAATTCAACAGGACAAAATAAAGACATGTTTAGACAAGAGCTTTATCTCTGTGCTGCCTCCTGGTTAATTTCCTTGGTTTTGTCTTTCAGTGTATTAATTCTTTCCAGCTGTATTCAGTCTGCTGCTCAGTATGACCAACAAGCCTTAGATTCTCTGTGTGTGTAATTTTACTTCTAGAAGTTCT
Organism: Macaca nemestrina; assembly: GCF_043159975.1. Taxonomy (NCBI): domain Eukaryota; kingdom Metazoa; phylum Chordata; class Mammalia; order Primates; family Cercopithecidae; genus Macaca; species Macaca nemestrina. Next base: position 114,584,285 of record NC_092133.1, on the reverse strand, counting down.
ATTTGGTTCTATTGCAAATCTATTCCTTGATTTCTACTTTATACTTTTATGTCCTTAATTTGTTTAATTACACTTATTATATTCTTGTTCAGATAGATCAAATCTGCTTGCTCACATTTTCTCTTCTCTCTCATTGATCATATGTTTTATTATTTGGGATTATGAGCTCATCTTGAGTGAGAATCTGCAATGATTTGATTTAGGCATTTATCTTCCAGCTCTGTTCTGTATTTGCTTCTTCCAGAAATGCAGGAATCACATGAACCTGTCCATCCACAGATGAAGTGGTAAATAAACTGCCATATTAGATACATGATGGTGTACTCTTCAGCCATAAAGCTTCGGGAAACCCTGTCATCAGCAACCATGTGGAGGAACCTCTCCATCCACAGATGAAGGGATCAGGAAACTCTGGTATATATACTGAAGGGAAATGCTTTTTGGCTACCAAAATAATGAAATTATGTCGTTTGGAGCAACACAGAAGAACCTGTCCATCCACAAATGAAGACATCAAGAAACTCTAGGATGTACACAAGGCAAAACACTTCAGCCATCAGAATCATGACATATGTCACGTGGAGCAACCCAGTTGACCCGCCAAGGCTGCCTCTTCCTCCACAGGCGGATGAACGCTGTGGCTGCTGCTCCTGCCTGGGCCGTGCCCTGACGCTGCCAACACCACTGCTCCTCTATTTATAAGTCTTAATAGGGTTGCTGACCCAGCTATAGCTGAACAGCTGACATGTACCTCATGCTAAGCCGGGTGCTTCATATGTATCTAACTTGAAAAATGCTGAGCTACTTACCTTAACACCATTAACTTTTACTTAAAAGTTTGTTTTTCTTTTTTAATCCAAGCGAGCTCCAAACAAGTTTTAGGAGGCTCCTCAAAGCCAGCAAAGACTTTAACTGAAAGTAGAATTTCAAAGTACTGTAATTGGATTAGAAACCAAACCCCAAAATTAAATGTGAAGATTAGTGTCCGTACTGAACCGGCCCATCTGGTGGACACAGGATTTGTGTTATCGACCACAGTGTTACCCAGGATTCATGATTTCTGGAGTTTGTCAGTGTTAAGAAAATTGGATTGAGTACCAAATACAGCAGAGCAAACCCAGATTTGAGGCAAGGACCCTATAAAATAGTCATGCAGTACTTTTGTTAGGGTTCTGGGCACAAATCTTCCTCATCCCTCCCACCTTCTCCTGGCCTGCCTGTAAACCCGAACCACCAGGTACCTCAATTTTCTTCAAGGTCAGGCTGTTCTTTTTTTTTTTTTTTTTTTTTTTTTTGAGACGGAGTCTCGCTCTGTCTCCCGGGCTGGAGTTGCAGTGGCCGGATCTCAGCTCACTGCAAGCTCCGCCTCCCGGGTTCACGCCATTCTCCTGCCTCAGCCTCCCGAGTAGCTGGGACTACAGGCGCCGCCACCTCGCCCGGCTAGTTTTTTTTTTTTTGTATTTTTTAGTAGAGACGGGGTTTCACCATGTTCACCAGGTTGGTCTCGATCTGACCTCGTGATCCACCCGTCTCGGCCTCCCAAAGTGCTGGGATTACAGGCTTGAGCCACCGTGCCCGGCCGGTCAGGCTGTTCTTAATGTTGCTAAATTGATCAAGGAAATGGGTGAGCCACTGCTTGCTCTGCGCATAGTCCTCAGGGTGCTCAGGGTTCAGGCAGTACAGCAGCTGCATGGTTTTGGCCCGAAGGAGTAACTGGTCCATTCCTAGGCTCTCCCCAAAGATGTGTCCTCTGGAGAAGCTGGTCAGGTAGAGGGGGTGTCCACCATGGTTGTAGATGGGGAAGGAGATGCTGCTCAGGTCGAGCATTTTGTTCACCTGCCAGGCGTATAGGAGGGGGTTGGGGGCACCACGCAGAGCATCTTGTACCTGGCCCACACCTACTGGTACTGGATCTGGCTTACGTTTCCCTGCGCCACACACAGATCCTGCACTGTACTGTCCAGTCAACTGACTTCAGCAAAGATGTCTGGGTCCAGCAGTGAGTTACTGTGGAAGGCCACCAGAATGGAGGTGATATCAGCCTCGGTGCTCTTCCTGGAGGCGGAGAAGTGGTTGGAGTCCTCTGTGGTGAAATGGCCCTGCATCAAAGTGGGAGACATTCAGAATCAAGGTGAAATTGGCCTCAGTGCTGGTCCTGGAGGCGGAGAAGCGGTCAGTGTCCTTGGTGGTGAAGTGGCCCTGCATGAAACATCACTCCCCCTTGGCCGGTGAAAGAATAAAATAAAGCTGGCCACTTGCATTTCCCTTTCAGTTTATAGAATACATGTTTTGGAAATAGTGTCTTCTAGATCTGTCTTTTTCTTTTCTGATTTAACTTATTAGTAAAGCTAAGTTTTGTCTCTTCATAGTGTTGCTTTTGTTTCAAAAGCTTCTATGAGATTTGTTTACTGTGTGTGGCTATATGGCAGACAATTTGTTCAAGTGGCCTGCCTCCTCTTTCTCACATTGACCCCTTCAGGAGGAGTTTTTCAAGGGTAATGAGTCTTCTCTCTGAGATAAGAATAGTAGCCAGAATTAAGAAGGTAAAGTGCATTGTGGAATTAAATCCTGATTCCAGTGGAAACTTAGTTTATGGCCTTAGACAAATGTTTACACTTCTGATCCTCAGTTTTCTCTCAAAGAACTTCTGCTCATATCCAATTCCTATTAAGTGGAAGTACTCTAACCTGGTATTACTAATATTCGGTTAGATTTTTTCCTAATTTTAGGTGTTAGAATATATCCTAATGTTACCAGTTCTTCACTGTTACTAAAGTGCACGTTAGATTTCTTCAATGATTTTTTTTAATTGGCATGGTTGATACAAAGCATCCTTCTATCCAAATACTGTGCTCAGTCGCCTAAGTGATAGTTTAGAACCATACTATCTCTCTCTGGAAAGAATGCTGGGGCTCCTGACTACACACTTTGACTAGAGGGGAAAATACTCCTCTTGTATTTATGATGGTTTTTCTTTCTACTTGATTAAGAAGAGAGTACAAAAAGGTGCTTATTGAAGCATTGTCAATTTGGGAACAAGATTCTCAGGAATGAAAAATTTGTGACTGTTCTCAGCATGAAAGGGAGAGAGAAGATTACCTGATCATTACGTGCTTATTTGAAAGTCACTTTCCTCCCATGTCTCAGCATCTCACTTTTTAGAATGCACACTGAATGCATGGGATCTCTTTGTTTTAGAACAGACAAAGTTGCATTGTTAAAGGAATAATATTTCCAGGGAAAAGGCTCAGTGCTCAACGGTTACTCTATAAAGAGATTTGAAAAGAAAGTCAAGGGAAGGTAAGGAAGGCAACATGGCTACCAATCTCGTGGGTTCTACTAGCGTTATTTCATGAAAAATGTCACCTTTTTATAGGAGAGAATAAATCTGAGAATCAACTGGCATCTAAACTCCATTTCTTGTTTTGTCACTGCTTCCCTGATTGACTATGGAAAATACATTTAGTCTTTTGATACCTTGGTTTCAACAACTATAACTTGACTTAAGAACTTTTGTGCATGGACTTTGTAATAGTTATCTATTTCTGCCTACAAATTACTTCAAAACTTAAATTGTTGTTTGAAACAACAAACACTATCTCACAGTTTCTGTGGGTCAGGAATCCAGACATGGCTTATTGGGTAACCGCCTCAAAGTCTTACTAGGCTGTAGTACAGTTATTGGCTGGAGCTGCTGTTTCATCTGAAGGTTCAATTGAGAGAGGATCCACTTCTGAGCTCACTCACATGGTTGCTGGCGCAATTCAGTTCCTCCCAGCTATTGGATTAAGGGTCTCAGTTCCCTACTGAGTGTTGGTCAGTGAATTTCCCTCAGTTCTTTGCCATATGGGGGTCCATAGAACAGCTCACTACATGGCAACTGGCTTCTATCAAAGTGAGCAATAAAGAAGTAAGCAAGAGAGGTTTGCAAGACAGAAGCTACTACGTCTTTATAATCTAATCTTAGAAATAGCATCACATCCCTTCTGCCATATTCTGTTCATTAGAAGCAAATCTGTGGGTCTAGCCATACTCCATTGCAGGGATCACACAAGGGTGTGAATGCAGGCATGGATTGTTGGGGCTCATCTTAGAGGTTGTCTCCCGTAGAGTTAGCTACCAATCTGAGGGGCCACAGGGAACCATGCGTCTGGGCCAGAACACAGGGATTTCATACCTTAAGCAGGACAACATTCATTCAAACACACACACACACATATATATGTATATGTTTAGATGTTTCTCTCTAATCAAAGAAGCAAGGCCTGTCCCTGACGAGCTCCCTTTTTCAGATCCACCCTGAACTGCCTAAGTTAACTCCATGGACCTTGACTAGGTGAACTGCAGAGTCCAAGCCTAGAGTTGGGTCCTGGGTTTAATCCTGGTTCTGTCTTAGCCCTATGACCTTAGGCCACTTCTCTTCGGCTTGGTTTTCTTTGCAGCAGAAAGTGTCAGGTTAGATCCCAACAGTGGTTGTCAAATTGGAGTGCCTGTGAAAACCACCTGGGGTCATTAAAAAAATTCCTCATGCCTGGCACACTCCTGACAAATTAAATCCGAAGATCTGAGGGTGAGATTGAGGCAACAGGACTTCTTACAGCTCCCCAAGTGATTTCATTGTTCAGCCAAGGTTGATAACTACTCATTTAGAAGATCGGTAATCCTAACTCTGGTACATGAGAATCATCTGAGGAACTTTAAAAACAAATACAGAAGCCAGAGTCTTAGGACCATTAAAATAGAAATCCTTGGGGACTGGTCGCAGACACGGTGTCTTTCAAAGCTCCCCATATGATTCTAATGTGTAGCCAGATTTGTGGACCCTCAGGTTTAAAAATCAAGAATCCTCCTTGATCTAAGGTTCTAAGCTTGTATGAATGCACTTGTAGAGCTGTAAGCACGTGTACCACCTTCCAGTGCTCTCTGACTCTGAAGAAGGAGATGATTATTCCCACCCCCAACATCCATCTTCTCTGGGTTTACAATCCCCTATTTACAATCCGTAAAAAGGGCACCCTAGACTTGACCTCAGTCTCATCGTGACACAGCACGCCAGCGTTCTTAATCTTTTTGGTTACAGAGACCCTTTTAGAAACTTCATGAAAACTGTAAGTCATAAGGAGGATCTTACATGCACATCAGATTGATCATGCAATTTTCATGGACCCCTAAACTCCTGATACAAAGTTAATTCTATTTCACTATAATATATATAAAAAAAAAAAACTTATATAACCCAGAAAAGCAGAATTTGCAACATAGTAGAAATAGACCAGAGCGAGAGTTCTAATCCTGGTTCCACAACTCACCAGTCAACATTTAGGAGTCACTGAATCACTTGATGCCTCAGTTTACTCATATGCCCAATTAAGAATTATACAGTCTTGCACCACATAATGTTTTGGTCAACTACAGATCACATATGATGATGATGGTTTCATATACAAATACATTGTGTTACTATTGCCTGTGGTATTCTGTATAATAACCTGCTGTACGGATCTATAGCCTAAGAGCAATAGGCTATACCATACGGCCAGGCGTGTCGCAGGCTCTACCACCTTGGTTTGTGTAAGTACACTCTGTGATGTTCGCACACGATGAAATCGCCTATGACACACTGCTCAGAATGTGTCTCCATCATTAAGTGATACATGACTATCTACTCTATCTTGCCTGTTCCAGAAACAAAGTGAAATTAATAATATAAAATTGGTTTGATCAATTTATAAGCATTACATTGTCGTTGAAAATAGGAGAATTAGACCAGGAGGTCCTGGTGTGGCCCTGGAGTAGGTGAAACTGTGCATGTATCTTCCTTACCTTCCATTCTCATAAAGAATCGCCACCTTCCCCACATACACCCTGACCAAACTGTCTTTGGGACTGCAGCACCAAGGTGTGTTTTTGTTTGTTAACTTAGTCTGAGTGCCTGTGTTGACCAGGAGGCTTTGAGAATAAAGGTACATAAAAGTCTTAGCGCCTGAATGAGCCTGGGGAGAAGAGATGGCATGCTGTGTCCTTGAATTTGGAGTGTGATTTGCACTCTGCCCTTGCTCCCATGAACTCACCATGCACCAGTTCTGGTCCTTGGTGGGGAAAGGCTGAAACTGGAACCAGGGGTCTGAAAAACAATCTCCCAGACTTCACAGTAGCTGCCAGATTGGCCACACGGTTGGCAGAAACCATCCTACTGGTTAGTGCCAGGTGGTTTGGAGCAAGAGGGAGCACAGCCTGGATTGCTTTAGGCCAGGAGTTCGAGACCAGCCTGGGCAATACACAAGACCCTGTCTCTACTTTTTTAAAAAATAAAAAGTATTAAGAAATATGAGGAGAAAGGACTCCTATTTCATAGTTAACCAACTGACTGGAGTTGCAGTGCTTTTAGTTATCAATGGAGATTGTACTGCATGTGCTATCTTCAGATTTGACGGTCATCCCAGTACAAGAACTGAAGCTGTTCAACTAATTTAGCTGAAGTGGTAACAGCTCTGAGGCAAGAAGAGTGTAATCTAGGTTACTGGATCAAGGGATAGGTTATTATATTAGGGCTGTCCAGAGGGAAAGAACCAACAGGATATGTGTATATATAAAACGGGGTTTATTAGAGAGAATTGGCTCACGTGATTACAAGGTGAAGTCCCACAATAGGCCATCTGCAGGCTGGGTAGAGAGAAAAGCTGGTAGTGGCTCAATCCAAGTCTGAAAGCCTCAAAACCAGGGAAGCTGACCGTGTAGCCCAAGAGCCCCCTGTAAGCTACTGGGGCAAGTCCCAGAGTACAAAGGCCAAAGAACCTGGAGTCTGATGTACAAGGGCAGGAGGAGCGGCAGCAAGCAGCCAGCCTGGGAAGAAGAAAGAGAGCCAGAAGACTCAGCAGGCTGCTTACCCCACCTTCTTCCACCTGCTTTGTTCTAGCCTCGCTGGCAGCCGATTGGATGGTGCCCACCCATATTGATGGTGGGTTTTCCTTTCCCAATCCACCCACTCAAACGTCAGTCTCCTCTGGCAACTCCCTCACACACACACCCAGAAACAATACCAGCTATTTAGGCATTGCTCAATGTCATGAACATACAAAAAGGAAAGTTTTTGTGATACTCTGGGAGACTCAGGGTAGGGAGCGGTTCAGTGATATTTTGGGATAGTGAAAGGTCTGTTCAGTTTCTGTGTTCCATGGGAGTGGTTCTGAGCTGTTTGATTTAGTCAAACTGTATTTTAAAAGTCTCATACCCAAGTTATTCTCTATCCTCTATCTCTCTATCCTATCCTCATCCACACCTCCCACATACAAGCCATGTATGTCTATAGATGTCATATGGATATATTTTGTTATTTTATTTATCATTTCGGAAGAATATATTAACAGTATCTCTTTTCATCTTAATGTATTTTGTATTTATATATGCAAATTACCTTTGGTAATTTTGGCTAAGAAAGCATACTTTTGAGGACTGATACATACATTCTTTTTTTTTTTTTTTTTTTTTTGAGACGGAGTCTCGCTCTGTCGCCCAGGCTGGAGTGCAGTGGCGCGATCTCGGCTCACTGCAAGCTCCGCCTCCCGGGTTCACGCCATTCTCCTGCCTCAGCCTCCCGAGTAGCTGGGACTACAGGCGCCCACAACCGCGCCCGGCTAATTTTTTGTATTTTTAGTAGAGACGGGGTTTCACCGTGGTCTCGATCTCCTGACTTTGTGATCCGCCCGCCTCGGCCTCCCAAAGTGCTGGGATTACAGGCGTGAGCCACCGCGCCCGGCCCATTCTTTTAATGATAATGGGAATCTATGAATAAAACAAAGGCATCTATCTAGTCATATCTAGTCATGTTTAGGGGACTTGCCTGCACCATTTATCCCAGCAATTATGAGTAGTCCATGGGATCATTTTAAAAATCTGATTTCCTCTTAATTCTATCTGGAAGAAACTCTCCAAAATTTGTGAGATATGAATGGTAGGTACCGCCTCCAGTCTCCAGCATTTTTGTAAGCTTGTCTTCTTTTTGCTCAATTTCTTTGGTCTATTCTGCAGTTCCCAGGAAGTGGGAACCCATGTGTCCATGTCACCATTTTAATGAAAATCCTCCCTTTTAACATGCACTGAACTCAGTTCTTGAAAGCCAGGTCATGCATTTTCTAGAACTATGAAAATTGCTTGGTGCTTTTCCATGGTTAGCAATCACTTAGCATTAATACTTTAATAGTAATTGTGTTTCCATGTGGGTAGATGCAGCATTTTAACGAAATCTCCAGATTGTAAGGAAAGTGCATCTAAAGTCCAGGGAAAATATATTTAACAATATTTTAAAGGAGAAAGGAAGAAGAGATTTTGTTAGCCTTGCAAAATTTTAGTCGTTTAAGAGTGACCTTATTAAAATAACCACAAGATGGCATCAGTTTTCTATTTTTAAAGAAATATGGTAAATTGGACTGAGAATTTCTTGTGTCTTTCATCTTTGCATGTTCCAAGTCCTAGTTATAGCTGCCTCTTGAGGTTATCATTCATGAGCCATAAATTTAGTAGCAGCTGGATCACATTTAAAGTCAATAGATGGAGTAACCAATTTTGGAATTCCATTCTTTGGACCACATCCACGTTAAGGAGAGAATAGCTCAGCTGCTCTCCTAAGCATTTTAGATGAAAAGTCAGAGTTAGGGGGTTATACAACGGAGCAAGTCTAAATCCAGGCCCTCTCGCTGCCCTTCCTATATTTCTCTCTCTCCCTCCCTTCGTTCATTCCTTCCTTCCTTCCCTCCCTCCCTCCCTGCTTCTCTCCCTCTCTCCCTCTTTCTCTTTCTCTCTTTCTCTCTCTCTCTCTCTCTCTTTCTCTTTCTTATCTTTCTCTCTTTCCCTCTCTCTCCTTCCTTCCTTCCTTCTTTCACAGGGTTGTACTCTGTCACGCAAGCTGGAGTGCAGTGGCATGATCATGGCTCATTGTAGCCTCCAACTCCTGAGCTGAGCTCAAGTGATCCTCCTGCCTCAGCCTTCCAAGTAGCTGGGACTAAAGGTGCATTCCACTGTGCCTGGCTATCTTTTTTTTTTTTTTTTTTTAAAGTTTTTTAGAGATGTGGTCATGCCATGTGGTTCAGGCAGGTCTCAAACTCCTGGACTCAAGCGATCCTGCCACCCTGACCTCCCAAAATGCTGTTATTACAGACCCCAGCCACTGTGCCCAGCCTGAGGGTGTTTCTTTATTACACATCAGCAGAATTTTTTTTTTTTTACCTCCTTAAAGCACAGCAACTAAATGTCTACAATTACTCAACAAATCAGTCACTACAAAGTACTAAGTTCTATAGTAAAACATGTATGTGTTTCAGGATCTGGTTTAATCTACTCTCCTCATTCTAGATGAACTATTCTGATTATTTTATTTCAGTAATTCAGATATCCAGATTACTAATACTTGTGTGGGTTTAGTAGGTCAATTGAAAAAGACTACCATTCATTACTCTCTTTTCAGTTTTTCTGTATCATTCTATAGAAGGAATTCAGCTTTTAGGAAATTAAATCAGGCCAAATGTTCTATGAGCTCCTCTGCTATCTTTGAGTTACTGTGCAGGGCTTTCCTGTTTGTTTCAGAGCTCTAGACTCTGCTGTGGGTATAGCTGTAACATGGCCTAGAAGTGACAGATTATTTTAAAGTAGGATGATTTCTAAAACTACTGAATTTTCTTGGTTATATTTTATTTTTTATGATTTTATTATATTATTGTCAGAAATGATTTATTTAATGTCAGTTCTTTGGAATTTGTTGAGATATCTTTTCTGGTCTAATATATGTAAATCTCTATATGTACTTGAAAATATTTATTCTTTTGTGTACAAGATCCTTTCTCCGTAAATGTGCTACACATTTCTATATCTTTTATCTGCTTTCCTATCAATTTCTGAGTGAGAGAGATGTAAAATCTTTTACCATAATTGTGAATTTTGTTAATTTATCCTTGTAATTCTGTTTGTTTCCATTATATTCTAGGATATTTTGCTTATGATCTTCTTGGAAATTTCTCCTTTTCTCAGTATCAAATGTCTCTATTTACCTCATTAAATATTTGGTGCTTAAAAATATCACTAAATCAGCACAATTGATTACTTTTGGTGTCTTTTTCTATGTCTTTATTTGTAAGCATTTAGTATTGGTTGGTTTTACGTATGTATCTTATTTTTTTTTTTTTTTTTTTTTTTTTTTTGAGACGGAGTCTCGCTCTGTCGCCCAGGCTGGAGTGCAGTGGCACGATCTCAGCTCACTGCAAGCTCCGCCTCCCGGGTTCACGCCATTCTCCTGCCTCAGCCTCCCGAGTAGCTGGGACTACAGGCGCCCACAACCGCGCCCGGCTAATTTTTTGTATTTTTAGTAGAGACGGGGTTTCACCGTGGTCTCGATCTCCTGACCTTGTGATCCGCCCGCCTCGGCCTCCCAAAGTGCTGGGATTACAGGCGTGAGCCACCGCGCCCGGCCTGTATCTTATTTTTAAAAAATTTTAAAAACACCTAATTTTAAAGTTTGTCTCCTAATTGGTGTTTTACACCCATTTGAACTTTTTGAGACAGGGTTTTGCTGTTGTTCAGGCTGGAGTGCAGTGGTACTATCATAGCTTACTGCAGCCTTGACCTCTCAGGCTCAAACAATCTTCTCACGTCAGCTTCCCCTGTAGCAGAACTACAGATGTAAAGTTTATTTTTATTTATTTTTTGTTCTGGTAGAGACAGGATCTCACTATCTTGCCCAGGCTGGTCTTGAACTCTGGCTCAAGTGATCCCCCTGCCTCGGCCTCCCAAAGTGCTGGGATTATAGGCCTGGGCCACTGCGCCCAGCCTATGATTTATTTTTGGAATTATTTCTGTTATCCTGTTTTGTGTTGTCTACCATGACTTTATCCCTACCTGCTTTTTCTGTTGTTATTCTTTGCCCCTTTTGCTGGATTAGGGTGGTTTTCTTTATTTCTGTGATTTGCTTTAAAAGTTACTCTTGAATTTTTAACATATATGTCAGCTTCATATTTCTCTAACAAATTCTAAAGTTACTTACTAAATTCTATTCTAAAATGAACAAAAATATTTATATTTTAAATTTTTTGCTGAAACACCCAACTTCCATGTTACTGTTATATAGAATTTTAATTCCACTTTGATTTTGAAACACTAGATGAAAGTTAGTGTGTTTATTATTTTCAGTGTTGATATTTAATTTAGTTCAGCAATATGTTTTTGAATTGATTTGCTCACCATTGCATTTCTCCCCCTCCTTGAATCAGTTTTGTTCCTGATGCCCATTCTTCAGTAGTTTCTTTGCAAATGTCAGTGAGGTATAAACTCTTGTTTTTTTTTTTAAATGTCTGGATATGTGTTTAATTATCTTTTCTTTCTTCAATGGTAGTTTATTATGTGTACAAGTTTAGGTTTAGAGTTCTTTACTTTGGGTACATTGAAGATATTTGCCCATGATCTTTTAGCATTCATTTTTGCTTATTTTTGTGAGTGCTCTGCTACCCACATGAGAGCCATTTCTTTACAGTTAATCTGTCATTTAAATTTTTAAATTTTGAACTTTTGTGGATACATAGTAGGTGTACATATTTATGGAGTACATGAGATATTTTCATACAGGCATATAATGTATAATAACTGTATTAGGGTAAATGGGTTATCTATCACCTCAAGCATTTATCCTTTGTGTTACAAACAATCCAATTATGCTCTTTTATTTTAAAATGTATAATAAATTCTAGGCACCCTGTTTTGCTGTCAAATACTAGATCTTATTTATTCTACATAATTATATTTTTGTACCCATTAACCATCTCCATTCCCACCCCCCACCCCTACTACCCTTTCTAGCCTCTGGTAATCATAATTCTACCCTTTATCTCTATGAATTCAATTGTTTTAACTTTTAGCTCTCACAAATATGTGAGAACATGTGAAGTTTGTCTTTCTGTGCCTGGCTTATTTCACTTAACATAATGTCCTCCAGTTCCATCCATGTTGTTGCAAATGACAGGATCTCATTCTTTTTTATGACCGAATGGTACTCCGTTTTATATATGCACTGCATTTTCTTTATCCATTCATCTGTTGATGGAGTCTTAGGTTAATTCCAAATCTTGGCTATTGTGAGTAGTGCTTCAGTAAACATACAAGTGCATATATCTCTTCAATATATCAATTTCCTTTCTTTTGTGTATATGCCCAGCAGTGGGATTTCTGAATCATTTGGTAGCTCTATTTTTAGTTTTTTGAGGAACTTCCAACTGTTCTGCATAGTACTAATTTACATTCCCACCAACAGTGTACAAGGATTCCCTTTTCTCCACAGCCTTGCCAGCATTTGTTATTACCTGTCTTTTGGATGTATGCCATTTTAACTAAGGTGAGATGATATATCAGTGTAGTTTTGATTTACATTTCTCTGATGATTGATGATATTGAGAACCTTTTCATAAATCTGTTTGCCATTTGTATGTCTTCTTTTGAGGAATGTCTCTTGAGATCTTTTGCCAATTTTCTAATCAGATTATTAGATTTTTCTGATTAAGTTGATTGAGCTCCTTATATATTCTTGTTATTAGTCCCTTGTAAGATGGATAGTTTGCAAATATTTGCTCCCATTTTTTGGGTTGCCTCTTCTCTTTATTTCCATTGCCATGCGGAAGTTTTTAACTTGATGTGATCCCATCTGTCCATTTTTGCTTTGGTTGCTTGTGATGAGGGGATATTACTCAAGAAATCTTTGCTCAGTCCAATGTCCTGAAGAGTTTCTGCAAAGTTTTCTTTTAGTGGTTTCATAGTTTGAGGTCTTAGGTTTATATCTTTAATCCATTTTGATTTGATTTTTGTATCTGGCAAGAGATGGGGATTTAGTTTCATTTTTCTAAATATGGATATCCAGTTTTACAAGCACTATTTATTGAAGAAACTGTCCTTTCCCCAGTGTATGTTCTTGGCATCTTCGTAAGAAATGAGTTTACTATAGATGTATGGATTTGTTTTCTGGGTTCTTCATTCTGTTCTATTCGTCTATGTGTCTGCTTTTATACCAGTACTCTGCTGTTTTGGCTACGATAGCTCTCTGTAATTGAATTTGAAGTCAGGGAATGTGATTCCTCCAGTTTTTGTTGTTGTTGTTGTTTATATTTGTCTC